>NW_018745566.1:1444571-1747374 GCF_001683475.1 Chenopodium quinoa
AAATGCAACCCAAAATACAAAAGAAAAAAAAACTAATACTAGAAAACAAAAATAGTCACCGAATGAAGAATGCCTTTGTCATTCGTAGGTTAGTTCGGTCTCGATCTCGGGAGCCAGACGCCAAGTTCTAGATCTAAGCATGCCTTGGTGAGGATCCTACGCGCTCATACAAGTAATGTTGGAGGCTTGAACAATAAAGCTCACATCGGGTTACAAAAACCATCTCTAGGGCTTCAAATCCCCTAATGAGAGCAACACCTTCTTACCACAAACAAGTGAATTTGGGTTCGATGGCCTAACGAGTTCTTAGAACAACTACCTTAGCATGAACATGTCCCAGAGTCAACCAATGGCAATCCCGAAGCATGCAAACTTATAACACTCAAGAAGCAAAGCATTCAAACACACGAGTCAACATTATTATGCTCGAAATGAAAATGAAACAACTAAGCTTTTCGTGGTTTGCCATGAATAAAAAGGAAAATCTTTTTTCACCCCCTTTTTTTCTCTTTTTTTTTTTTTTTTTTTTTATGCAAGGAGTACAAGAGAAATAAAAGGCTAGTAAACATATAATTCTCAATCGACAAACAAAGATCGTTCGGCATCAATACCAACGATCACCAGATTCCGAGGAATCAAATGCAAACAACCTCGAACAATCAACTCCATTCTAGTCTAAGCTAACTATGCACACAAGGAAAAAAAAAAAAGGAAAATAGGGAAAGATATCACCAAATGCTGCTTGAAATAGAACACAAGGCAAAAATTGCGATCTCACCAAGGTTTCCGGAGCTTGAGTTGCTCCTTATCCCATCATTTTGTGCTTCCGTTTTTAAGCTACAAGGAAAGTGAGCCAAAAGAAAAGAAACACTACAACTATACAAAGAAAAGTTAGTGAACAAAAGGAAAAGACTAGAATTATAAACAAAAGAAAAAGATTGACAAAAAGCTATCTACAAAATTTGGATTTTGGGATTTGGATTTTGGATTTGGATTTTGGGATCAAGAGAGAAGAGGGAAAAAAACAACTTCAATTGTTTTTTTTTTTTTTTTTTTTTAACATCATCATCATAAGAATATTACCAACCAAAAATCATCTCTAACTACAATAAATTCATTATCCGTGATGGTTCTCCATATGCACAAGCTACCATCCTACCACACTACCCTCCTATGTACACTTCAACCAAAAGGAACATCCTCCCCCACGCTAGTCTTTTGCACGTCTTGAGCAAAAGGAATAGGCATGAAAGTCCGGGGGGGGGGAAATGGAGGGAGAGAACCCTCATTGGGGGTTTCTATCCTCCCGTTCCTGAGGGGGGTTCATGAAATCAAACCCGGGCGATCCCATGGATGGATGGAAAGGTTGGTTAAAGTGCTCATAGGGCCACCCTTGGGTACCCCAACCACCATCAAAAGGATTCGGGGTTGATGGACTTGCCGGATCATAGGCGTAGTCGCACCCACCCGGCCGATAAGGGTTGTATGGTGGGGTACCAACACGTTGGGATGGGTCGATAGGACCTTCCCAATAAGCATAGGTGTTGGGGAGGGGTTGTTAGGGTCATAGGTGTCCCAATGTGGAACTGGGCCCTCTTGAGGCGGGTGGTAGGGATAGTTAACATAGGGCGTTTGAACGCCCGCTTGCACAAGACTATCATAGTTTATCCTTGCGTAGTACCCCCATTGTTCAATAGAAGCCTGATTATCAAAACGAATACCATCGAGGGTACTACGCAGGGCACTCATATCAAAAGGAGAAGAGGAAGAAGAAGAAGATGTCTCACCTCCCCCACTAGGGGGGGGGGAAATTATGCTCCACTTGGTAGACCGGTTGAGGGTGAGGGATTGCACCGCCGGCTTGTTTTTTCCTTAATTCATCGGGGATGAATTTTCGCGCAATCTTCCACCTTAGCGGGTTGGAAGGGTCTACCGAAGTGTGAGGAGGATCCGGGAGGACACACCATTCTTCTCCATTATCTACCAAGAGGATAAATTTGCGATTCTGGGTGGAGTAGTTGATGAAGCGTTGGTTGCGGAGAGCAACAATAGAAAGAGCATAAGGAGGGTAGCCGACGGCCTCTTCTTCTTTGTTTTGGAGCACATGGGGGAGCAAATTCAATTTGGTCCTTGTAAGCTCCACCATTCAAAGAAAGGGCAATGAGGGTGATCATGCCCCCATGTGTATCTCATCACCAAGCCGCCCATCTCGAGTGTCCAACAATCTCGAGATAAAAGTGGTGGAGCATTTGAACTTTAAACGCGAGGATTGTCGGCCAAGAAAAGGCAAGCTACCTCATCTTTCACCATAGAGCCGAGGTTTGCCTTGAAGAATACGGCATACTGAAGGAGCCGGGCAAAGTATCTCAAAAGCAATATGGATGATGTTGTTGACCTTTGCGGTGTTTAGTGCAAAAGATGGGCTTGGTGGAGATGCTCTGCCACCATTCTTGTTCATTATAGGGAATGCGACACATTGAGGTCATATCGGAAGGCCGATGCATCCCGGTTGCTTGCCAATGGAAGATCTCATTGAGCTCACTCTCGGATAGGGAATGGTCTTCGTTGAACATACGAAAGTGAAGAATAATTTGAGATTCATTCCCTTCATCATCTTCTTCAATGACTTCCTTGCGGAGGGAAGCAAGGAACTCCAATGTGACGCGCTCATAGGTGTGAGCGTGGAGGTCAATGAACTCGCCCCAACCAAAGTTTTGTGCGAGCCGGACTACTTCATCCATGATGCCAAGCTTTCTTAAGGTGTTCCCGCAGAAGAACCTTGTAGAACGAATGGGACGGTCTATGAGGGTTTTATAGACATCCCAAAAGTGTTTGTTTGGAGCGATGATGCCATGATCATAGATGCCGGGAGGAGGAGGAAAATTTGACGATGAAGATTCACCCGTCCTCTTCCTCTTGGACTTGCTTTTGCCAAAAAGATGCATTGTGAATCTACAAAAATCGCCAAGAATTAACATTAGGAAGATTCAAGCCAAAAGGGGGCACAAGAAGCTCGTCGAGATTAAAAGTGTGTGCAATGAGAGTAAAAGCCATGAGTTGTGAAATAGATGTAGACGGTAGCAACAATACAATTCAAGGCATTAATGGACACTTATAAACCAAGGCATGAGCTAAAAATCCTATGGAAATCGAATGCAAATCCTAAGAAAACCTAGGCGAAAATGGGCATGACGTCCCCTAAAATTCATGAAATCCACTCAAAACTCATCGAAATCAAACCGAGAACAATGAGTAATAGTCACAAAATTCCATCCAACTCAAGAATTTCTCAATCAAAATGTAGCATGAACAACCTAGTGAAAGATTAACACATTCAAGCAAACAAATTGAAATCATGAAAACCCAAGTCATACATGCATATTCATCATGAAACAAGTTCTACTAACAACAACCAACCAATTACAACAAGGAAATCCCAATAACCATTTAAATCAAACAAGCCATGACTAACAATATCAATTGTACCACATATCATACTTGAACATGTAAAACATGGTAAAACAAAGAGAAATTGAAGAAATGAGCTTGCAAAAGTTAGAATAACCATACCACAATTGATTGGAAGTAAGTAGAAATCAAGAAGTTTCAAGTCACTCAAACCCTAGAAATTGGGGAAAATTCAAGGAGTGATTTTTATGGGAGATTTTAGGAATTGAGTAGTGGATGTAAATGAAGTGAGGAGGGAAAAAGATAGGAGTGATTTTTATGGAGATTTGAGGTTGAAGGAGGGGTGACTATGGAGTATTAGGGTGAGAAGGAGAAGAAAAGGGAGAGGGAGAGCCGAATGTAAGAAGTAAGAGTGAAAAAGCAGCGGCTCAAGTCTATTAAATCTGGGCAAGATCGAAAAAGGTTCGGTCGGACCTTATGAGGTTCGGTCGGACCATAATAAGTTCGACCAAACTTTTTAAAAGTTCGACCGAACTTTTGGATTTTCCAGAAACTGCCAGAATTCAGCCTAATTTGATTTCCAGAACATGAGCGGCCGAACTTTCTGAAGGTTCGGTCGGACCAGCATAGGTTCGACCAAACTTATGAAAAGTTCGGTCGAAGTCTTTGATTTTCCAGAATTCGACAGTTTTTAGCCCATTTTGAGTTCTAGGGGAGGAGCGATCGAACTCTTGGGTGGTTCGGTCAAACTTTTGCAAAGTTCGGCCGACCCTTGCTGTAGTTTGGTCGAACACCCCTAAATCCCTCTATCTGAAAATTTGCACAAAACTTCCCCTCAAGACACACTAAAATACAACACAATCATGCCTAAGGTATATGGAAAATGCATTCCTTTTTAAGGCAAGACAAACAAGAAATACCAACACAAACCAAATACACGCAAAACCATCAATCCAAAGTTGTGAAAGAAGAAAAGAAAACATCAAGCAAATAGAATAGAGGAGGGTTAGAAACTCGGGTTGCCTCCCGGAAGCGCTTCTTTAACGTCACTAGCTTGACGTACTTCACACATTCAAGAGATGAGACTGCATTGCATTGACTCAATCAAACCAACATGAGCATCCTCATAATAAAGCTTGAGGCGATGCCCATTGACCTTGAACGACCTCGATCCATCCAAATCATTTAGCTCAACTGCTCCATGGGGGAACACCTCCTTTACGGTGAATGGACCACTCCACCTTGACATGAGCTTTCCGGGGAAACAGTTTCATCCTTGAATTGTAAAGCAACACCTTATCTCCAACATTGAAGGTCTTCTTTTCAATTTGCCGGTCGTGCCACTCCTTTGACCGGGTTTTGTACAAGCTTGCACAATCATAAGCATCCATCCGTAGTTCCTCTAACTCATGCAAGTCTAGCCACCTTTGTTCACCCGCACTCGCCAAATCAAAGTTGATCTTTTTGATAGCCCATTGAGCACGGTGTTCAAGTTCAACCGGAAGGTGACAAGACTTACCATATACAAGCCGGTAGGGGGTAGTGCCGATGGGGTTTTGAAAGCGGTTCTATAGGCCCAAAGGGCATCATCTAGCTTGTCCGACCAATCTTTCCTATTCCTAGCCACTGTTTTCTCAAGAATTACCTTGATTTGGCGATTGGAAACCTCCGCTTGCCCACTTGTTTGTGGGTGATAAGTCGTGCCAAAGCGTTGATGGACCCCATTCTTTCTCAGCATCTTTTGAAACACATTATGAATAAAATGAGAACCATTATCGCTAACCACTGCTCTAGGGATCCCAAATCTTGGAAATATCACCTTTTTGAACATCTTCATCACTACCTTGTGGTCATTAGTTGGGGAGGCAATGGCTTCAACCCATTTAGAAACATAATCAACCGCCACAAGGATGTATTGATTTCCATTAGATGAGGGAAAAGGTCCCATGAAATCAATGCCCCACACATCAAACACCTCAAGTTCAAGAATCGGTTGTTGAGGCATTTCATTTCTCTTCGAAACATTACCGGTTCTTTGGCAAGAGTCACATGTTTTCACAAATCCCCATGAATCTTTGAAGATTTGAGGCCACCATAACCCGCTTTGTAATACTTTGAAGGCTGTTTTGTTGGCACCCATGTGCCCTCCACAAGGATCGGAGTGGCACATCTTCAAAACGCTCTTCACTTCATCATTTGGCACACATCTACGGAGTAAACCATCTACTCCTCTTTTGAAAAGGATCGGATCATCCCATATGTAATGCCTTGCTTCCCTTTTCAAATTCTTCTTCTGGTTCCTTGAAGCATTTGGGGAAAACTCCCCACAAGCCAAATAGTTCACCAAATCCGCAAACCAAGGAAGATCTTTCTCGGCCAACAAGTAAAGCACATCATCTTTTAACTCATCACAAATTGGGACCCCATCGTCATTATCTTGCACGTTCTCTAACCGGGATAGATGATCCGCAACCACATTTTCGGCCCCCTTTTTGTCCCGAATCTCTACATCGAATTGTTGAAGTGATAGCACCTAACGAAGAAGATGAGGCTTGGACTCTTTCTTTGCCACAAGGTACCTAATAGCCGCATGATCAGTGTAGACAATAGTTTTGGAACCAATGAGGTAGTTCCAAAACTTCTCAAAAGCATGAACCACGGCAAGAAATTCTTTCTCTGTTGTGGTGTAGTTCCGTTGAGCTTCATTCAAGGTCTTAGACATGTAGTAAATCACGTGAAGCCTCTTCTCTACCCTTTGCCCCAATACACCTCCAATCGCAACATCACTTGCATCGCACATAAGCTCAAATGGCAAATCCCATCTTGGCCCTTGCACAATTGGAGTTGAGATTAAAGCCTCCTTTAATTTGTTGAAAGCTTGGAGACACTCTTCATCAAAAATAAAGATGGCATCTTTTTGAAGAAGAGCATTTAGGGGTCTAGCAATTTGTGAGAAATCCTTGATGAATCTCCTATAGAACCCGGCATGCCCCAAAAATGACCTTACTCCTCTCACATTGATTGGTGGGGGAAGCTTTTCTATCACTTCAACTTTGGCCTTGTCAACCTCAATCCCTTTGTTTGAAATCTTGTGACCAAGGACAATTCCCTCTTCCACCATAAAGTGGAATTTCTCCCAATTCAAAACCAAATTGACCTTCTCACATCTTATCAAGCACCTGCCCAAGTTGGACAAACAATCCTCGAACGAAAGGCCCCCTACCGAGAAATCATCCATGAAAACTTCCATTTCGGCTTCAAGCATGTCCCCAAAAATACTCATCATGCATCTTTGGAAGGTTGCCGGTGCGTTGCAAAGCCCGAAGGGCATCCTCCTGTATGCAAAGGTTCCATAGGGACAAGTAAAAGTTGTTTTCTCTTGGTCATCCGGGTTTATAGGGATTTGAAAGAAACCCGAATAACCATCAAGAAAGCAATAATACTTGTGCTTGGTTAGTCTTTCAAGCATTTGGTCGATAAAAGGGAGAGGAAAATGATCCTTGTTGGTGGATGCATTTAGACGTCTATAGTCTATGCACATCCTCCAACCAGTCACCATTCTAGTTGAAATGAGATTACCATTCTCATTTTCAACTACGGTCATTCCTCCCTTTTTAGGGACCACATGAACAGGGGAAACCCATCTAGAACTCGAAATGGGGAAGATGATGCCGGCATCAAGGAGTTTGGTGATTTCCTTCTTCACCACCTCCCCCAATTGAGGATTGAGTTTCCTTTGCCTCTCAATGGAAGGCTTAGCACCCTCCTCAAGTGTTATGTGGTGCATACATAAAGCGGGGCTAATACCTTTGAGGTTATCTATGGTATAGCCTAAAGCACCTTGGTGATCTCTCAAAACACCACATAACATTTGAGTTTGGCACTCGTTCAAAGAAGAATTCACAATAACCGGAAAAGTTGAATTGGGGCCCAGAAACTCATACCTTAGGTGTGATGGTAGAGGTTTCAACTCTACCATTGGAACACCCTTACCTTCTGTTGAGATAGCTACTTCTAATGCATCATGTGTTGTGATTCCCATGCACACTTGCTCATTGCTTGATTCCGTACTTCCTTCAAGCATCTCTTCATACAATGCCATCTCTTTGCTTTGGTCACCTATCTTTTCCTTGTTCAAAAGGACATTCTCAAGGGCATCGTTAGTAGTGAGCAAGTGCTCATGCATAGAAGTTACAATAGAATCAATAGTATCAATCATCATGCAATTATCAAGACTAGAGCTTGGATATTTCATGGTCTCATTCAAATCAAATTCTATCACCTCATCTCCTACTTTTAGTGAAATTTTAGCACTTTGAACATCTATTAAAGCACCCGAAGTAGCAAGAAAATGTCTTCCTAGAATTATTGGAATGTTAACATCTTCATCCATCTCTAACACAACAAAATCCACCGGGATTACAAACTTCCTCACCCTTAGAGGAACATCCTCTACCTTACCCTTTGGGAATTTAATAGAGCGATCGGCCAATTGAAGGGTGATGTTGGTGGGTAGAAGTTCCCCTATCCCAAGTCTTTGGTATACCGAGTATGGAATTAGACTAACACTAGCCCCTAGGTCACACAAAGAATTATCAATTTGCATCTTGTATATTGCACATGGGATAGAAAAGTTACCGGGATCTTTTAACTTTGGTGGCATCTTATTCATGATAATAGCACTACAATTCTCGGTGAGATTCACCGTTTCCACCACATCACACTTTCTCCTTCCACTCAAAATATCTTTTAAAAACCTAGCATAGTTAGGCATTTGCTTGATAGCATCGGTAAAAGGGATTGAAAGGTGAATTTGCTTCAGTGTTTCAAGGAATTTTCCGAATTGCACATCCAATTTGTGTCTCACAAATTTATGGGGATATGAAAGTCTTTGCAATTGTTTGGTTTCTTTTTCACTCTCTTTTTCTCTTCTCTCTTTCTCAAATTCTTTTTCTTTCTCACATTCTTTCTCCTTTTCATTCTCATGGTTTTGCTCTCTCTCTTGTTCAGAATCGCTTTTAAAGGGAGGCTCACTCATGTTCACTTTCTCATTGTTTTCCTTAGGGACTCTCTCTTCCAACACTTTCCCACTCCTAGTTGATATAGCATTCACCGGTTTCTTGGGGTTAAGTCCTTGGGGTGGAAGTTTAGAAGTGCTAGCACCCTCTTTTAAAGCATTGGCCAATTGAGAAATTTGTGTTTCAAGCATTTTGTTATGGGTCATTACTTCACTAAATTTCTTTTCACTTGAGGCCATGAAAGAATTGAACATTTTAGTTTGATTTTCCATCATTTCCTCCAAGCTAGACCTACTATGTGGTGCTTGTGCATAGTGGTTGTCTTGGGAAGCCCTATTACCTCTAGCATTCGAATTGGACGTATTTTGATTAGAAGAAACTCTATTATTATTGTTGTTCCAGTTGTTCCGATTATTAGAGTTTCCCCCTTGGTGAAATTGCCCTTGATTCCCATAGTTTCCTTGATTATTATGATTATGGTTACCATAACCACCTTGTTGGTTGTAGTTACCTTGGGGATTTTGGTCCCTTTGGTTCCTACTTCCCCATTGATTTTGATTATGGTAATCGTAATCATTTCCTCTTTGGTTATAGGAATTCCCCCCTTGTTCTCTTCTATTTGGTGGTAAGTATCTTTGATTGTCATTCCTATGTCTATTATCATAAGACAAGGCATTGACTTGTTCATTTTCATTTTCATTACCATCTTCGTATTGGGGTTGGGGTTGGAAATCATAATTACAAGAAGAGGTATCATGGTCATAAGACCCACAATTTTCACAAAACAAACATCCATGAGGCATGTTATTAGAAGTAGAGGGAGAAGAGTTAGAATTCATACCTCTCCCCTTAGATTGGGAGGGATGCTCTTGTGTTGAACTAGAGGTCTCTAGTTTTGCCTTAATGGACGTCATCTCCTTTCCAAGGTTGGCGATTTGGGAGGTCAAATTGTTGATGGCATTAAGATGATCAACGGAGTAAACCGCATTTCCTCCCTTGTTTAGAGAATCTCTCTCTCCTTCTTGCCAATCCATGTGGTGCCTCACCACATCCTCAATTATCTCTATGACTTGCTCCTCCGTCTTGTTCATAATCGGGCCACCCGCTCCTGCATCCAAGCTAGTCTTTCCTTGTGGGCTCAAGCCTCCATAGAAAATTTGAAGCACTTGGTATGACGGAATGCCATGATGAGGGCACTCCCTTTGATATTCCTTGTATCGTTCCCATGCTTCATAAATGGTTTCACTAGCTTTTTGACGGAAACCTTGGATCAAAGCTCTTGCCTCGGCCGTCTTCTTTTGGGAATAGAATCTTCCTAAGAAAGCCGTGGTGACCTCGTCCCAAGTTCTCAAGGAGTTAGGCCTCACCTCCTTCTCAAGCCATTCAAGAGCTCTTCCTATCAAAGAAAAAGGAAACAACTTTAGTCTCACAAACTCTTGAGTTACCCCATTTACCTTGATCGTGTTACAATATTTTTCGAACTCGTTCAAGTGTGCAAGAGGGCTCTCATGTTTTGCTCCACTATATTGCCTCCTTTCAATCAAATTAATCATTGCGGGCCGAATCTCGAAGTCATTGGCTTGAGTAACGGGTGGAGCAATGCCGCTTGAAGCTCTATAAGCTCCCGGAGTTCCCAACTCCTTTAAAGGTCTTTGAGGTGGTGGTTCCGCGTCACCCATTTGATCTCGATCCTCCTCGAAATTGGTCTCTCTAGCTGGGGGAGTAGTAAACGGCCTAGAACCGGCTCTTTTTCTCCTTCTATAAGTTTGCTCAATCTCGGGATCGTAAGGTACCAAGATCCTGTTATGAGTTCTGCGCATACACTCTCAACAAACGCAATTAGTACCAAGGCTACAAGTGTAGCCAAAAAGAGACAATCTTTTTGAATTTTTTTTTATGGTGAACTAGACTCAAGTAATCAATTAGCTATCAACAACACCGTTCCCCGGCAACGGCGCCATTTTGATGGGCGTGCGAACGGTCGTACATTCCACACTCAATCAAACACATTTATTAACAAACACCTTACAAACCAAGCATAATGACAAGTAAGAGTTCGGTCCACAAGGAACAGGATATGATTGCCAAAGATCTTTACACTTAAGCTAGCTCGAAGTCAATTGGTGAATAGGGGTTCGTCAAGAAGACAAACAAACTATGGTGCTAAATCAATGAATTAAAGATACTAGGGAATGAGATCCGCTCAACCAAGGCAAATAGGCAAACGGGGAGTAAAATAGACAGGATATAGCAAGGACTATATGTAAAATCAACCTCATGCAATTAGAAAACAACTCACACTACTAAACTTAGATTCCTCATTAGTTTAGCAATAGATTATACATAATCAAATTACAATAAGTAATGATGTACTCAATTTACACTTCCATGTCAAATTAGGCATATCATACTATCAAGCTCCTTAGTCAAGGGTAGCTAAACCTATCATGAGGAACTAACAAGAAATCTCATATAATCAATTTAATTGCAATACAAACATCAATGCTTCTCCCACATTTGCATAGTTAACCCAAAAAGGTCGAGCTTCACCCAACCCCTAGCAAGAAAACTACTCACAACTCATGTTTATCAACATGCAATCAAGAATTAGGGTTCTAAATACTTCAATAATTGGGGAAAAGTGGTTAACAATTGAAATAACTATCATCCAATAACAAATTACCAAGAACTAAGAAGATTTAAATAACATGCAAATACCAAATGAAATCTGAAATTAAAAGGAAGAAGGTTGGAGAAATTACTAATTGAAGCTTCAAATGTTGAATACAAATTGCCCAACTTTGAGAATAATTCTTGAATTTCACTAATACAATGATTTGATTTGATGAAAACTAAGCTAAATTAATCCTAAGGAATGTTTCAAACTAAGGGAGGTTTCTGAAAACTAGGCTATTGTCCTGCTTCTCCCGTCTTCTTTTAAACGACCTCAAAAGGACCTTAAATAGTCCGTACAAAATCGGCTGAGATCGGGAAAAGGTCCGACCGAACTATGGGTAAGTTCGGTCGGACTCAGGGTAGGTTCGGTCGAACCATGTGTAGGTTCGGTCGAACCTCCCTGATCCTTGTTTGGTCGAACTTTTGAGGTTCGACCTCTCCTGCAAAATTGCTGAAAACAGGTTTGACACTGCCTTCACTGCACCCTGGAGGTTCGGTCGAACTTTGTCCATGGCTTCCATGCTTGGTCAAGGGGCCTCCCACCGTGCATAGGACTGTCACGGAACCTGCAGAAGATACCAAAGTTCACAAGAGCATGGGGATGATAAAATAATGCATAAAGATTATCAAAATAAGCATTACTTTTCATCAACACAAAAAGAAGCCATAAGAGGATAATGAGGTGGAAAAACCTAAGAAAAATAAGAGGAAAAAGACCTAAATACTACCCCTAAGAGTGACATAAATGTCACTCATCAGCATGCTAGCTGCTCGCTGGCGCAGGCAGCAGTGGGCTGGCTAGCTGGGGCTTGCTGCCTCGCTGCCCATCAGCACGCACAAGCTCGCTAGCAGCCTGAGGCCCACGCACCCAGCATAGGCATCACGCAACAGCAGCCCTCGCCACATTGCATAGCAATGCTTCGATGCTCAGCCCCTATGTGCACCATAGGCAGCCACCTGCGGGCTGTTGGGCAGCCCGGCTAGCCTTGGTGACGCTTGGGGTTTTTGCCTCGATTTGCGTGCATTTTCTCTGGATTTTAATCCCGATTTACCTGCGACGTAAAATTAATCTAAATTTATTTTTAGAATTAATTTAGGGCAAAATGAAAATAAAATAAGTCCAACTTAATTAAATTCAATTTTAATGGTGCACAAGCCTAAATCATCCAAAATTTACCTTGGAATAATTTAGGTCTTTCTTGATGCTTATCCATAATTAATTTAACCAATATGTAAATTAATAATGGATTTTGACAAAAAGGGAGTTGGAAAAATAAATTAATCATCCAATGATAAAATTTTCCAACTTTTATACTTGTGTAAAATAACAAGATTACATCTTCCAATATGAAGATTATTCAACATTTACTCACAAGCATTTGAACTTCAAGGATTTTAATCAACCAAATATGAAAAATCCAAAATTAGTTCAACATGGAATTTAGGGTTAAAGTTCCAGTCATTTAAACATTTAAAGATTAGATCTTTAACATACTAGGAACTTAAAATTACACATTCACAACAAACATTCACACATTAATGCAATTTATTTGCATGATTGTGAAAAACAAGTTTATGTAAAAAAGAACATATCAACTTAAGCACATATTAGAACTTCATAATCATGCTTTAAAGATATTTAAATTGTTGTAGATTAGGGATGCAATAATGCATTTAATCTACCCTTGACATGCTTGCATTAATCAAGGCATAAAAGATTTAAAATTTTCGTTGACAACAAAAAAAACCCTCAAAAAACTGGGTTTCTGGTTCGAATTTGGCTTCTGGACAGTCCTTAAAAGGGTTGAAACTGATTTAGAACGTCGATTCCACCCAAAAAACACTATTTTTTTAGCCAAAATCCGAGTTCCCAGACCAAAAATCGAAAAATACGAGATTAAAACTATTTTAAAACCGTACTTCTAATCTAATTAGAAAAATAAAACCAGAAATCAAATCTTCTTTAAAACACCTTAATTAATAAATAATTGCAATAACTAAAAGGAGCGCGGCTCCGATACCGCTGTAGGGTTTCGTAGAGACCCACTTTACGCGGAAAGAAACCCCCCAAGACTCGCCCCGATAACTAAAGCAATTAAAGCATGCAAAACATAATTAAGAAATAATTAAGAGAAAGAGGGATAAAGAATTATACCCTAGACGCGTGCTTCGCTCGCTAAAAGAGCTCTTACTTGAACCTTGCAAATGCAAGGTCTCCGACGGCTCGTACCCTCGAACCCGACCCGATCGTCCTAAGTCCCGAAGGTTAGTCAGGACCCGAACAAAATTAAACTTTGGAGCTTTACGAACTTAAGGTATTCTCAACAATGGAGATGCCTATATAGTTCCACTCAAGTGTGTATTCCCAAAATCCCACTCAAGGGGTATTTATAGGGAATGGGGACTTGAACCCCTTGTACATGATCAATGTGGGATCATGTGCAATTGTGATAATTTATTTAATTCTAAATTAAATAATTAATCAAAAGCAATCACCATGCAACAAGTGGCAAAAGGATAAAGAGAGTTAGGTGAGGACCAAAACCAATGGGGGGGAGGACCATTACCTTGCTCCCCAAGGCTTTGCTCCAAGCATTAGTCCCCACCTCTCCTAAACCGGCATCAAGGACTTCTGGGCTGGCAGCCAGCTAGCATGCCAGCATGCACCAGCCAGCAAAGCTAGCATGCACTGCATCACTGCCCACCACGCAACGCGCACCAGCCAGCACGCCTAGCATATGCGTGCTGCTAGCGAGCCACACATGATGCTGGGTGTTGGGCGCTGGGCAAGGCCCTCGCTGCTGGCTACTTACTGCCTAGCGCTGCTCTTAGCTCGATGTGCTTGGTGCTGCCATGTGAAGGCACGCACACAAGCACGCAGCTATGCGAAGGCACGGTGCTGCTGAGCGAGGATGCTAGCATGCTGCTCGCAGCGATGGCATGCACGCACACGCACACACGCACAGGCCTAGCCATGCGATAGTGTTGTTCTATGCGTAGGCTGTGCGAGGGCTTGCGATAGCACCTAGGCACGAAAGCACGCACGCTGTGGTGATGCTGTGCCATGCGAAGGCACGCACACACGCAAGCATCTAGTGCTAGCGATGGTGCTGCCTTGTGCGCCTAGCATGAATGGCGCGCCTAGCACACACATGGTGCACCTAGCACACACATGGTGCGCCTAGGCTTGCGATGAACTAGCCTAGCCTAGCACTCACATGGCTAGGCCAATGTGATGCTACAGCTATGCTCGTACTTGTTGCTTGTGATTTTGAGACGCTCGGTTTCAATGCCCTAGGCTCGATATCCGACGTTTGTGTTCGTAAAACTCCGACGACTCATCGAATCCTTCGGATTGATTCGTCGTCTCGGATCGGTTGTTCTATTGGGTTCGACCCGAAGGGTTCAGTTAAGATTAAGCTGTAATATTAATTGTACCTTAATATTACCGATCGGAAGCGGCCTCCACCTAGGAATTCCGATCACTTGACCTTACTGAAGAATTAGCTCTATAATAATTATGAACCCTTTATCAAAATAATACACTTGTTGGGAGGACATCATTCCTTTCACTCCAGACGAATTTAGAAACGTATGTTCTCTTCTTGCTCATCCATGTTGTAGCCTTGACCATATTTTTCATAAAAGTCACAAAATTAACCCCTTGTCCTTAATTTGGTTACTTTTCCCAAGTCTAGCTTGGGGGAGCTTATATCATGGTGTTTGTGTTATTTTGTGATGTAATTGGTGCTTAATGTGGGAGCTCTAAAAAAAATAAAAGAGAATAGAAGGAATCATAAGCATGGAGGTTTTATTCTTGAAAAGTGAAAAAAAAGGAACAAAGAAAAAAATTGATACAAAAGAAAAGGAATTTTGTTCTTGAAAAGAAAAGAAAGAAAAATTGATAGAAAAGAAGAGAAAAAAAGAAGAAGAAAGGAATTGGAAATTTGAAGAATATAAAGGTAGTAGTGGATGTTCTTGATGTAATTGGGGTATGTGCTCTTGTTAATGAGAACAATGGATCGAAGATGTTTATTGATTGCATTTGATAGCTCCCCGGTTAGACTATGATCGCCTACATTTTCCAAATTTATTTCCTACCCACTTTTACCCAGCCTACATTACAAGCTTGAAAAAGACCTTCTGACCTTCGTGCATGGTATTGTGTTCATGTGAAATGAGTCTTTTGTCAAAATGCTGGAGTATATGTCACATTTCGAGTCGACATTTGACTAGGTTGAGCGATAATATAACCCTTTAAACACGCGAGTGCTGTGAGATGGGGGGTTTGCATTATTGGTGGGGATGGCGAGAAATGGGGGGTTTGCATTATTGGTGGGGATGGCGAGAGATCGAGCTCATTTTTAGCTTGCCACATAAATAGTGTGTTGAGTGACCACCAAGGTGAGATACTCTAGTCATCGATTCTTGAGTTGTACATGGTCGATTTCGTTTGACGACTATTTAGGTTGATCGATGGTTTAGGTGATTTGATTAGTTGGCTAAGATGCATGCTTGTTTGATTTCGATTTTGAGTCCTTTGTTTAAAATTGCATTATAGGGTGAAGTATGTTTACTTGGTTGTTTGTCATTTTTGATTGCCTTGCTTGAGGACAAGCAAGAGGTTAGCTTGGGGGAATTTGATGTATGAGTTTTACACCATGTTTTATCCCGGTTTTACAGCGTATATTTGCATGGTTTTAGGCTCTTTGGAGCCATTTCTCGCTAACAATCTCTTTTCTAGTGTGTTCGATGTATTTTTGTGAGTTTCATAGGAATGCAGAGTTTCTTGGATGAATCGAACATGTTTTGGATGTTTATAGAAGAAGTTAGTGCACGGAAGTATCATTTCCCCCATGCCCTATTGACCCTAGCTTGCCTGGTCAGACAGGGCAAAGAAGGATGAGCAGAATATGGAGTATGCGTTGCAGCTCTTATGTGCCCGGTTGGGCATGTCTTGCCCGGTTGGACCGGGCACAGAGGAGTTAGAAGATAGCTAAGAATTTCGAAGGCAGCAAGTAATTTAAAGGCCGCTCGCGCGCCGATCGGGCATGGTCCGCCCGGTGGGACTGGGCACGTGGTGGAAGAAGAACTACGAAGAGGAGGAAGCATCGTATCCCAGCCGCCTGATCGGGCATAGCTCGCCCGGTTGGACCGGGTACTGCCTTGCGGAATCCGACTTGCTTATTTTTGTAATTTTATCTTTTTAAGGGTATAAATACCCTTTGTAATCACAATTAGAATAGACTTTATTATGTCCTTTAGCATTATTTCTCTCTAGGAACCCTAGTTTACTTTCTTTTATGCAAATTAATTATTCTCGTAGCTTGGATTATTATTCATCAACAATTTGAGTTCTTTCAATTGAAACAACATTGGTATCCATATATTTCTCTTCTCTTTCAATTATTATTGCTTTTTGATTATGTTTCCTCTATTGAATCTTGTTTTTGGTTTTGCTAATATGTGTGAGTAGATTCATAATCCGAGATCTTGCAAAGCCCGGATATAATTAATGCTTAGATTGAATCTTTAAATTCTCCAATAATATTCCCAATTGACATGCTTAATTGATTGTGTTTATGCCAATGCTAGATTATGAATAATTAGTATTGTTATCATCCCTTTGTTCTTATTGCAACGGAAGTTGAATATTAACGGGATTTGGGTTTTTCAATTAAGGGTTTGAAGGTCATCACGGAAGTAGATGATTGAATGATTAGGAAGTTAAGTATTGTGTTTAATGTCCCTTATTTGCTTGATTCCATGAAAATAGGCTTGATAGTTGATTTGGGAAGCCATTGGTAACTCGAAAGAGACCTTTGGTATTGTTTAGGGAATTCTTTTCCTCTTGTCGATTGAATTGTTATTGGGGGTAGAATTATTTATGCATTGATTATATTCGTGGTAATGCTTGATCTTGGATGCTTTAGTTTATTGATTTATCACATTTCTTAGATTTATTGAGTTTTTTATATATTAGTTCTTAGAATTATTCACCATTGATTGTTACTTGCTTAGTGATAATTTGAGTCTATTTAATTAGGTGAACCTTAGTCTCTTGGGATTCGATCCTTACTTTCCCGTCTACATAGTAGTGGCCTCGTTAGGTTATTTTTGTTAGGTACGCGACACGCCTACCATAAAGAAAGGGCCGCCTCTGCTTTAGATCAAGCCATGTTTGACATATGTAAAAATGAAGCACTGACTCATGATATCCTGCATTCTCAGGCGGAGGCCAACCTGCAAGTCAAGCAACAGCTAGAGGCGGCCTAGAAGAGGGTATCTGAGCTTGAGGGCCAGGTGAAGTCAGTCAAGGATGAACTTGATAAGCATGAGGATGTCAGTAGGGAAAAAGACAGCCTTTGCCGCCAAACACAAGAATCTAAAAAGAAAACTCGCCAACTAGGAGGAGCAGCTGAGGAAGAAGTTCTAAGCTAGGGTCGAGGAGGAAAAAAGGCAGCTGGTCGAGGAGAACGAAGCCGACTGTGCCATCCGGATGAGAATGGCTTGGAAGGCTTTGTTTCCTAACGACGATTACTCCGTTTGGGAGTATAGTTTTGAGCAAGCCACTGAAAAGCTTGACGAGGAGCGACTACAAGCGGAGAAAAATGGCGGAGCTAATGATGATGAAGACATGGCTGAGAACGAGGACTTTGAGCAAGATGAGGGTCATCCAGCTGATGCTGGTGAAAAACCGGATGAGAATGTAGAAGAGTCCTCCCCTACAAATCAAATAAAAATCTTTCTTTGGCCGAATGGCTTGACAATTACTTTTCCGGCCTGCGTGCCGAGTATATATGTATCTTTACCAAATGAGGAGTCGAATTTGATTAACAATTTCTTTTTCTCACCGATTGTAAAATCGGTTAACACTTTCTTTTGACCGGCCATGGGGTCGGTTTGATATGAAACAACCGACCATTTTATGCATCAATTTTTCTATTTGCGTAGAACATGCGGTATACCGGATGTACTTGCCCTTGGACGGATGTGCGCTTGGTTTCAAAAGTGGGTTGATTATCCTAAATCAAGCCGACAGTCGTCCATTAAGCATCCGAATAGAGTATCAGACGATCATTGACCGTATCAATATTGCCAAAGGGCTTTTAATTTCTAAACCAATCACTCCTGACTAGGTCAGTAATGCCTCCATTGAACAGGCGGACCAAACAATGGGGGACTCTGATCCAAGACCGTCTATATTGGAATAAGCGGCTCAAAGTGCCTTTGCAACGTTGTGGGAATTTCTTAGGTTACTCAATTATCATGAGATATTAATCTAAGTTAGAATGACGGCTGGTTACCGGTTGGTGTCAATAAGACATGCGGTTTTGTTTATGCCGTTTAGGTTCCATTTTAGATTATTCAGGTCAAACAGCTGTGAATTAGTCCTTATTGGGTTAATCAGTCTTTGCCGCTTGTGTTTGAGTTTATAGAGCAATGTACCACCCAGATGGGAGATGCTCTCTACGACGAATTCACCCGGATGGGCGTCGCCGGATGTCCTACTCTTGTTGGAGCAGACGGGTAAACGTTTAGTAACAGACGACCATTGGCCATATCAAGTTGTTTTAAACGAGCAATGTTTAGATGCTAAATTTTGGACTTAGCTTATATTTTCAAATTTAGCCGTCTGTATTGCCCATGAGCAATAACAAGCATCTTAATGGTGTAAGAACATAAGTGAGTTCTTTTATCTAAATGAAATAATAGCCGGCTACCGGTTGTTATAGAACAGGCGGTAATCTTTAGCTATCTAGGTCTCATTAGATAGTTTGATTCAAACAGCTGCGAGCTTATCTTAATCCAGACAGTCGGTAGGGCCGTTTGTTTTTTTAAGTTTATAGAGCAATGTACCACCAGGATGGGAGATGCTCTCTGCGACAAATTCACCCAGATGGGCGTCGCCGGATGTCTACTTGTGTTGGAGCAGATGTTGTGTTTTAATAAGGTCGTCTGCAAATTGCACAGACGGTATTCCCATTGGGAGGTGCATATAGTTAAAGCAATAAATATCATAAAAAGCAACTTTTCATTGATAGGCTTTTTATTTACAAAAAATTTACAAGTCTTAGAAGTAATACTTTTTTAAGTTATCTACATTCCAAGTTTTGGCTAGCTGCCTGCCGTCTAGAGTTTTCGGGCGGTAGGTGTCGCCTCTCACTTCTTCATAGATCCGGTAGGGGCCTTCCCAATTAAGATTCAACTTTCCTTTCTCATTGGCCCTACCGGTTGCCTCCATTTTCCGTAACACAAAGTCCGCTACTTTCAAGGGCCGCTTGTGTACTCTTTTGTTGTAGGCTCTCGTCATTCTCAGACGGTAAATCTCATGACGCAAGGCGGCATTGCCCCTGCGCTCTGGGAGTGAGTCCAATGCTAGCCGCATGGCCTCCCAGAATCTCGAAGAGTCTACTCATAGTGTTCAGTGGGCAAGATGGCTTCTGCGCCGTATGCCATGAGAAATGGGGTTTCACCAGTTGCCCCTTTCGCTGTTGTTCAGATGGCCCAAAGGTCATGAGGCAACTCATCCGCCCATAGACCGCCTGCTCTTTCAATTTTCTTTTTAATGCCGCCTAAGATTAGCTTGTTGAAGGCTTCAACCTGGTCATTTGCTTGGGGACGACCGACTGATGCAAAGCAATAAGAGATCCCTTGGTCTCCCAACCAATTCTTGAGGGTAGGCGTCTCAAACAGAGGTCCATTGTCAAAGACCATAGACATGGGAACCCCAAATCGAGTGATGATATTCTTCCAGATGAAAGAGATGACATCCTTTGTCTTAATGCCCTTGACCGCCACTATTTCTACCCATTTGGTGAAGTAGTCAAGGACGACTAGAATATATCGCTGTCCTCCTGGTGCAGGCGTATATGGACCCAGAATGTCCATTCCCCATTTGGCGAATGGTACTGGGCTATGGATGGCCGTTAGATCAGTGGCCGGATGGCGTATGAGTTTGCCGAGTCTTTGAAACTTGTCACACTTCTTTACCATTTCCATGGCGTCTGCCTCAAGAGTGGGCCAAAAGTAGCCTTGCCGCCTGGCCACCCGCTAGTGCCTTGCCGCCTATGTGAGAGGCGCAGTAGCCCGAATGCAATTCCTCTAGAATCTCTTACCCCCTTTCTGGGGTGATGCATTTCAAAAGAGGTTGCAGAAAAAACCTTCTTGAAAATCTCTCCATTATGAATCTCAAAGTTGGCCGCATGTCTTTTCATTGCAGCCATTTCTAGATATGTATCCGGTAAAGTGTCGTCTAGCAGGTAGGCCCGAATGCCATCCATCCAGGTTGAACTCCGGTCTAGTATTCCAATGGGATCTTCTTCAATACTTCGTATTTCCATTACCTCCCAAAAGACCGACCGAGGTGTATCACAGGAGGCGGATGATGCCTGCTTAGAAAGAGCATCCGACTGATTGTTCTATGACCTAGGCAACTAACTTAGATTATATCCATCAAGTGTCCCAGCTTCAGCTTTAACCACCTGCAGATATTTGATCATAGCCGGATGGGTGGCCTCATAGTCACCATAGTATTGGCTAACTATCAGTTGTGAATCAGAGTAGGCGTCAATCTTTCTTGCCCCTGCCGCCTTGCACATGCGAATGCCGATTAGCAGGGCTTCATATTCCGCCTCATTATTTAAGGCCTGAAACTTGAACCGTAGTGCATATTCGTACTTGTCCCCTTTAGGAGACTAACATATAATTCCTACACCACAGCCATTCATAGTAGAGTTCCCATCTACATACACTTTCCAACCCTGGTAAAGATTCTCCGGCTCAGCCGGCCTTGTCATTTCGACAATGAAGTCGACAAACGTCTGACCCTTCACTGCCTTCCTTGGATCGAAAGAGATTTCAAGACTTTTCATTTCAATAGCCCATTTGAGCATCCTACCGGATGACTCTAAGGTTGTCATTGGCCGCTTGAAGGGTTGGTCTGTGTAGAACACAACCGGATGTGCCAAGAAGTAAGGCTTCAACTTCTTGACTACCATGAAAAGAGTCAGGCCAAATTTTT
This sequence comes from Chenopodium quinoa, assembly GCF_001683475.1. NCBI lineage: Eukaryota > Viridiplantae > Streptophyta > Magnoliopsida > Caryophyllales > Amaranthaceae > Chenopodium > Chenopodium quinoa. The sequence goes on from NW_018745566.1 coordinate 1,465,698, forward strand.
CAACCATTGGGTACCATAGTTCAGCATTTCGAAGAACATGGCTGATGAAATAGACCGAGAGCTAGATGTCGTCTCTCTCGTCAAGGAGGACAACACTGCGAGCATGATTTGAGACAGATAAGTAAATGTAAAGCGCCTCCTTTGGAAATGCGCTAACAAGCCTCGGCAAAGAGTGCAAGTGTTCTTTCAATTTCTAGAAGGCCGCCTCAGTATCATCCCCCCATTCAAACCTAGTCTTCTTTTTAATAGCTTGGAAAAAATAGAGGCACTTGTCACCTGACCAGCTGAGGTATCTCCCCAATGCTGCTAGATAACTTGTTCACTTCTGAACTTCTTTGACATTGCGGGGTGACTTCATGTCAATGACCGCCTGTATTTTCTCTAGGTTGGCCTCTATTCCCCTTTGATCAATTAAAAATCCGAGAAACTTCCCAAACTCAACCCCAAAGACACACTTCTTAGGATTGAGCATGACCTTGTGCCGCCTGAGTGAGGTGAAGGTTTCTCAGAGGTCAGCAAGGTGATCCACTTATAGCTTGGATTTGACTATCATGTCATCTAAGTACACTTCTACATTCCTCCCAATTTGATTAAGGAAGAATGCATTAATCATTCGTTGGAAAGTAGCAGGCGCATTTTTCAAGCCTAACGGCATCATAGTATAGTAGAATAACCCCTGATCAGTGACGAATGTTATATTCTCTTGATCTTTTTTACACAAGGGTATCTGGTGAAATTCTGAATAGGCGTCCATAAAGCTCATCAAAGCATGTCCGGCTATAGGGTCGACCATACTGTCGATCTTTGGAAGTGCATATTTATCCTTCGGACATGCCTTGTTCAAATCAATGTAATCAACACACATGCGCCAGGTACCATTCGACTTCTTTACAAGCACAACATTCGCAACCCAATCTGGGAAGTGACACTACCGAATGAACCCGACGTCTAATAGCTTTTTCACTTCGGCGGCTGCTGCTTGACTTCTCTCCTCGCCGTGGTTTCTTTTCTTTTGCCTAACTGGCTTCTTTTTGGGATCCACGACGAGCTTGTGGACAGCTAGATCCGGGCTGATGCTTGACATCTCTTCCACTTCAAAGGCAAAGATGACTTTGAATTCCTTCATGAAATTATGCAAGTCTGCACCCAATTTCGCAAAAGCAACTGCCCCCACCTTAACAGTATGCTCCGGACGTGTGTCGTCCAAAGCAATATCAATGTGTTCACCGGCCGGCTGGGGACACAATTCATCCGACCGTTCCCTGGTCAGTGACTACTATTGCTTTTCCTTCTTCAAGGCCACCAGCTGGTTGACCTCTCTCTTCTTGCCGGCTGCAGTTGGAGCAGGCTCGGCTACCTTGACATCGTCAAGGTCTATTGGCTCCTCACCCTGGCCGGCTGCGGCCACTGTGGGCTTGACGTCTGAGAGGTAGCACTCTCTAGCCATCTTTTGATCCCCATCCAGGGAGCCAATAGACCCATCATCCTTCTCAAATTTCAGCAGCATGAGGGATGAAATAATGATGGCTTTGGATTCGTTCAGAGTCGGACGACCCAATATCAGATTATAGGCGATCAGCTCCTTTACGACCAAGAACCGGACAACCATGTGGCGTCCATCTCCTTTCTCTCTCAACCGGAAGGGTAGGTCAATCCGTCCAACCGGGTGCACAACCCCACCACCAAAACCAACCAAGGGGTGAGATACCTTGTGCATGCTGTCGGGCTTGTACTTCAGCTTTGACAAGCACTTGTAGCTGATGATGTCAGACGAGCTTCCGGTGTCAATGAGGATTCGGCCGACCTTCTGGTTGGCCACTTTGCACTCAATGACGATAGGGTCATCATGTGGTCGGCGGAAACCTTGCCCTTATCATTTTCAGTGATGATGACCTCAGGGAAGGTGTTAGTAGACGTCTGGCCCTCATCAACTGAATTGATATCCAACCGTCTGACATGGTCCTTGGTGCCCCTGATGGTTAGGCCCCCTCCAACAAAGTCGCCTGCTATTGTGTAGATCGGCTCTTTGTTAGTGTCCGAACTACTAGCAGGTTGGACATCCTTTTTGGACGTCTGCCTGGGGTTTTTCTTTAGGGTCACCTTTAGACTTCAGGATGTAAGACTTCACCACGCCCTTATCAGCCAGACGGTCCAACAGCCGCTTGAGATTATAGCAGTCGTTGGTGTCGTGGCCAATATCCTCATGGAAATGGTGGTACTTGTTTTTGTTCCGGCTTTTGGCCGAACCTTTCATAGCAGCGGGCTTCTCTATGGTCACCCAGTCCTTTATCTCCATGAGGATGGAGTAGCAGTCTTTGTTAAACTCGTACTTTGGGACGTACGGTTTAAACTCTTTCTTTTTCTTCTGGGACGGCTGATCAGAGTCGTCAACCGCCCATATCTCTTTTCTCTTCTTACTCTCTTCAGCTTTCTTAGCCGGCTGAGCTTGCTGACTCTCTTTTTTGTCAGACTTCTTGGAGTCCGACTGCTTGCTGATGAAGTGCTTGGTCGCCTATATATAGGCTTCCGCCTCCATCAGCGCTTCTTGGAGGGTGGCAACCCTTTTTCTGACGAGGTCAAACTTAAAAGTCGACCCGTCCTTCAGACCTTTGAAGAAGTCTGTATAAGCCACATCGTCAGATAGCCCTTGAATCTGGATTCTCACCAAATTGAACCGCCTGACGTATGACCATAGCCCTTCTCTATACCCCTGATGCACTGCACCCAAGTCAAGACATGTTTTCTTGGCAGGGATATTCATAGAGAAGTTAGAAGCAAACAAGAACGTAAGCGTCTTGAAGCTGTTGATGCAGCCGGCTGGCAAGTTGCCGAACTACTGTTGGGCGATGCCCTTCAATGTAGCCGGGAAGCATCGGCACCATGTGGCGTCATCCAACCCCTGCAAGTACATGAGGTAGGTGTAGGCCATGAGGTAGTCTTTAGGATTGGTGGTACCATCATAAGTACCCACCATGACATTCTTAACCTTGGCCAGCTGTGCCGCCTCGGTTATCTCCTTGGAGAACGTAGAAGGTTGTTCCCCAAGTTTTAGCAGACGGAGCTGCCAGTCCAAAGGTTGGACGTTTTGTGCCGCCTGACCCCCAAAGAGGGCCGGTTGCATGTAAGGTTGTCCATACGACATGTATGGCTGTTGAGGCACATATGGGGCCGAATGGATCATCTAAGGGCCAGTGTAAACGGACAAGCCTCCTGACTGACTTTCTCGTACAGATTGAGAATTCCTCATTGAGGTATTTTGGAAGCTGTCTAGGTAACTCGACGTTGAAGCCGACTCAAACAATTGCTGGTTTCTCTTTTGCTTGATTAGGAACTGGGCATCAGAGTATGTCTTCTTTGAGCCATCCGGCTGAACATGCTGGATGGCCTTCCTCTTCCCTGTCTCAGGGAATCGGATCTTAGAAAGATCAATTAAGGGCCGCTTCCCATCCTTTGATTTAGGATGTGGAGTGGGCTCTCGGTCCCTTACTGGCTTGTTCTTCTCAAAAAGAGAAGGCTTCTTGGCCGACTGACCCCTGTTAGAGCCAGCCATCCTTTTGTTGATCAAGTCCTTTATCTCCCCTTTGAAACTTGTCATGAATTTCATGAGTTCGTCTCGAGTGACTAAGGCTATGCTTTTCACCGCCTGGTGTTGTCAAGATTGTTGTCCGGATAACTAACTTGGACCAACTTGATCATCGCCCCGTTCCCTTCTTTCCTTGGGACGGGTGCGTCCGGTTCTGAGTGACCCATCAGCGGCTACATACGTTTCGACTTCAAAGTCGTCATCATTGTCATGGTCCGAATAGACCTCAGGTTCGGCCTTAGGGCGTTTCTCATTAGGAGGCGATACAGACTGTTGTAAAGCCATCTTAAAGGTACTCTCTCCACAGACGGCGCCAAATATTTCGGGGTTTTCTGTGTCCCTCGGGAGAGTTACGTCACTAAGTCTGGACTCCGGGTGCCTGTACCTGCCAAACAACGGAGACTCTGGTTGGGTTGAGTTCCGCCTCCGACGATCAAGTTAGAACGTGTACGGAGAATGTAAAAGGTGCGGAAAGTAAAGTGAAATCTTCTCGGAATTTGAGATCAGGTGTTTTCTCTGAGGTGAGAGAATTCAGTGTGTTTCCATCATTGAAATTGTTTTTTTTTTCAAAGTGGGGTAAACCTCCCTACTTATAGGGTCATTGGGATTTGTGCCTTTGTCTTAGGTTACAGAAACCTAGGACTAATGGGCTGCGCTGTTTTTGGACAGTCTAGGGAATTGGGCCTTGAAGGCCGCCAATTCCATATGGAGTATCTTCCTGCCACGTGTCTAGCCCTGGTAAGTCCACTTTGGGCTCTCCCTAGATGACACGTGTCACGCTTTGGTTGGTCCACGTGGCGGGGTAAAAATACCCAAATCAAAGCCCAAAATCCTAACTTAATTCTAATTACTCTAGCCCAACTCCTTACATGGTTTGTCATTACCCCATGAGGCCCATTAATGGGCCTCATATTTGTTCAATCCAATACCCTTATGTGTGACCTCATAGGATCAATTCTATTAGGCTTTCGACTATTTGACTAGCCCAAAGATCATTTATCATATCTAGCAACAGACAATGACGACCCAAACGAATAAACTAATTATCTCCATAATAGTGATCCTTGATATATCTAGTAATTGCACTTGACGAAAACATAATTCCTTCAATAATTACTTGTATCAAATTATTATCTCATTCATCAGATATTTACATTTATATCATTTTTGTAATTTTTGTAATTAGTTTTTGAAAATAATTTAAACCATAATAACAAAAGATAATTTTCAATTATTTAATTGATTTAAATAATAAATTACTATTTTTTGTTTTTTTTTTCCTATGTCGTTAAAATTATTCATTAATATCATTTTTTAAAAGTTTTTATCGCAACAGACAGTGACGACCCAAACGAATAAACTAATTATCTCCATAATAGTGATCCTTGATATATCTAGTAATTGCACTTGACGAAAACATAATTCCTTCAATAATTACTTGTATCAAATTATTATCTCATTCATCAGATATTTACATTTATATCATTTTTGTAATTTTTGTAATTAGTTTTTGAAAATAATTTAAACCATAACAACAAAAGATAATTTTCAATTATTTAATTGATTTAAATAATAAATTACTATTTTTTGTTTTTTTTCCTATGTCGTTAAAATTATTCATTAATATCATTTTTTTTAAAAGTTTTTATTTATTGATCATAATATCAAAAGATAATTTTCAATTCTTCAATTGATTTAAATTATAAATTACAATATTGTTTTTTTTTCTACGTGGTCAAATTCTCAAATCTTATTTGTTACTTTACTTAGGTGGAGAATAAATTTTTAATTCTAAAATAAATTATAAATCTAATTTATTATTGGTCAAATTAATACTTTTTCTGTGGCACGTTGAACCCGTGCGAGGTACGCTTTATTATTATCATTTTGTATAATTGTTAATTTCTTAATAATTAAAATTTTAGCATTTAAAGATAATTTTTAGTTCTCAAAAAAATTAGTATTTCGTTTTTAAATAATTTTAATCCTAATAAATCCCTACTTGCTATTTTTATCTACGTGGAAAATTTCTTAAATCTTATTCGTTACTTTTTAAATTAAAAAAGAAAATTCAAATCTAATTTTAATCGGTCAAATAATACATATGCTTATAGGGCGTGCTGAATGCTCTTGAAAAATGCTTATTCTATTTATATACTAGTTTTATGCCCGGGTGATACCTAGATTGTTCATAAAAATATTTAATTTTTTTTTGGCTTGAATGTTAAATGCGATCTTATAATATCTTTTAATAATGTAGAATATTGAGACATACAATATCATATCGCTTAATTATATAATAGTTTACTTTTTATATTTTTGTTTGTAAATAGATATCTATTTTATTATTGACTTGAAATTGTTTTTATCGAACTTAAATTACTTTTATTGAACTTATTTTTTAAGGAACTTTTATTGAACTTAAATATTTTACAGATTAATGCCCCGTTCACTTCACCTCATTTTTGCTGAACTGAAATTATTTTTACTAAACTGAAATTATTTTTACTAAACTGAAATTATTTTTATTGAATTGAAATTAATTTTACTGAACTGAAATTATTTTTGTTGAAGTAAAATTATTTTTTACTGATTTTCTATTATATTTCTTCATTAAGTTTACTGATTTTTACTAAACTGAAATTATTTTTATTGAACTGAAATTATTTTTGCTGAACTGAACTTATTTTTACTGAATTAAAAATAATTTTACTGAATTGAAATTATTTTTATTGAATATTATTTTTGTAAGGTGAAGTGAACAGGCCTAAGACTTATTTTTTAATAACTTTCTATTATTTTTTTAAAGTAAATTAAATACATTATAAATAAATCTTGTTTTAAAGGGCATTGAAGTATATTGGTAACAAAACTCAAAATAATATTTTTATCTTAAATAACTTTGCATTACATGTGTCACAATAATACCTATTTGTCGTCTACGTGCTGTGACATTTGGCGAAAAACTAAAATGCCAAATGTCGATGTCTCGTGGCTTGGTTGCGAGACCGACGGCTTTTTTTTTTTTTTTTTTTTGTTGAAGGAATAGACCGACGACTTTATTTATTGGTTATATGATGATATGATATGCTATTGAAGTTTGCGGCTTGCCCATCTCTTTAAATTATAAAGAAAAAAAAAATACTGCACGTGCGACTTGTGGGTTCTGTCTTGTGGCAGTTTAAACACGTACTACACACATCACATCGGACCTGAACTAGAAGAAGCAAAGTGAAAATTCCTGTGTTCCTTTCAATTTAGGGTTTCCCAATTTGTATAATCCTGATAAATTAATTTCAGACTCCGAACAATGGAAGGTCCGAGCAATGGAGGAATGCTGTATCACGAAGTCCAAGAAGGAAAGCTGTGCGCTGTGCATTGCGTGAATACAGTATTACAAGGACCTTTCTTCTCTGAGTTCGATTTGGCCGCTCTTGCATCCGATCTTGATCAGACCGAAAGGCAGATGATGACGCAAAATACCGTCGGTGCTGGTGATTTCGGTTCTGCTGAGTCCCACAACGTCTCGTTGGGTGGCGATTTTAGCATCCAGGTAAATTTTCGGTATTATTAATCCCAAGTTTAGGCCATTTACTTTAATTAATCCTAAGTATCGATTATTCCTGAATAATCTCATCCCAATTTTGCGGATATTGACTTTTATCTCAGTTTTTATTCAATTTTTGGGTTCATTTCTGATTGAATTTCAAGGTTCTTATTTTAATTGATTGGGACTGTTGAAACAATGTGAAGTAAATTATTCTGTGATTGAAAGATTAGAATGTATGTTAACGTTTATAATGGTGACGTTTGACCTCTGGATAGTCCGAATCGGAGAAATTATATGGAATGCTTCGTGATTTTTTTTATATACTGTTGTGTTTATTCTGTTCCGACAATTCGTCACTGTAATTAGTTTTTTAAGGGTATAACTTTTGTTATATATAAAAGAATTTTGATTATACTGTAAATGGTTATGAAGGATACAACTTTAGTTGTCTTCATGAGAAGTAAAGAGTTGGATCATTCTTTCATTCATCGTGTGCACTGTGCAGTGATTGATAATCAAGCCATCTTTGGGTTGTTAGCTTAATGTTGAAGTACACTCTGACTTTGGAGTGAATCTCATATCTAGATTTGTTCATCTAATGGAATGGAGCCGTTTGAGTATGAAACTATTGGTGTTCGTATATTTTAGGATTTAGCTAGTTCTAGGCTTGGGTGCAGTGATTGGTGTTAGTATCTAAGATTATTTGATACCTACATTGTGACTATTGCAAAGCCTTAATACATGGACATGGTTAGATATGATGTGCTCAGTTGGGGTATGTGCTGATTGTCTTAACTGACACATTTTGTAGTCCAATCTGAATTAATCGAAATTATGTAGCAAACTTGTATTTAAGGCCCTTGTATGGGAGTGATTAGCACTTAATAATATGCTTCCTCCGTTCCTTAATGATAGTCCCTAATGGGCAATTTTCACGGGAATTAATAAACATAAATAAGAAGTAGAAAAAGTACATTGGAAAGATAAATTTACATTGGGTATGCAAAAAAGTAGAGAGAGTAAATAATAAAAGTACATGAAAAAGCAAAATTTACATGGGAAAGTTAATTTGCACAAATATTGTTGTAAATTGGAGGGAATTTTGATAAAAAATTAATATTAATGGTTGTTGGAAAAAGCAAATGGGGTGAATATTTTGGGACTAAAATTTAGCCAAAAGGGACTATCAATAAGGGACAAAGGGAGTATATAGACAAGCACATATGAATATCTGAACATTGGGGCGAATTTTATATAGGACTGTTCTTGTGCAATGACAATAAGAAAGGTATTGAATTTCTTTGAATGGACTGAGTCTCCTTTTATATGGCCTTTTCACTAGGAGAAAAATTTATTTTGTCCTCAGATTAGATTGTAGGATGAGAAATTTATCATGTTCATTTTGAAAAGTGTAACATAAGGCACAAGCTGAAGAAGCTAATAACCTTTAAGTTTCTAAAGACGGCCTCGACCAGCTTGTGGGAAATTAGTGAGTAATTATGGCCAAAAATGCAGTGGTGGCTTCGCAAGATAGTTATCATGTAAGAATTGTATGCCACGCATGATTACTTTATATGCCTATATGAGAATTTAATGTGCAGTAGGGAATTTGTATAATCATCCCACACTAGACCAACAAAGCTGTTCTGCAATGTTGCTGGCTAGCCAAAAAGCTAAATCAAGCTGTGTGTGTTTTTTTTTTTCGAAATAAGGAATGAAAATCTAACCTACACACTAGTCTTAAACATCTAATAAGATGAAATGCAACTTCTGGAAAATATAAAGTCTCAATTAAATAAAAGAGCGTTATGAGAACCTAGTTCTTGTTCCTTTGCTATAACACATGTTGCTTCTTTGGCCCAATTGAAGGGAGATTCACATTGGCCTTAACTTGGGCAAGATAAACTACACAGCAAGAGAAGGAGCTCTAAGATCTACTCAAAAGCAACCACAAATGCCTATAGTGGGCACCAAGTTTAATAATTAAATTACTCTAATTTTACATAAAAGTAAAACAAAGTAAAACTATATATTTAAACTAACTGATTTTATAAAGAGAAAAGAATACAACTTTTCCAGAATCGACTGTTCTGAAAACCGACCCGACCAAACTTTTTCTAATTCGAACCGTTAATGCTTGACTCATTATCAAGCCGAACCGTTACAATCCGAAACCGAAATAACCCAAACCGATTACGTTCGAATACGATAGTAACTCGACCCATTTTAAACCGAAACCATTTAAATCCGACAAAAGTCCGATAAACTCGAATCATTCCAACCTGTAACATGTTGTGACCGAACCGTTTATAACCCGTAACCTGTTGTGACCAAACGTTTTCAACCCGTTACCCATTGAGATCGAACCATTTACAACCTGTAACACGTTGCGACCAAGCCGTTTACAACCCTTAACCCGTTGAGACCGAACCGTTTACAACTCGCCCAATATGTTTATGATCCGGTCCGTTTCAACCCACTACTAGAAACCCAACTTATTTAAGACTTAACTCCGACTTGATAATGACTTGACTGATATTAACCGGATATGATTTGAACATAAACCCGCTTCGAACGGGGTCTCATTTTCAAATGGACCCAGTTCAACTCAAATCGATCATGACTTGAACCTGATAATGACCCGACCTGATTTTACCTGATGTGTTTTGAATCAAAACCCATTTTCAAATTGATCCAATTCAACCCAAAGTGATTATGACCTGAACCGATTACAACCGACTCGATTAGGGACCCAAACTGATTGAATCGAAACCTGCTTTAAACTCGCTAAACCCATTTTCAAACTGACCCAATTCAACCCAAACTGATTAAGACCCGAACTGATGAAAACCAAACCCGATTAGGACCCGACTCGAATAGAAACCGCAATAAAAAAAAAAATCCAAACCGAATTAACCTGATAATTGTCAAAACCGACCCGCTAATCATTTCAACCTGTTATAAACCAACTCGTCATAACCCAAAACCGATAAGCCCTACCCGAAATCAAAATGTTTACCCGAATTGGCACACCTAGTTGTGACTTCTTCATTCCATATGTATAATAATGGCTTGGATCACGAGTCTAGGTAAAAAATGAATGAAGTACAGTAGAGGTCAGGTAATGGAGATCATTCAATGAAAATATGGTAATAAAATTTGAATAAAGGAAGTATCTGGTTCAGGATGAGTAGATGATTTCATGGATGAAGAAAGCATGGTTGAACTAAGGTGCTTGTAGAGGCCTTGCCAAAGGTGATTTACTTGTTTATTTTGGAATGCACTTTTTTTACAGGCAATGCCTTCGGACCAAGTTGTTCTTAAGAAAGGGAACATAATTTCAAATAAAGTTATGATCCTATGACTATAGTTGCAAAGGAAAAAAAATAGAGTATTGCTTGAAACTTGATTTAGAAAGAAGATTGGACTTGTCCATTATATATTTTGAATACTAGTAGGTGGTTTTTTTTTTTTGTAAAGGTTCATTTTCACATAGATTCAAAGAAGGGGGCTTGAATTTTCTAGTGAGAAGGGATACGCCTCTTTAGAAAATTTATCTGTATAAAAGTAACATTATGAATATGAAATGCATAATTTCTAGTCAAAGGAGAGGTTATTAATAAAAGTTCCTAATAAGTTTTATTGCCAACCATTCATATACTGCCGAATTGAAGAGCCTTAATTGCGTTCAATCATTTCTTAAGGGTTATAGCATGGCCCTCACCTCCCATATACCCTAATTAAATGAGATACACGATGTTAAGTTGCTTATTATTTAGGCAATACTCTTTAAATATCCTTGGCCTTGCTTCATTTTATTACCTCCATTTTGTGTTGAAATGCTTTCAAAAAATACATCTAGAGCACCGACATTGTGAAATAACACCTTTTATGATTTATTTGGTGAGTATTATTTTTGAAGACACATCTATAGTACCGAACTTGTGAGATAACTCCTTTTATGAGTTACATCTAGTGCACCGACTTCGGAAATATGTATATATTTTTTTAAGGCACCTCTAGGCTAGTATCTAACCAAAAAATTTGACAATCTGGACATGTTAAACTCCTGAGCTTATTTTTTAAAAGTTATCTGTGATTAGTTGCATAGTTTTAATTGTCCTTTAAGAATAAGGTTCAAAATGTAACAAAAAAGATGAAGTTGCTTTAGTTTTTACTATGGTTTGCATGTGTGAGCTAAACCTGACTTGTGAGTTGGTTCCAATTTGTTTTGTGAGTTGGATTAGGAGTTGATTAGGATCAATGCACTAATTAGAAAGCCTAGGGCAGCAAGATTTTGGGAATTCATAATGTGTTTTTACCTAGCTATTTTTCCTTGTATGGTTGATATTAGGAAACTTATCAGATTGTTTTTTCATTTGGAGAGTTTAGGAAGATTATTGCTTTCCTAGGTCATTTCGGAGTATATTTTCTTGTTCTATCAACAAGAAAATCAGATTATGAATTAAATTTTTTTGGGCTTGGTTTTGTTTTTATTTTATTTTATTATTATTATTATTATTATTATTTTTTTTTTTTCAGTTTTTGTAAAACCATTAAACACTAATTTGGATTTCTGTGATTCTGTTACATCTAATTGCTCTAGATTTGTAAGAAGTCTTTGAAACCGCAGCGTTTCATATTGTTAAATTGCCTGGCTACTGTATTGATGAGTATTATTTTAATAGTTAAGGTTTTACGCTGTGAAACTTCTAGAAACTGTCCAAGCACTTACCCTCCTTCAATAAACTGCAAAATTTAAAAAGTTTCCCATAGGAAGGATCTGATCCTTGTCAAGCTGGGAAAATCTCTACCAACATAAACTGCAAAATTCAAAAAGTTTCCTAAAGGAAGGATCTGATCCATATCAAGCTTGCATAATCTCTACCAACAGTCATACAGCTAGCCATGAAACATTACTAAAGTGTTGAGGTCCTCTCTTATCACTTAGGAATTAGTTCTAACACTCTGAAATTGACTGTGCTTAGTGGAGCTAGAATCTGATGTGATCCAACTCCATGATCAAGAGCATTATCTTGAACTGTAGGATCATCCTTGACAATTGAAAACACTTTGCCATAATGGATCCTGTCTTATAGTCTAAGCAAAATTGCTCAAACATTAAGCCAGACCCCCAAGCTCTCTCTCTCTCTCTCTCTCTTGAAACCAGTGAGATCACTCCTTTCTAATCCCCCACCTTTTTTTATGCTTAAATTGGACGTCTACTGCAGTGTATAAAAAGTTGTGCCTAGGCGCTAGGCGACTAGGGTAGATCGTCTTTTTTGCTCTAGGCAAGGCGCATTCAAAGAGGTTCACTTGAGGTGTCCTTCTGAGGTGCACATAAGCAAATTTCCATAACTGGTTTATATTGTGCGCCTCACTTCAATGACGCGCACCAAGACCACCGCCTCATTGTGCTTGCATTTTTTTTTGCAATGGTTCTCTATGATAAACGAGAATCTTTCTTTCTAAATCCTCCACATTCGTTAATATTCTTGCCTCCATTTGTTTTTTATGTTCACGCTTTTGTTGGGAAGGGCTCTTGATCAAAGAGTAAGGTATCTCTTTTGGTATTTATATGGGTTTCACTACCTAATTTTTTTATTTTGATGAACAATCATCGTCAAGCAAATCAATAGAAATATTAAACAAATACTTACTCTGTTTCTTGTTACCAGCAACATAGATTAGTGATAGGCAGAAAGTTTCCTTTATAAAATGATTCTCCCCCATTTACATGCGTCTACAAGTATCCTAAACAATAACTTTAACTGATAAGTGCAATTGGATTACATTTGAGTGATCAAGATCAACTCATTAAGACCCCGTTCACTTCACCTTATTTTTGCTGAACTGAAATTAATTTTATTGAATTGAAATTATTTTTGCTGAACTTAAATTATTTTACTGAAATTATTTTTACTGAACTAAAATTTATTTTGCTGAAATGAAATTATTTTTACTGATTCTCTATTATATTTCTTCTTTAGAGTTACTGATTTTTACTAAAGTGAAATTATTTTTACTGAGCTGAAATTAATTATACTAAATTGAAATTATTTTTACTGACTGAACTGAAATTATTTACTGAATATTATTTATTTAAGGTGAACTAAACAAGGCCTAAATACAAAGAATAGACTGTACATGAATAAAACCATTGCAGTCTCACTTAATCCCCAAATCATTTTGGGACTAAGGCTTTATTGTTGTTGTTGTAGTCTTACTCAATGCGGGTCGGGTTCATCATTAAATTGGTAGTTGGGTGGCAGACTACCTCCAAGTACTAAAGGGAGGACTGCCCTAGTGCTAGTGTTAACTCTTTACATTTTCATGAAAAATTCCCCACAAAGTAACCTTTTAACGTAGAATATTTTTTCCAACTTTACCTTCTGCTACTCTTTCTTTACCTTTTAAAGTGTTAATATAGATTATTCGAGACTTAGGATAGTCAAATATGTTGTTTGAACACCAATATACTGCATTAGAGCCCAATAAACCCCCATGAGGCCCACTCTTGGATCCTACTTGATTTCAGCATCCATTTAGGCATCTTTTGGTTCACTTAGCTAGAATGGATTGGTACGAAGATCCATACCAAGGAGGTATGATTCAACACCCCATATTAACCTTAAATTGATTGGTTAATTTTGGTATGGATTATGAATCCATTGTTGATGCTTGGTTCACTCTTGTATTAGAACGAATTCTAGCTTTAATTCATTTTTCTTTTTGCCTTTTTACATACCATATATAACTTTAGTAATTTTTAAACCCATTTATTCTCATATGGTATTAAGGCTTTGATGGATTGATTGTTTGATTTATTCTCATAAATGTACAGTATACACTTAAGTAGGTTTTCTTTCTTTTATTTATTTATTGTTTAAAGTACAAAAGTAGTAAAAAAATGAAAAAAATGCCAATCTGAAATAGAAACTACCGTCGCAAAAAATTGTAAAATCAATTAATTCAACTCACAAGTTAGGATCATAACATCATATCTATCCACCACCATCTGATTAAAGTGTATTGCCCCCAAAAAAATACACGAGATATATAAAAAAAAAAAAAAAAAGAAAAAAAAAAATCTAGAATTTGCCTTTACAAATGAAGAATTAAGGCTCCTGGTAAATTCCGCGCAAGACTCCGCGCCCCCCCCCCCAAACACCCATATCCAAAACCATCCAACTTCACCTCGAAACCACCCCCACCCAAATTAACCTTGAACCCACCTCTTCCCACCTGAAATAGTGATTTTGTTTATTTCATTCAAAGGTTTACCATAAAGCACCTAAAGTTAACCATAAAAAAAAGGGCACATTGGAGATTTAAACATAATCATAGTGGACCAAAAAAATAAAGTGCAATAATTAGAGGCCACCATGTAGAATATTCCAAAAAAAAAATCAACCATTTTGAACGAGAATCTATTAGTCTACATATGCCGGAGAAGGAATGATTGAATGGCAATTGGAAGCGTTGGTCCAGCTTGTAGTTTAATTCTTGTGTGTCGTGGGGTGTTTATCTTGGGTGGATTGGAATAAGAACCTATGGGGAGTGGAATGCGTATGAGATTATAGGAGGATGTGGTGGAGTCAGAATCAAGTTCCGTGTTCAAAAAACCCAAACAAACAACAAGAAGTCCAACTAAATGCCCCTTTAGTCTTTTGACAAGATTTTTTTTTGGCCGTGGTATAAATATAAAGGTCACCACTTTAATTGTGCATGGAAGCAAAGATTCAATACAACTTTACAAGTTTTGCGTTTAGGTTGATTACTTAAGGAGGAATCTTAATATAAGTGTATTGTCATTTATAAGCTAAGGTGCTCGAACTCAGGTATTCAATCTGATTAGACAGGAAATATTAAATTAAGGCTTCAAGAGAACTTTTTCAAAGGATCCAAAACTTGAAATGTACCAAGTGACACAAATCTAAAAATAAATTAAGATTTTTACAACTTATTTTTAATAAAATAATGAAGTGTTGAAAAGAGTAAGGGGTAGCGGGTCACAAAATGAGTTTTCAAATTTTTTACTGTATTATTTATTTTGTTTATATTTATTCCTGTTTATAACTAATGGAGTTTAAGTAAAGACCGAGAATTCCCTTAAAAAAAGTGTGACTAAATACATCTGTTGGGGCTCATAGTGTAGTCACGTATATTCTTTCCCACCTATCCTCATTTTTAAAACAACAAAAATAAAAATAAAATAAGAGGAAAAATGTAGAACACACCAAATGGGGAAAATGTCGAAGAAGACTAGCTTCCCGCTGCCAGAGAAGAATACCAGAGGATTGTGGGACCGGAAGTCTTGTCTCTCTCTTTCTCTCAAAAGCCCCAATGTCATGGTTATTATTAATGTTAATATGTACTTCGATTATAGATCCAGTGTTAGTGTTAGTGTGTGCCAAGCCACTTTCTCTCCCAATAGTTGTACCAGATTTCATGTCCACTCTCATGTCCACTCTCATGTCCACTCTCGGGTTGTGTGAGTGCACATAAGGGTGGTGTGGGCTGATTTTGAGCATCACAGGGTGGAAGGATATGCAACTTTACTAGAGTTATTAAAAAAAATCCCCTCCCGTGAACCCTCTTAAAGTCCAATGTATCATGTATCTTATGTCTATGTTACCAAGCAATTGTATATTCATCCAAACAAGATGATGAAACCATGGCTAATTGTGGGAAATTTACCTAGCTTTATCACTAATCGGCTAAATGCCTAAATCTGATCATGGGTTGCTTTAGGCTCCGAGGTGTTGGGAACAGAGCAATAGATAAACACAATATTGGGAAAAATAATAAAATACGGAACTACAAAAACAACACACAAGTTTTTTACGTGGAAAACCCCTCATCAACAATCCCCATAGCGATCTCTAGGACAAAAACAACTTTACTATCAATAATTTTAGGTGTACAAAGACCACCACCACAATTACAATTATCAAATACAATGTATTTTAGGATAGTCTGCACTAAGTACCCTTAACATTGGTACTTATACAAATTTTAAAATACCCCTCACACTAATATTGTGTTTGCCTATCGTCTGTTCCTCCCTCACTACTACAGCTATTGTGCTCTCCTTCTTGAGATGCACTCATTGCTTTTGTACATCATTGCTAGCTACTGCATTTTTCTAGCCTCTCCCATAGTGTGTGCCTTCTCACACACACCCACAGCTTGTATCACACTTCTCATATATATGCATACGATAAAGCTTCTCATTCAAACTTCTCAACTACATGCATAAATACTAGTAAGCAAAGCCAGCACCTATTTTCTACTAGGTTTGACACCAACATGACTATCTTGGACTATCAAGTCCACTAACTCAATGCCCAATTCAATCATCCATCTTCGATGCATTCTCTCTCTCTCTTTTTTTTTTTTTTTTTTTTTTTTTTATTTATTTTCTTTTTGTTTTTTCATTTTTACTTTCTTACATATATTACTAACAATAGTAATACTACTCAACTAACCGTGATTTGGGGATATTAACCCAACACGAGGATTGCTCACTTCTTGATTGCCTAAATAGTGCCTAACAGCCAGGGAACATTTTCTCTTTTGTTGAACAATGTGAAAGGTTTTCATGAAATTGTTCATTAGATTGAATAGACTTTGCTACTGCATGAAAATAGTAATAAATTAAAGTCCTATATGTCTAGGAAGCTTTGATTGGAAAAGTTAAAATTATTGAAGATTCTACTAATAAGCTTCTTATGAACTGAGAGTTTAACCTCTTAAGTTTGTTTCCTTGAAGATTGGACAAGAAGGGGCTAGCTGATTTAACGGATGACGTCTTTACAAAAATTTCACATGCTTGATGTTTTATTTTATCCTAAATTATCCATAAATTCTTACGACACTCAGTTTAGGATGATAGTGTGCTGGTTCTCCCTGTCTTTTTCAAATTTCCTCTCTTCACAGACTTGTTTTGTTTCATGGCTTTTGTTTTTCGTTGCAATGATGTAAGTGCGGCGGCAGGAGTTTGTGTTTTGTTGGTGGTGGGAGGTTTTTTTTTTCTATTTTTTATTTATTTGATGACAGTGGCTGGCAGTGGTAGTTTGGTTTGATGGCTTTGGTGGTTGGATTTTGATGAAGGGGTGCTGGCTCGGCTTTGAGAGTTGTGGGTGGACATACAATAATGGAATTGCCATGTTTAGTTGGTGGCTGTGGTGATGGATGGGAATGGGGCTGAGGATGTTTGTAATTTAGTAGTGAGGGAAGGAAAAGGCCATGGTTCTTGAGGATATAAGTTAATGGGGAGGGGCTAACTGGTTTAGGGTGAGGTTACTTAGGCAACTTAACATCTATCTATCATCAAACACTTTTTGTGCAAACCCCAAGTGGTACCCCCTTGAAATTTTAAAACCATGTGGTGCCTCATGCATTTTATTAAACCTCAGGAGTACCACCTTATAATTCTTTTATAATTGCATAATGCACAAACTGTAAACAACTTTGTTTTGTATTCTTATGTTTTTATAAAATTCATTTATCCACTTCATTATGTTTATATAGTATCATACTGCTCATTCTGTTAATGTTTGTTCCATTAGACTTTTTTTTACAGTTTTCAATGCATAATTTTGATCATCTTTTTTAACTTACTAATTAAATATTTATGAAAAGTTAATATTTTGATACTATATATTGAAACAAATTTTACAAGTTCATGATTATGTTTTTTTCTTATGTATATTGATGGGTATTCATGGTTAAAAGTTCTCTCTGCAAATGGAATATTACACAATGGGGAAACCTAAAGGAACACAGGAAGCACATTTTATAGAATGCTGTGACAGTCCAGTTCTCCCTGACTAATTTCATGTGGTTTGATACTTGACATTTGTTTTTGACACAATGTAGGTCTTGCAGAAAGCCTTGGAAGTGTGGGATTTGCAGGTCATTCCTTTAGATTCACCAGTAGCAGAACCAGCTCAAATTGACCCTGAAGAGGAAAATGCTTTCATATGTCATTTGCAGGATCACTGGTTTACCATAAGAAAGGTGAATGGAGAGTGGTATAATTTTGATAGCCTTTATGCAGCTCCAGAGCAGCTTTCCAAATTCTACCTCTCTGCATATCTTGACTCGCTAAAAGGAGCTGGGTGGAGTATTTTTCTTGTGAGAGGAAACTTCCCAAAGGAGTGTCCTCTTTCATCCGAAGCTTCAAATGGTTTTGGTCAGTGGCTGACTCCTGAAGATTGTGTGAGGATACTAAAAGCCTGCAACTCAAAGGGTGAATCATCACGTGCAGTTGATCCAGTTAGGAGACAGACTTCTGATCAATTCCCATCACTTTCTGAGGCAGAACTTCTTGCCATGGAGGATGAAGATCTAAAAGCTGCTATAGCTGCCAGCTTAATGGATTCTACCCCTGCCATAACC
The DNA here is from genome assembly GCF_001683475.1 of Chenopodium quinoa. Taxonomy (NCBI): domain Eukaryota; kingdom Viridiplantae; phylum Streptophyta; class Magnoliopsida; order Caryophyllales; family Amaranthaceae; genus Chenopodium; species Chenopodium quinoa. The sequence continues at coordinate 1,484,237 of NW_018745566.1, forward strand.
ATTTCAGAAGCTAGTGTCCCTTCTACTGAGAAATCGAATTGAGTGCATGCTACATATCAAAATACCCCCTGTCCCAGAAGTTTCCATTGGGTGCCTGAGCTCTCCCATGCATAAAGCGTTTGTGCATCTAGTTTATGCATCTGTTGGTTCCTCCATATCTTACTGAATGATAGACGTTGCATAAGCTTTTGTGCCGGTGACTAACCTTTAAACATTTCCATTGAGAGGTAAATTAAAAAAAAAAAAAAAAAAAATTCCTCCTTTCCCAGGCTGGTGTAATATCAATTAATTGTGATATATTTGTTTTGCTTGCAACTTTCTTTTTGAATTGAAACCACAGCATGTAATTGGTAGCGTTTCTGATTAACTTCATTTGTTGGTGCATTTGAAGTTAACAATCTTAGCATTTTAATTTATTTATTTATATTTATTTTGTATTTATAATTATTGATTGACAAGAAGCTACTCACTCCAATTCTAAATAAGTGCATCACTTGCCTTATTTTACAATTTTCGAATATGTTAATGGTGATCAACAATGGCCTAGCCTAATGGCCTGGTCGGCCCGAAAAAACGTGTGGTTTTATGCTACCCTAAAAATGTATTTTTAGATTGAAATTCAAGTCTGGTTCAGAAAATTCCTGATACGGAAGACGTTTTTGTGAGTTTGGACACAAGATTTTGTACTAAGGTTTAGCTTGGCCAAATCTTTTATCACCTTGCCTCACTCAACTGTCGTCTCTGAATAAATGCACCATTCCCTCAATAAGAAATCACTCTATATATCCCACGGCAGCCGCACAATATCCCATTCTCTTAATCTTCGGCAGCTGCACCACCTCACGACAACCCTAAGCAGTAGCAAGCGCTGCTAGCACCCATATCCTTGCTCGACAACATTAACCCTTACTCTCATGCCATGCTAGCAACAATAGCAGTCATAGCATCCCGCACACGCTAAACACCCCAAGCTCAAACACAGAAAACGAGGTAGGAACTTTCATGAGTTCGGTGACGCATGGGCCACACGTGCACTACCCATAATCTCACCCATAGGAGTCGCCCTCTAGCACGTACTTTGGTGATGATCGAATTATTGAAAGATGATGCTGATAATCATTGGTTCTCCATGATGATGCTGCATGGTGATGATTGATTTAGAGCAGCCATAAAAGAAAGAAGGGGGCCTTATTTAGTTTTTTTTACTAGATATTAGTCTGTGCGATGCACAACTTTTACGGGAGAAAAATTAATCGAATCTCTTTCATATATAATTTTAATTTTTTTTACATAATAAAAAAAAGCAATCTCCTTTATTGGTATTAGTTAAGACTATTAATAATTTAAAAAGCAGTTTCTCTTTTGTTCGAGATTATTATATATATTTGAGAAAATCAAAATTTCAAATCATCATTTATTTTTTTCTTTTTTAAAGTGACACTTCAATTCAAACTCTCAAATCTCATTTTTATTCTTTTACTTAATTGGCGATTAATAAAACAAAAGATTATCTCTTTTTTTATTGGTCGAAATAATAGCTCAAGAATATTTTTGACTATTAGAAAAAATGATAATTTTTATGTTATTACTTATAGTTGATATAATTTACATGACACTTGAATCTATAAAAATTAAAGTAGAATGTGAAAACCTTTTTCCCATTTATCAGATCTATATTTAGATAATAAAATCCTTAACATCAAAAGTGTTGGGTTTTGTGGTGTCCGACACCGCACGGAAACGAAACCCAATAACTGGATCACATGCATAATAATTACAACATAAATAAAAGCATGCATAATAAACATAAACCTAAGAAAAGAGAGAGAAGAGAAAGAAAGAATGCTCACCCTTGTAGTGTGCTTCGCTCAACTGTTGAGCTCGGACTTGAAAGTTTCAAGTTCCGCAAATGCGAGAACCTCTAACGGCTCACACCCTCGCTACCAAACCGAACCGGTCCCTACCCCGAAGCTTAGTTGGGGCTAGACCAAAAACAACGTAGACTTTAAGAACAAAGGTTTTCTAGCTTTTGGAGATCCCTTAAAGTTCACCAACTCAAGTGCCTTTTCCCAATGCCAAATGATTGGTATTTATAGGGAATAAAGCTCAAGAATTCCCATCATCTTTCAATGTGGGATAGTTGGTAAAAAGGCAAAATAGAATTTAATTTAATTCCAAAATTAAAATAGAAAGTCAAATGAATCACCAAACAACAAGTGGCATGAGGAGACCAAGGGGTTAGGTGAAGACCACAAGGAGAGGACCACCTTCCCCTTGCTCCCCAAGCAAACCCTCTCAAATGATCGACCCCAATAGGAACCGTCCAGCTGGCTGCTCATCCTTGAGCAATAAGGCGTGCCACGCTGGGAGCCCTTGTGCTCGATGGGCTGGCTAGCTTGGCCCATGCGCTGGCAACCTCGCACCAGCCCGCAACATCGTGCCTCGCATATGCTGGCTGCTTACTGCCGGGCGTTGCTGTTGTGCCGCTTGTGCGAATGTCTAGGTATGCTAGCGTGACTAGCTGGCGCTAGCAGCTGCTAGTGAGGCCAGCGCGCTAGCTTGCGGCTGGCCTTGCTAGCATGCTTGCTCGGCCAGCAAGCCCCAGCTAGCACCCGCATGGGGCTGCTGGGCTTGCGGCCTTGCTAGTGGGTATGGCTAGCAACCCTTTATAGCCTAGCCTTCGCTTGGCTAGGCCAACACTAGGCTAAGGCTATATTTTGACTTGTTGTTTGGATGATCTTTCCGTCTCGTCGATTCATAAAATCGCCTCGACTTACGACGCTTGGGTTCGACGCTCTAAGCTCGGAATCCGACGTCTTTGTTCGTAAAATATCTATTGACTAATTTAATCCTTCGGATTAATTCATTGCTTCGGTTCGATTATAAGATTGGGTGTGACCTAAGGTTTCAGTCAAGATTAAGCTGTATATTAATTATTCATTAAAATTACTTATCAGAAGCGGCCTCTAGTTAGGCATTCCGATCACTTGACCTCACTGAATAATTAGCTTTCTAATTAATTCCAAACCCTCTATCGAAATAATACACTTGTTCGAAGGACACCATTCCTTTCAATCTCCTACTTGTCCTTTGGGACAAGGTTGCTAATTGTGTATAGCCTATTTCCTATGTCACTTAATGTCTCTTCATGAACTATAAGGTAAGATTATTCGTCATCCTTATTACGTCCAGAAGTGTTTCTCGATTTTCGAGTTCGGCTGTCAATAAGCAGATGATTTCTAAAATCCATCGGAGCATGACCATGCATTTTCATAGTCTCGCTCTTCGAGAGGCTTTGTAAACAACAAAGACATGTTCCCTACTGTTAATAGGGGGACATTCCCAGTCTTGCATTGTCAACTTCCCTTGCTGAGAGGCCCTAGCCGCCCAACTATTGCCTTTATAATCCCCTTGTACGGCAGACGTTTGACAACATCAAAGCGGACTAGTACTCAAACAAGAGAACTAATAATACTCATGGTCGAGGAAAGAGGTTCCGATAGCCATAATGAGTAATATACTTATGACGATTGTTAAATATCTTAAAGTATTCTCATAGGTCGATCCGGTATAGTTCCAAACTGATACCTGTACAAATGGTTTATGAAAATTTTGTCCTTGTAGCACAAGAAACGGTGCTATAAATTATACTACACACTAATCTCACGCGGTCATTAGTCGTCCAACTTTCAAATGACCTCGATTAGGGATAATTTCGATATGATATTCAACGTTCACTTAATGGGTGTTTCTTTATCCAAGACATGGTCTTGATACCCTATTTTGAATGTTCTCAAATCGAATGGATTGATTATTTAATTCTAAACCACAATTAAATAGAAATGGAATAATAATTTACAGAAAAAATTAAATTACTCCATAAATGAATGGGTTATCTTAGTGTTTTACATTAAGATTTCCACAACTTAATTAAAGCACACAAACAGGGAAATCAAAGCCAATCTCCAATATGCCTAATTCCCATTGCCTCAACGTGCTTGTTGTATTTCACTTGAGGCAAAGGTTTAGTGAGTGGATCGGCTACATTGTCGTTCGTTCCAATCTTGCAAATTCTGATTTCACCCTTGAATTTCCATTCCCTTATCATGTGAAATCGCCTCATGACATGTTTGACTTTCTGATGCTCCCTTGGCTCTCTGGCCTGAGCAATAGCCCCACTATTATCACAGTAGAGGTCTATTGGTCCCTTTATATAGGGGACAACACCAAGTTCACCAACGAACTTATGAATCCAAACTGCCTCCTTAGCTGCTTCTGAAGCTACCAAGTATTCAGCTTCAGTTGTAGAATCTGCAGTCAGGCTTTGCTTAGCACTCTTCCAACTGAACGCTCCTCCATTAAGACAGAACACTTATCCTGATTGTGATTTGAAGTCGTCTCTGTCATTCTGGAAGCTTGCGTCGGTATAACCTTCAACAACCAAATCCTTACTCCCACCATAGACCAGAAATTTATCCTTGTTCCTTTTCAGGTACTTTAGGATATTCTTGGCCGCAGTCCAATGCGCCTCTCCTGGGTCTGATTGGTATCAGCTCGTAGCACTCAAGGAATACGATACATCCGGCCTAGTAAATATCATGGCATACATGATCGATCCAATAAGCGAAGCATATGGAATCTGACTCATCCTCTCTTGCTCATCAGGTGTCTTCGGACACTGTTTCTTGCTGAGAGTTATGCCATGTGACATGGGTAGGTGGCCTTTTTTGGCTTCCTTCATATTGAATCATGCTAGTACCTTATCGATATAAGTACTTTGGCTCAATCCAATCATCCTTTTAGATCTATCCCTATAGATCTTGATGCCCAATATGTACTGTGCCTCTCCCAAGTCCTTCATTGAAAAACACTTTCCAAGCCGAGCCTTTACAGATTCCAACATCGGAATATTGTTTCCAATTAGCAATATGTCATTGACATATAAGACTAGGAATGCGATGTCACTCCCACTGACCTTCTTGTAAACACAAGACTCATCTGGATTCTAGATAAAACCAAACTCACTAATGGCTTCATCAATTTGCAGATTCCAACTTTTGATTGCCAGCTTTAGTCCATAAATGGACTTGTTAAGCTTGCATACCTTCCTAACATTGTTTGGATCTACAAAACCTTCTGGTTGTGTCATGTACACACTTTCTTCCAAAATCCCATTAAGGAAGGCGGTTTTGACGTCCATTTGCTATATCTCATAATCATAATATGCGGCAATTGCTAGGATAATCCGGACGGACTTAAGCATGGCGACTGACGAAAAGGTTTAACGCCGTGAATTTGCCTGTAACCTTTTGCCACCAATCTAGCTTTGTATACATATACATTTCCATCTTTGTCGGTTTTCAACTTGAAAATCCATTTGCAACCGATAAGTGTGTAACCTTCGAGCAAATCAATCAAGTCCTAGACTTGATTTTAAAACATGGAGTCCATCTCGGATTTCATGGCATCTTGCCATTTTGCAGAGTCAGGGCTCGTCATAGCTTGTTTTTATGTCGCTGGCTCATCTTCATCCATAAGTAGGATGTCTTGATTCTTGGTTAAGACAACACTGAGGTATATGTCTGGTTGAGATCTTGGCCTTTGCGACCTACGCAGGGTAATAGGTTGGGCATTAGCTTTGTCATTTTGATTTTGACCATTTTCAACAGTTGCTTCCAAAGCACTTTGATTGTCAGTTTTGTCAGTTTGACTTTGTTTCTCACCTTCTCGAACTTCATCAAGTTTGATTTTCCTTCCACTTGTCATTTTGGAAAGATACTCCTTTTCCAAATAGACACCATCTCGAGTAACAAATATTTTGTTCTCAGATTGGTTGTAAAGGTAATACCTCTTGTCTCTTTTGTATATCCTACAAAGAAACACTTATCAGATTTTGGTGCAAGCTTGTAAGATATGAGTCTTTTGACATATGCTTCGCAACCCCAAATATTAAGAAAAGACAACCGTGGAGGTTTCTTCGTCCATATTTCATATGGAGTCTTTTTGATAGCTTTTGACGAAGTGCGGTTTAGTGTACGTGCCGCAGTTAGAAGTGTGTATTCCGAAAAAGAGATAGGAAGATCTCTAAGACCGTACCCATCATTGATCGAACCATGTCTAAGAGAGTTCAATTTCTTCTCTAGGACACTCCATTCCATTGTGGAGTTCCGGGAGGTGTCAATTCTGAGAGAATTCCATGTTCTTTCAGATGATCGTTTACTTCATAGCTCAAATATTCGCCACCTCGATCCGATCGAAGTGCTTTGATTTTCTTGCCTAGCTGATTTTCCACTTCACTTTGAAATTCTTTGAATTTTTCAAAAGATCCAGATTTTTGCGACATAAGGTAGACATAGCCATATCTACTAAAGTCGTCTGTGAAAGTGATAAAATAGCGATAACCATTTCTTGCGATTGTGCTCATTGGTCCACATATGTGTGTATAAGACCCAATAAGTCACTAGCCCTCTCTCCCAACATGGAGAATGGCTGCTTTTCCATCTTGCCTAGTAAGCATCCTTCACAGTTTTCAAAAGACTCTAAGTCGAATGAATCAAGAATCCCTTCATGAAGAAGTTTCTTGATGCGTTTGATGTTAATGTGGCCAAGACGACAATGCCACAAGTAGGTTTGATTCGACTCAATGGTCTTAGCTCTTTGGGTGGTACCATTAACATTATAAACCTGTTTGTCTAGTGAAAGCACAGAAAGAACATTCTCTGAATGTGCTGTACCATATAAAACATTATCAAAATAAAATGAACAACTATTGTTTTTTATCTGAAATTCAAAACCCTTGGCATCTAACGCCGTAATCGAAATAATATTTTTGGTAATGTTTAGAACATGATAACAATCTTTAAGTTCTAAAACAAGCCCAGAGCGTAAAGACAAACTAAGTGTCCCAACTGATACGGCCGCAATCCTTGCTCCATTGCCGACCCGGAGTTCCACTTCTCCATTCACTAGCCTTTTACTTTTCCTTAGTCCTTGAGCATTGGAACAAAGGCGTGAGCCATATCCGGTATCTAATACCCATGAAGCTTTGTTAGTAAAGTTAAGGTCTATAACATATATACCTCATTCAGAAGCAACGGTGCCTTTCTTCTTATCCTCCATGAATTTGAGGCAATCCCGTTTCCAATGTCCCTTCTTCTTGCAGTAGAAACATTTGGAATCGGAATGAGAAGAGGCTACCTTATTTTCCTTGTTGCCCTTGGTAGCTTTTGATTTAAGAGGAAAGGTCTTCTTACTCTTCCCCTTAAAGCCTTTCTTCTTGCCCGATCGCTTGAATGGCTAGCCTTTCTTGACCATAAGCATATCATGCTTCCCCTCATCCTTGAGCGTTTGCTCGACTTGCTTCAACATTCCATGAAGCTCGATGAGGGTTTTCTCCATGCTGTGCATATTATAGTTCATCTTGAACTGATCATAGCCTTTTTGCAGTGATTGGAGAATAATGTCAATTGACATCTCAGTTGAATACCCAACATCGAGCTTTTCCATGTTCTCAAATAATCCGATCATTTTTGGTACATGGGGGCTGACCGGCTCTCCTTTCTTGAGCTTGCTCTCAAGGATCTGCCTATGGGTCTCAAACCGCTCAGTTTGGGCCTGCTCTTGGAACATATTCTGAAGTTCATAAATGATCTCAAAAGCCGTCTCCTTTCCAAATAAGGTCTTTTGGAGATCTGGAGAAATTGTGGCCAACATGATGCATTTGACATCTCGATTGGCAGCGTGCCATCGGTTTAGGGCAGCCTGAGTGACCTCCTCATTAGGAGCGTCGGGAATTTCCTCATCAAGGACGTATTCCTTTTGCTCCTTCATGAGAACTATACGCAAGTTCCTTGGCCAATCAAAGAAGTTTGTCCCATTCAACTTCTCTTTATCGAGAATAGAACGGAGTGAAAATTGGTTGTTGTTGGTATTAGTTGCAGACATGTTTCTACAATTGAAAGAATTTGCAATCAAAAACCATTCATAAAACCAATAAGTTTGAAATTTAAAGCATACATGCAAATTTTCAATCTTATTAAGCGTTTTATCCACACATTTAAAATTGTCCCTTTTAGCCGAGAATAAAACGATTCCAAGACCCCAAATATCAAAAAGTGATTAAGCATGTTTTGGCTTATCTTAACACTTAATATTTTAAGTTAAACTATCCAATTTTTAATAGCTCTAAGCTACTCATGGTTCGATAAAACGTCGCATCTAATGCTTTCACGTTTATCTCAATTGCCACGACATCTAAGGATTCCTTACTGATATCGTTGAGTTTAACCAAAACTAACGTGTATATGATTCCTTGCTTTGGCAAGCGCACCAACATACCTTACTTCCCTAGGAAAGTAGTAATGCCTTGCTTTTTCATAGCCCATTACTATTCTCATTAGGTCCGTAAGTGTTATTTTGGAATGGCAGATTTAACCAATATTCTTTGGGACTTAGGGTTTCTATGTTGGTTGATTTAAGTGAACTAAACTAATTATTCATTATTCGAAATCCTGCACATGCACCTAACATCGCAATTATATATAAGAAAAATATATAAAGCATAATTAAGGATGCATTTGGCAACTAGCATGACCACTTGAACTAGAGTCTTCAAATCTTCAAGGGCCTTCGTTACATCCTCTTGGCTTCGTATTTTTAGAAACGTCGTCTTCAAGACAACACCACCAATTTTGCATCTACTAAAAAAGCTAGGACTAATCTAAATAATTTAAGTACAAAAATACTTAACGGCATGTAGTCCGTATTTAGATTTACAAAAATACAAAATGGAACGCATTGCGTATTTACTATCCTAGTCAGGCCCCACTAGTTGCCATTTTGTAAAACTTGCATTAGAATATCTATTCCATTCATACATTCACTAAAGTAAATGGCCCATGCATTTTACAAATAATTCAAGCAACAATTCAAAATGAGCGCAAAACTAGTTGCTAACTTAGGTGGTTAATCCAATTAACGCGCCTAATTAAAACTAGTCAAAGTTCTTATCTAATTATATGAATTAACGCAATAACAATAGCTCAAAACGATTAACGAAGCTCCCACTATATTCTCATCCAACTTAATTAATATTAATCCAATTAAAATTAATTAAGCCGGTTAACCCAAAATTTTGCAAAATTATTTTGCAAGTGTCAGGAAAAACCGAGGCCTAGCCTCGTGTTAATTAAAACGAAAAATGGCAAAATCGCAAAATTAATAGCCCCTTACGGCCGAGTGCCTAGAATCTAAGCCACGAGGCTCGGCTTGCTAGGCACCAAGCCCTGGGTTGCCATGCGTGGGTGCTGCCCTGCACAGCCACTGCCGTGCCAAGCCACTTGCTAGTGGTTGATAGCAGCGCTCGCGCGATATGCTGGCCTTAGCAGCGTGCTTGCAACGCACGCTAGTGCTGGCCGCGCAGGCCATGCTGTGCGCGGGCTCGTGCTACCTAGCAGCCGCACACCGCACCACACGCAAGCCCATGTCGCACCAAGCTGCTACACCAAGGGAGCTGCTCGCACACACCAACTGATGCTTAGGTGGACTTGACCAATGCTTAGGTGTATTAGATATGTTCAACTAATGTTTAGGTGTAATATGCTCTGCCAGTGCTTAGGTGCGTTTAAGTGTAATGAGCTAATGTTTAGGCGCTTTAATCAAGTATGCTTTGCCAATGTTTAGACGTACTCAATCAATAAAGTGACCGTAACTAGGCCGATCATCAATCAAAATTGTAATCGGGCCGAATACTAATTCAAGGTGTTCACTCAATGTGTAATCAAAATGTGATCATAATCAGGCCGATCATCAATCAAATATGATCTTCATTGGGCGGATCATCCATCAAATCAAGTTGCTTTTGTTACGAGGCTTTAAATAGGGTAATTATTGTCCAACCCATCGTTCTGCAGGAACCTCAAGACTAACGTGCCACGTCAGCTATTACCGCGCGGCGATAGCTTTGTCGCTTCACGTCAGGGTGTATAGGGTTGCGACGGATTTGTTGCGCTGCGATAGGTTCTGTCGATATACGCTGGAATCAAGTCAAAGCTTTTGAACTCTTTTTTGCTCGTTCGACTTTACTGTTGTTGCTCAAGCCTTTTCGCTCATTTGCGCTTTATCAAATTGCCTCAAATCTTTTGTAAAGGTTGCTCGTCTGCTAGGGACTTAGTGTACCTGCATCTATATTTTGGACTATAAGACTTTGCTCATGTTTATAGTTCCTTGAGGTTAACCCAAGACTTGGTGTTACTTGACTCATTGTGCGACTCAATGTGTTTAAATAGACTCGATGTGTTTAAAGCAACTCGACTTAATGTATAGACTGAACTCGATGTGGTATGACATGACTTATTGTGAAGACTCAAATTGATGTGATTACATGACATGACTCAATGTGCATGACTCGTGATTGAATTGTACTATGATTGTGCTTGTGCTACTTGAAAATGCAGAAAAACAAAAATTTTCCGTCATTTTTGTGGAGGGTAAAATGAAGTAAAAAGGTAAAATGAAGTTTTTGTAATTCCTGAAGATAAAAAGAATGAATCAAGCGATGGTGCGTGTTGATGAGCTTAATCAAGTGTATATGCTGATGTTGTATCTCATGGTGCAAAGTTTGAGGACTCGATAATAAAAGTATTTGAGTAACTTAGGCACGGAGGCTAAGTACTTCATAATTTGTGATGCAATGATGATGATGATAATGAGTGATTCAAAGATGACAAGGCGTGCTTCAAAGTTGTATCAAGATTTCATGACAAAGGGTTCCTAAGAGAAGGATTATTTGGCTATGTATGTGTGATGTCTGTGAGAGTAACACTAAGGTTAGGCTGCAAAGGCTAAGGGTATGGGAAATATATTTTGAGAAGATCCAAATGATGGTGACTCTTAGGTTCGGTAAGTTAATGATGTAGGGATCAAGCCCCTAAGTCTAGCTCTAAATGGATAGGGATGAACATTGGAGATCCCTTGATATGATCATGCATGAATGTGAATGTGAATAAATGCATTCTTATTACGGCCGCACCCCAATGTGAGGTTGTCTACATATCCATTGGGAATCAGGCCGAATGTAGCTCTAGCCAAACCTCGCACAAGTGTGTGTACACCTTAATGAGGTTTTTCAAGGGTTGTAACGGGGTTAAGCTAAAGGTTGAAGAAAAAAGGATAAAGGCTCAAGACCCGAAATAAGCTCCCTTGGTGTGCAACCTTGCATTTGAATCTTGGTATTTGTATGCTTGAGGTTTCTTGCTTTTGAACTCATTTTTCTGTTTTTTTGCATTTGAGATTTGTATTTGAATCTTTTATAGATAAGTGTGGGCAATCCCGATCATGCGGTCTATCACTTACTTGTAATTCATGTTTCTCAGGGACGATGCCGAGCACTCGATAAGAGACGCAATCCGAGATATGTTCATATCAAAGACATTGGAATACTTTCCCTTTTAAACACTTTTATTGCTATTTGCTTGTTTGAACTTTTAAAATTTTGGCACTTTGGTAAAAATTACTCAAGCTTTTGTATTTGGATTTGAAAATTGCATAATTTGCATATCGTCCCATCCCAAGGTTAGGTAGATGTGGGTTGAAAAAATGAAGGTCTATCGTTAGACGAGGCTCATAGTGGTTTATCAAGAAAGGATTGTATATTCAAAAGGGGTAATAATGATATGATGTGGCTACAAGGGGTGCCTCAAATCAATCATTGGTATACCTTGTGCTTAGTTTGGCATGGATTTTTTTTTTTAATGCAATGTGATGATTATATGCAAAGAAATGAATGGTCATTTTATTAAAATTGAAAGGGTAAAATCAAACTCATGAAAGTAAATTGGGGTGCCTATGCTAGACTTATTGGGGAAGGGAAATCAAAAAATAAGGAAAGAAATCATGAAATCTTGTTATTGAAGCACGCCTCGTGCTTTGTGCTTATCATCACTCGGTCTTGCCAGCTGGAGGTACGGGAAGCTTGTTATTATCGATAAAATATTGGATGAACTCTTTTAGCTTCCAACAACTCTCGGTAGTATAACCCCTACCTTGATGGTATTTGCAGTGTGCATTTGGATTCCAACTAGGAAACCTCTTTTCAGGTGTGTGATCTTGAATGGGTCCAATAGGAGTGATAAGTCCCTTGGCATGAAGACGATCAAAGGTAGTATCATAGCTCATCCCAATAGGGGTGAACTCTTTCCTTAGTTGTTTTCTTGGCCCTTGATTATCCATGGCTAAGACATCATCAAGGTTAAAGGTACTTAATCGGCGTATAATAGGTCGTGGTCTACTATCCTAGATCAAATTTACAATTTATATTCTTAATCTTACTCTACCAAGTTCGCACTAGATAGTGGAAATCTAGGGTCGAACCACAAGGACTAAGTGTATTAATTTGAGCTAATTAAACTAGTAGGAAGGTTGTGAGATAAAGAGAGAAACAACTAAAACACTACTTAAAGCAATTAACAAGATACTAGGGAAAGGGGAATCCAATTACATTAATGAATTCAATAACAAGTCGCAATTAGATGATCATGATCTCAATTAGGAACGATTTACACACTCAACTCACTCCCGCGCAATTAAGCATGCTAATTATCCTACTAAGCTAATTCACTCCCGCGCAGCTAGCCTAGCAAAGGTATGGAAGAATCTAGACTCTCAATCAACTCACTTCCGCACAATTGATTGAAAGCACAATTAAGAACCTAGAATCAATTAGCTAAAAAGATTCTAATCAATATAAGCATCATCCAAACACAATAACCAAGAATCAATTGCATATTAATCACAATTAATCACTCAATTCATAAACATTACCTTCATCCATTTCTCTAGAACAAAATCTAAGCAAACATAATGAAGAAAAACATGGACAACAAGGTTAAACAAGAATTAAAGCAAGAATCAATCAAGCAAACTAATTACCTACTCTAATCAACAAAGAATTAGGCAAAAACAAGAATTAAACAAAGCAATAAAGGTGAGAGACAGTTAGAAAATCTCATTGAATAGGTGAGAAGAGAATCCACAAAATTGCTTCTTCAAGCTCTCAAATGTCCATTGAAATCCTAAGCTTTCTCTCTCTAAAACTACTCCTAAACTAGAGAGAGAAACTCCTAATCTAAGCCTAATCCTAATTAGAGGAGAGAGAAAATGTAAAAACTTTCTTCCTAAAGTCTAAACAAGGTCGTCCTATTTATATTACAAGAAGAAAAATGGAGAAAAACGAAGATAAAACGTGAAGGAAACCAAGAAACCCGCGCCCGCGGCAGCCACGGCTGCGCCCGCGGTGGCTAAGGGACGCGCCCGCGGAAAGGCATTTCTGGGGCATCTACAGGAAGCTTGCCGAAACTGGAAACCCGCGGGGCCGTGCCCGCGGTGGTTAGGACCGCGCCCTCTCCAATCTGGGCCGCGCCCTCTCCGGTCTGGGCCGCGCCCTCTCCGCTTAATCTTGTTAGCTTCTCCTCTTCTTCTCCATGGTTCTTGACTTTAAAGCTTGATCTTTTGAATCTTGGTCTCTCCTTGTCCCATAGACACACTTAGGCACTTTAAGTACCTAGACAAAGGATCAAAGAAAGGCAAAAGTAAGAGAATAAAGAGGAAAACACGTAAAACTAAGCAAGAAACCGAGCATATTGCACTTTATTGCAAACAAAGGCCTAAAAACATAAACTAAGACATTATTAACTAAAATAAGACTAAAAGGACTAGAATTAACTAAGATAGACCAAAATAAACCTTAAACTAAGGGAGAAAACCACCCTAAAATGTGTCATAAATGACACTTATCAGTACTAACATTGTTACTAGAGTAGGTGTTTTCGGAAGAAGAAGGAGTGTCGTTCTTTTTTCCTTTCCAGCCACCGTTGTTACAATTGTTAGCAGCTTTTGATTTCATAAGGTCATCCTCAATTTCAATGCCTATGTTATAGAAAGCTTTAAATGTATTCAAATTGCATTAATATTTTAAATGCTTTTGATGTTTTTCTTGGAGGTTCCTGATGAACATCCTTACAGATTCTTTCTCACTAGGAACTTCGATCATTTTAGCGGAAGTTTCCCTCCACTTATTATAGAAAGCAGTAAATCCTTCATTTTCTTTCTGTTTAAGTATTTCAAGTTCCCTATGATCAGTTTATACTTGGATATTACATTTGTATCTATCAATAAAAGCACGTGTAATAAATTCCCACGTAGCGATCTTCTTGGTGACTAAGGAAAAGAACCATTATTAACATACTAGTTCAAAAGAAAGCGGGAAGAGTGAAGGGAAAACTCTCCTATCAATTCCCTTGATGTCCATGATTGTTTCAAAAGCTCTTAACTGGAAGTAAGGATTGTTAGTTGGCATGAACTTAGGGATGTCATTGACATAGAACTTTTGCAGAAGAAGTTCCTTACCCACTGAGACCCGTTTGGAGCTAATCCTATGGTATGGGTAAAAATCACCCTAGACACGTGGCCCAATGCCCTTGCGACACGTGGCAGCCAACCATAGGTCAACAGGGCGCCAATCCCTGTTGACACGTGTCCTTTGAACCCTAGATGGGTATTGGTCTCCCCCACTATAAATAGTGGGTCAGACCTCATTTATTGGGCATCCATAAATACAAACACAAATCCCGAGCAATATTAATTGCAGAATCCTCCTGTATTAGCGAGGAGTAATTACTATTTCCGTACTTATTACCTCCTGTACGTTATTGACTTGATCTTCGGAGGCGGAGCTCCCATCAACTGGAGTCTTCGTAGTTTTGCAGGTACAGGCGTCGGTTTCACATACTAGGAATTGTAACTCTCCCGCAGGACACATAAAAAACCCCCAAAACATTTGGCGCCGTCTTGTGGGAAGAGTACTTCCTAGATGGCTTCTGAAACTGTACCAACGAATAAAGGCTAACGGCTTACGGTCAAGCCTGAGGTCCATACGGACCAAGAAAGTGGTGACGATTATGAAATCGACACCTATGTGGCCCCAGACGGGTCCTTCAGAACAAAACACATCCTCTCCAAAGAAATAAAGGAGCGGGGTGGAAGTCAGGCTGCTCCAGGCAGCCCAACCGGCAGGCCGACTCGGACAACCCAGGCGGTAGAAGGTGCTGCTCCCGTCACGAGAGACGAACTCATGAAATTCATGACAAGTTTCAAGGGCGAGATCAAGAGCCTTCTAAACAAGTCCACTGGACCTCATAAGGGTCGGCCGACCAATAAGCTCCCGTCCTCCGGGAAGAAGGCGCTAAAAGATCGTGTGCTTACCCCTCACCCAAAAAAGGTGGCGGATGGGTCCACGATCGACGTCTCAAAGCTTCGTTTCCCTGAGATAGGGCAAAGGAAGCCCATCCGGCAAGTACACCTGGATTGATCAAAGAGGACTTACTCTGATGTCCGGATGCTCATCCAGGAAAAGAGAAGTCTACAGCTGTCCGCGTCGGCTTCAACGTGGACTTACCTAGACAGCTTCCGAAATGCTTCCATAAAGCATTCGGAATCAAACGAAGGGAGTCAGTCGTGCGGTCCGTCCGCACGTTCTGGTCCCAAAATTATCCAGCCGGTACAGTACGGGTCACCGTACATGCCATATGGATCTCCATACATGCAGCCGACCCTCTTCGGGGATCAGGCGGCACAACCGGTCCAGCCTATGGACTGGCAGCTCCGGCTGCTTAACCTTGGGGAACAACCAACAGCCTTCTCTAGGGAAATTATCGAGGCGGCACAGCCGGCTTAGGTGAAAAACGTGTTGGTCGGTACCTATGACGATATCGCCAATCTAGAAGATCACCTAATGGCCTACACCAACCTCATGTAATTACAGGGGTTGGATGATGCCGCCTGGTGTCGGTCCTTCCCGGCTACATTGAAAGGCATAGCCCAACGATGGTTTGGCAACCTGCCACCCGGATGCATCAACAACTTCAGAACTTTGGCATACTTGTTTACGTCGAACTTCTCAATGAACATCCCTGCCAAGAAAACGAGCCTCGATCTTGGGGCCATACAGCAGGGAGAGAAGGAAGGACTTAGGTCCTACGTCAGGCGGTTCAATCTGATGAGAATTCAGATTCAAGGGGTGTCTGACGAAGTTGACTACACAGACTTCTTCAAGGGTCTGAAAGACGGGTCGACCTTCAAGTTTGACCTGGTCAGAAAGAGGGTTGCCACCCTCCAAGAGGCATTAATGGAAGCTGAAGCCTATATACGGGCGACGGAGCTTTGTGCCGTGAGGCACCCGTCGGACCCCAAAAAGTCCGAACGGAGAGAGAGCCGGCCATCCCTGCCAGCAAAGAAAGAAGAAAAGAAAAGAAAAGAAGTCTGGGCGGCAGATCGATCTGGTCAGCCGGCCTAGAAGAATCGACGAAAATCAGAACCGTACGTCCCAAAGTACGAGTTCACCAAAGACTGCTCCTCCATCCTCGCGGAGATCAAAGACCGGTTATCCCTTGACAAACTGACAGCCATTAAAAGTCCCGCAAGCAGCCGGGACAAGAGAAAATACTGCCAATTCCACGAGAATGTTGGCTACGACACCAACGGTTGCTATAGCCTCAGGCGGCTGTTGGACCGTCCGGCTGACGAGGGGGCCCTGAAGTCCTATTTACCCAAATCCAAGGGTAACCCCAAGATAAACAAGGGGCATCCGTCCAAATCACCGGCTGCTAATTCTGAAACAGATGAAGAAACAGTCTTCACCATAGCAGGCGGTTTTGCGGGTGGAGGTCCTACCATCCGGGGTGCTAAGGATAACATCAGGCGGCTGGTCAACTCAGTGGATGAGGGCCAGGTGTTGAAAGATACCTTCCCCGAAGTCCTTATTTCTGAAAAGGATCGGGGAAAGGTCAGGCGGCCCCACGATGACCCCATAGTCATCGAGTATAAGGTTGCCAACTAACGAGTGGGCCGGATCCTAATTGATACCGGGAGTTCATCTGACTTGATAAGCTATCAGTGCTTGACAAAGCTCAAGTATAAACCTAGAACATGCACCAGGCTCCTCACCCCTTTGTCGGTTTTGGGGGAGGAGTGGTGCACCCGGTGGGGAGAATCGATCTACCCATCCAGCTGGGTGAGAAGGGGAAGGGACGCCACATGGTCGTCAAGTTCCTAGTTGTTGAGGAACTGACCGCCTATAACATGATATTTGGTCGTCCAACCCTCAACGAGTCAAAGGCTGTGATCATCCCGTCTCTCATGCTGATCAAATTCGAGAAGGATGATGGTACAGTCGGTTCCCTGAGAGGGGACCAGAAGGCGGCTAGGGAGTGCTAGATGCTTGGTTCATCCGGCAATGCGACTACCCGGATTGGGTAGCAAACGTTGTCCTTGTTAAAAAGCCGAATGGCACCTGGCAGATGTGTGTAGACTACGTAGGTCTGAACAGGGCATGTCCGAAGGATAATTATCCACTTCCAAAGATCAACAGCCTAGTCGACTCTATAGCCGGTCATGCTCTAATGAGTTTCATGGACGCCTACTTAGGTTTCCATCAAATACTCGTGTGGAAAAAAGATCAAGAGAAGACGGCATTCGTCACTGATCAGGGGTTATATTGTTATACGGTGATGTCGTTTGGGTTGAAGAATGCGCCTGCTACTTTCCAACGAATGATAAACACAGTTTTCATTAATTAAATCGGAAGGAATGTAGAGGCGTGTATTGATGACATGATAGTCAAATCCAAGCTACAGACGGATCACCTGGCTGACCTCCGAGAAACCTTCACCACCCTCAGGCGGCACAAGGTCATTCTTAATCCCAAGAAGTGTGTCTTTGGTGTAGATTCTGGGAAGTTTCTCGGATTTCTGATTGATCAAAGAGGCATAGAGGTTAATCCGGAAAAAGTACAGGCGGTTATTGACATTTAGTCACCCAGCACTGTCAAAGAAGTCCAGAAACTTACTGGTTGCCTGGCGGCATTGGGGAGGTTCCTCAGCCGGTCAGGCGACAAATGCCTCTATTTCTTCCAAGCAATCAGGAAGAGGTCAAGATTCAAGTGGGGTGAAGAGGCTGAGGCGGCATTTCAGAGGCTAAAACAACATCTGCACTCTTTGCCAAGGCTAGTGAGCCCCCTAGCCAAGGAGGTGCTCTACATGTACCTAGCTGTCTCAGATCACTCCCTTAGTGCTGTTCTCCTTGCAGAAAGAGACGGCAATCAGCTTCCGGTGTATTTCATCAGCCAGATCCTCAGAAATGCTGAACTCTGGTACCCAATGATTGAAAAATTTGGGCTGGCTCTTTACAAAGCAGTGAAGCGGTTAAAACCCTACTTTTTGGCACATCCAGTGATTGTGTATACTGATCAGCCACTCAAGCGGCCAATGACTACTATAGAGTCATCCGGCAGAATGATTAAATGGGCTGTTGAAATACAAGGAGATAACTTTCGAACCTAGGCAGGCAGTGAAAGGTCAGGCGTTTGCCGACTTCATTGTCGAAATGACTAGGCCGGTACAGCCGGCAAATACGGATTAGGTTTGGAAGTTATTTGTAGACGGAATCTCTACTATGAACGGTTGTGGTGCAGGCGTAATCTGTCATTCTCCGGAAGGGGATAAATATGAATATGCACTACGGTTTAAGTTCCAAGCCTCAAACAATGAGGCGGAGTACGAGGCCTTGCTGGCTGGTATACGCATGTGTAAGGCGGCAGGGGCAAGAAAAGTTGACGCCTGCTCTGACTCTCAATTGATAGTCAGCCAATTCCATGGTGACTATGAAGTCATCCATCCGGCTATGATCAAATATCTTCAGGCGGTCAGAGAGGAGGCTACGACACTTGACGAATTCAATCTACGTCAAGTGCCACGGTCTAAAAACAATCAGGCGGATGCGCTTTCCAAATTGGCATCATCCGCCTCCTGTGATGCACCTAGGTCGGTTTTCTGGGAGGTCATGGAAAAAAGAAGCATTGAGCATGACCCCATTGGAATCTTGGACCAAAGCTCTACCTGGATGGATCCCATCCGGGCTTAATTGACAGATGGCACTCTGCCAGATGTCCCCTCGGAAGCGGCTGCTCTTAAGAAACGAGCTCTGAGCTTTGTAATTCATCAAGGGGAACTCCTTCGAAAGGGGTACCTACAGTCGTTTTTGAAATGTGTTACCCCAGAGAAGGGGAGAGAAGTCTTAGAGGATCTACATGCGGATTTTTGCGCAACACATATAGGCGGCAGATCCTTGGCTAAGAGAGTTAGGCGGCAGGGTTACTTTTGGCTCACTCTGAGGCAGATGCCATGACTTTGGTGAAGAGATGTGACAAATGTCAACGGTTTGGCCGGCTGATGCACTGATCGGCCACAAACCTAACAACCATTCACAACCCGGTTCCCTTTGCGAAATGGGGCATGGGTATTCTGGGACCATACACGCCTGCTTCAGGCGGTCGCCGTTACATCTTGGTTGCTGTGGATTACTTCACCAAATGGGTTGAAGCAGAGGCGGTCAAAGGCATAAAGACTAAGGATGTAATTTCCTTCATCTGGAGAAACATAGTCACCCGGTTTGGGGTTCCCATGTCCATGGTCTTTGATAATGGTCCTCAGTTTGAAACGCCTGTCCTCAAGAGTTGGTTGGGGGATCAAGGGATCTCACACTGTTTTGCATCCGTAGGGCGGCCCTAGGCAAACGGACAAGTTGAGGCTTTCAATAAATTAATCTCAAACGACATCAAGAAGAAAGTTGAAAGGGCTGGCGGTCTATGGGCAGAGGAATTGCCTCACGTCCTTTGGGCCATCAAAACAACTGAAAAGGGGGCAACCGGTGAAACCCCTTTTCTCATGGCATACGACACTAAAGTTGTCCTTCCCATTGAGCATTACGAGTCAACCATCCGCATCATGCTTTATGATGAGGAGGCAAATTGGGAGGCCATGCGCCTTGCGCTGGATGCGCTCTCGGAAGAAGGGGAAATGCCGCCTTACGTCATGAGATTTACCGTCTGAGAATGACGAGAGCCTACAACAAAAGACTACAGAAACGACCCTTGAAAGTTGGGGATTTTGTGCTACAAAAAATGGAGGCAACCGGTAGGGCAAATGAGCAGGGAAAGCTAACCCCAAATTGGGAGGGCCCCTACCGGATATTTGAAGAAGTTAGAGGCGGCACTTACCGCCTGGAAACCCCAAACGGTAGGCAGCTAGCCAGAACTTGGAATGTAGACAACTTAAAAAAGTACTACTTTAATATTTTTTGTAAATTGAGTATATTAATGAGAATGCTTTATTTCCAAACTTTCTTTGCATACATACGCCACGTCTTGTGCCAAACACAAGCGGCTAAAGGCCAAATGGTCAATTTGAACTAAAACCCTCTGCTCCAAATGAGCAGACATCCGTCGACGCCCATCTGGGTGAATTCGTCAAAGAGAACGTCTCCCTTCCGGGTGGTACATTGTTCTAGCGATCGCAACTCAAACAGCTTAAACCGGCTAAGGTCAAGTAAATAGGCTGATTTGGAAGATCCATTATAACCGAGATATAACCGGCTCATACTAAAAAACAGTACAGCCGGTGTTTTGTAAAGCAATACCTATAAGCTCCACCCCTGGGTGAGTAGCCGGTACTCCCCGCAAAGTAACACAACCGCCTATATCACCAAGTGATACAAGCTTCAAACGAAATCTTAGTTATGCCATAACCACCTTTTACACAAAGGCACCTCAAACAGTTAAGCCACTGAACCTAGCAAGGTCCAAACCTTAGCATTTAAAAAACGACTGATCTACAGCCGGCCAAATAGCCGACTGCATACAAACATGACAAAACGGGTCGCTTTACGAGCACACCCTAGCCGGTTAATAATGTGATCGGTTTCCTTTAGACAATCAAGCACCGCTTGTCTATCTAACCGGGTGCACATGTGGACGTCTGCCTGTTAACCTTTTGAAGTTAACAACCAGCCATCCAAGGGCAAACTCAGTAACCCCACCCGGTATATATGGAAAGTCAGGCATCATTAAACTTGCAAAAATTTGTGAAAATTAAAAAGTGCTAAGCAGAAATAAACTAAGAATCGAATCAAGGCAAAGCCGACACAGTCGGTGAAATATATTTAATAAAAATTCAAAATGTTGAAATTGTTAACCGGACCCCCGTCTGGTGAAAAAAGATACAAAGATACACGGCACGCAGGCCGGAAATTACATTCATTCAATTTCAAGAGTCAGCCGCGTTGTTGGTGTTTGAGCACTGGGCGCCTGAGTCTGCTGTGGTTGGGCCTGGTTGGCGACAGCTTCTGAGCCAGGGAGGTTGACGGTTTCCGCAACTTCCGCCTGATTCTCCTCCTCTTCTTCGGCCGCCTCAGCCTGCATCTTCTCAATATCCTTCCTGACCCATTGCTCATAGGGCTAATAGGGCTCTGGTATCGAATGGCAAGATCTGCGTATCGATAGGCGAGCTCCCAAGCGGTATAGTACGCATCCGGATGAATAAGGGAGAATTCCATCTTCATGCGGTTCTCTCAGTTTGCTCATTCTCCTCAATGAGCCAGCTCTGTTCCGCCTGAAGGGTTGCTTCGAAGTTTTTCTTTAAAGTGGCAACCTCCTTCTTCAGGCGGTCATTCTCCTTCTTCAGGGAGGAGTTTTCCGTTTGTGTCTTCTCCAAGGTCTGGAGAGAATCCTCGTGGTTCTTCAACTCCGTCTCAGCGTTCTCCAACGCCACTTGAAGGTTGTTAGTCTTGACCTTGGACTCATTGAGGGCCTTCTAAAGGGTCTTGATCTAGTCCGCCTGTTGCATGATTATAGATTTAGTTTCTAAGTCATGCACAATCATTGAATACTGAGCTATATTATGGGCGTCTGTGGCGTCCCGTTTGGCTCTCCTTACCTCCTCTTGTTTGCGTGCATAGGCTCTCTTTAGCCCCTCCACGCGCAGCAATGACTGCGAAGACACAGCCGGTGTTAGAAAAAACCAGACAAGTATGAGATTATGGTTTAAAGAAGAGACGAATGTATAAGATTACCTCAGCCAGGCTGACCATCACACGGTCAGCATTGAAGGCGTTGATCCCAGGGATCGCCTCTTTCTCGTCCTTAGGGACGGCTTTCAGCATGGCCTGGGCGTATTGTTGTGTCACGTCCTGCCAGCGAGGAGATTTATCTTCACCAGAAACAGACGGTGAAAAAGGAGCAAACGCCCCTCGAATAGATTGCCGGTTGGATGAAGAGTCCTCCGGCTGGAGTTGGAGTAAGACTTGACCCGCATGGGCATGCCAAGTAGAGTGATATTGAAGGGGTCATCCGTACCTTGGGTCTCCTGAGTGCCACGTGGGCCTTTTTCGGTGGACGTACCGCCTGTTGTTTAGGGTGCCGGAGGGACGTCCGTCCTCCCGTGCTAAAGGTCGAACCCTATTCCAGTGTTCTTCACCGTTTTGTCGTCGACAGTCAGCCGGTCAGCATGAGAGGTCTTTTGGACCTTAGGAGCAGGCTCCTCCCCAACCGACTTTTGCCGGAGTTGTTTGGAAAGAGAGCGAGGAACCTTGCTCCCATCCTGAAACAAGGCAAAAGGGGTCAGACGGTTAGATTTGAAACAACTGGAATTGAAAAAAAAGCAAAGCAAACAAGCAAGAGTAATGCGCAAAGAGGTCAGGCGGACTTACTTTCTTGGCCGCCTGGGCAGCCTTCTTCTTCTCTGCATTCTCTTTTTGGATATCAGAGGCCTTTTTAGCAGGCGTCTTTTACGTTGGCAACATGCCTAGGGCTTCAGTTTCCAAATAACAAAGAGACGCCTGGTTAGAAAAAGTACAAAAACAAATATCTAAGCAAAGCAAAAATTATACATCCGGCAATTTGGCCGGCTGAAGCCCCCAACCTACATTTATGATGCATATGGGAGTAGCCTCTCAGCCGGGGTTCAGGTTCTGCATTTTGCAGGCGGAAATATACCCCAGTATATTTACCCAAGAGTTGGGGGTAAGCTGCCAGACGCCTAGGCCATAACCCATGAGTATGGCCTTTATTGTGTTATGAAGGGGGAAGCGGAGCCCAGCTAAGAAAGCCGCCTCATAGCAGCCAAAGAAACCGTCTACATTGTGCTGGTTGTCTTCCCAGGCAATGGTCCCATCTCGTGCGGGACGAATAACTTGTACCCTTCTCCTAAGGACCGCTTGAGTGTGAAATCGGCCAAACTTCTCTACATGTTAGCCCTTTCTTTTGCAGAGATGGTGATCATGAGAGGATTACCTTTACTATTCCATGTAGGCCTCTCCTCCTCCTCACTATCCACAGTTGGTGTGAGATAGCTGTTGCTGCTGCTGCTGTCGCTCCCATCAGAGCCGGAACTAGAAGCGGGGTTCTTTTCGTTTCTTGCTGAGGTTTTTTTATCCTTAGCTCCAGAAGTAGAGGCGGCTTCCTCACCGCCTCAACTGTAAGACCCTAGAATTCTATCACTAGGGGTGCTTGGGGTGCCTCTTGGAGATCCCCTTGTCATCTCATCTGGGATCCTCTCCTCAGGCGGCAACTCTTCTGAGCCTCCGCCTCTATAATTTTGGATCCACAACCGTCTTCCTGGTTTTGGACATTGTGTCCTGCACTGACACGGAGACGGTCGGATTGGGAGATGAACAAGAAAGATTCCAATGCCCAGAGGCGCCACCCCCAGTCCTAGACTCAGCCGAACTGAGGGACCGGTTGGTCTCAAAGCCATGTTCCGGGTGTGGGTATAAAGGGTCCATCTACTTATGGAACTAATGAAGAAAACAGCAAGAAAGAAGCACAAACGTAAATACATGGAAGAGCTAAAAAGAACAGAGGCGGTACCTAAGTAAATTGAGAAGGAGAGAAAACCGCTTGACCAAGCTGGAAAATCTTCAAATGGCTTGCAAAGACACAGGCGTCCTCTTAGCCGGATGTGTTCTCTGAGTAGCAGCTGCAAATTCATGAAGCTGTTCACAACACCCACAGACGGCAGGAAATTCTTTGAAGGAAGCAAAAAAACCGGATGTGCACTTAGAAAATTTCTGGAGGAATTTGCTCTCAAAACCGGGTGCTCTCAAAATCTTTAAAATTGCTTAAGATTGTAAATGTGAATATGGGGGAGGAGGTTTGCTATTTGTAGGCAATCCTCAGAAGGTGAACTGTCACGCCTTTTCACCTTCTGCTTCTTCAACTTCAAAATTTCTAAGGGCAAATTTGAAATTAAAAGAAAAAAAAAAGATAAGAAGAAGAGAGAGAGAACCGTCTCAGGTGCCACGTGGCACCACCATGTCAGCACCTGAGAGGGGCAAATGTTTAGGGTAAAAATCACCCTAGACACGTGGCCTAGTGGCCTAGCGACACGTGGCAGCCAGGCATAGGTCAACAAGGCGCCAATCCCCTGTTGACACGTGTCCTTTGACCCTAGATGGGGTACTGGTCTCCCCCACTATAAATAGTGGGTCAGACCTCATTTATTGGGCATCCATAAATACAAACACAAATCCCGAGCAATATTAATTGCAGAATCCTCCTGCATTAGTGAGGAGTAATTACTATTTCCGCACTTATTACCTCCTGTACGTTACTAACTTGATCTTCGGAGCGAGGCGGAGCTCCCATCAACTGGAGTCTTCGTGGTTTTGCAGGTACAAGCGTCAGTTGCACATACTAGGAATTGTAACTCTCCCGCAGGACACATCAAAAACCCCCGAAACACTTGTAGTCATTAGATATTTGACTCAAGCTTTATTCTATGCGTTTGATGGTCTCAACTGGTACCTTCTTGCTAGGGTCGTTAATTTGAGTGGTGAGCCCCTTAAGCATCTCGGTGAGTCCATTGACAGTCAGCTTAAGTTGGTCAACTTCTTCTTGACTGGCCATTGTTCTGAACTTTCTTCTTTGTCGAATCGGTTTATCAAAGAGTAGTACTTGAACGAAGGTGTTGTCCTTGATCAAACGCCCTTCTCTCCTCTATCAAACGCTGTGGAAAGGGAAACCATGGTCACTCATTGTCAATTACTTGACTTGGACTCGATTTAACATGCATAGATGGGGAAAGATCATAGTGTATGGGTTGAATAGTATGTATGGGGAGATCAAGTAGGAAGATATGTAGGAAGGTATATTTATAATGGAAAGTATGTGAATGTGGAAAGATATGGAAAAAGTTGGGGAATACGATGGACCCTCGACTCAGTGACGGAAAAGACGACTCATGCATGGACCTAAGACATGGTCATGGTGTGAAAGAGGTATGTACAAAGTGTGTGCAAGGATTTATGAGTGAAAGTGATATGTTCAAGACTCGTGTCATGATCATGTGACTAGACATGTCGTTAGACTCAAACAAAGACTAAGTTATGACTTCGATTACTAATTAATCAAAAAATTTAAGACTTGACGCGAAGACTCAAGAAGAAGAACCGCACCATCGCGAAATGATGGAACTATTGCATCGCTTTGGTTCTATTGCAGCGCGATATAACTATCACGTCGCGATGAAAGCTAACATTTCGCGTCATAAATTAAACCTCCACGCCAGAACTAGAACGTTAATTTAATTTGTTTTCGGTGATTCTTTCTAAAGGGAAACCTATTTTTCCACTAAGTCAAGTATGTTTAGACTTCATTAATCCAAATTATTTAATTATTTAATTAAGCAAAGTCTTTCTAAGTCATTAGTTGGTTTGTTAAGATTTGAATTACAAACACAAGTCAATCACAAAAGGTTAGTTTAATAACAAACAAGCTATGCACAAGTAAGATCGATATGCACAAGTAGTCAAATAGTCACAACATGATGCAATGAGTTTGCAACCTAACCATGGCTCTAGTTCTCTAAACTTCAAGGATTATGGTAGTCAAAGAGGGACCATGGTTATGAGTCTGAATTCATCGCGCGAAAGCCTTACCTTTGGAAGGATTGGCGCGTATGGATGGGACCCGCAAGTTAGACTTGCTTCCATGGTTTGGTGAATTCACAAACTCGGATGTACCCGTCGTTGCACGGAGCGTTCGATTAGGTAGATGGAGTGTGAATTCCCAAGGGCTAAAGCCATATGTAGAACACATATGGGTTCAGAGAAGAAGGAAAAACTCAATAAGGAAGTAGAATTGGAAAGATAGTACTAGAATCGGTTAAAACAAGAAGGCAGATTCCTAGCTCGATATTGGAAGAACTCGGCGCAAGAAAACAGGGTCTATTTGTTGGGTTTCGTAGTGTCCAACACTACGCAGAATGGAAACCCTCCCAAAATCCGCACACAAATTAAAGTAACTAAACATGCATATTAATTAACAATCACATAATTAATTAACAAAAAGAGAGAAAGAAGAAAAGACGATCATACCCTTGATGTGTGCTTTGCTCTTTCTTAGAGCTCGTAGTTGAAAGCGTAGAGCTTTGCAAATGCGCAAGCCTCCAACGGCTCTCACCCTCGAGACCCAACCCAAACAGCCCCTACCCCGAAGCTTAGTCGGGGCTAGCAAAAGTTCTTATAGTATTAGAACGAAAATGTTCTCGCTTGTGGAGATCCTTTCAAGTTCACAACTCAAGCACCCTTCCCCAATGCCAAATGATTGGTATTTATAGGGAAAGGAGCCCTTGAATTCCAATTTCCCATCAATAAATCAACAAAAAACAAGTGTCAAGTGGAGAACAAGGGGTTAGGTGAGGACCATAAAAGAGGACCACCCTCCCCTTGATCCCCATGCAAAACCTCACAAAACCGGCTCCCACAGTAAGCCAATGCACGCGCGCCAGCTGGTGCTGCCAGCCTAGGGCGCTAAGGCTACCTTGTTGGCGGCCTAGCCCCTTGGCTAGGTCTGCTAGCTGGGCGTTCTGCGTGCATGTAGCCCAGCACACAAGCACGTACAGCCCGCAACCCACGCACGCATTGCGTGTTGCTACTGCTGCTGCGATGCTTGTGCTAGGCGCAGCCCAGCACGATGCTACCTCACGCGCAAGGCCTTCGCACCAGCCTACAATAGCAAACCTCAATGATGCGGGCTGTTATGTATGGCTGTGCGCTGCTATTGCTAGCGAGCTCGCACACTCGATGCGACCATGTGCGAGGCCTAATTGGCACTTGCGTGCTGCTGGCCTTGCGATGGTGCGACTGGTGCTGCTAGCTCGCCTAGTACTTTTGGGTTTTGTAGTGTCCGACACTACAAGGAATGAAACCCGCCCAAGACCCGCACACTAATTAAGTTAACTAAACATGAAATCACATAATTAAACAACAAAGAGAGAGAAAGAGAAAAGACATTCTTACCCTCGACGCGTGCTTCGCTCGCTTACGAGCTCTTACTTGAAAGCTCTAGTCTCGCAAGTGCGTTGGCCTCCGACGGCTCGCACCCTCGACCTGACCGAGCGGTCTCTACCCGAAGGTTAGTCGGGGCTAGACCAAATAAAAACTAAAGTATTACGAACTTAAAGGTTTTCTCACTTTCAAGGAGATGCCTTATTGAGTTCAACTCAAGTGCTTTTCCGAAAGACAAAACATGGGTATTTATAGAGAAGGAGCCTGGATTTCCCATTCCCCATCAATGCGGGAGAATTGCATTTTTCCCAATTTATTTTAATCTAAAAACAAATTAAAATGCAAAATGAATCAACAAGCGCCATGTGGAAAATGGTAAGCAAGGTTAGGTGAGGATCATTTAGGGGAAGAAGGAAGGGGGGACCATACCACATTTGCTCCCCAAGAAAACCCCTAAAACCGGTCTCCTCCACAAACTGTGAGCTGGCCTCCCTTGCACAGCTGGCTCGCTGCCCACCTTGGCTGCCAAGGTTGCCCAGCTGGCGCCTAGCACCTAGGCTGGGCTGGCTGCCAACTCGCACATCCCACGCGCAGCAAGCAAGCCACGCATGCATTACGGGCTGTTGCAGCTGCTGCGTTGCGTGTACTAGCGTGGCCTAGCTGCTGCTGCGAGTGGCTGGTGCTGCTATGCTAGCAAGCATGTGCAGCCATGCACGCATAGCCACAACATACACATGCATGGCACGCATCTTGAAATGCTCGTGCTGGGCGATGTGCGAGTGCTGGGCGATGCTTGGCACGCAAGCATGCATGTGGTTTGTGGTCTCACTTAGCCTAGCACTCGCATGGCTTGAACTTGTCGCTTGCTTGATTCTACGTCTCGTCAAATTCTAATTTCGACTTGACTTGTGACACATGGTTTCAACGCTCTAAGCTCGATATCCGACGTCTTTGTTCATATTGATTTATCGTCTTGGATCAGTTATTCGATTGGGGTGCGACCCAAAGGGTTCAGTCAAGATTAAGCCGTAATATTAATTACACATTAATATTACTGATCGGAAGTGGCCTTCACCTAGGCATTCCGATCACTTGACCTCACTGAAGAATTAGCTTTCTAATAATTCCGAACCCTCTATCAAAATAATACACTTGTTGGAAGGACACCATTCCTTTCAATCTCCCACTTATCCTTCCGGACAAGTGTGCAGTTAGTGTATAGCCCATTTCCTATGTCGCTTAATGTCTCTTCATGAACTATAAGGTAAGATTCTTCGTCATCCATATTATGTCCAAAAGTGTTTCTTGATTTCCGAGTTTGACTGTCAATAAGCAGATGATTTCTAAAATCCATCTTAGCACGGCCATGCATTTTCACAGTCTCGCTCTTTAAGAGGCCTTGTAAACAACAAAGACATATTTCCTATTGTTAATAGGGGGATATTCCTAGTCTCGTATTGTAAGCTTCCCTTACTAAGAGGACCTAGTCGCCTGAGTGTCGCCTTTATAATCCCCTTTATGGCAGACGTTTGACAACATCAAAACGACTAGTACTCAAATCGGAGAACTTACAATACTCATGGTCAAGGAAAGAGATTCTGATAGTTATAATGAGAAATGTACTTATGACGGTTTTAAATCTCTTAAAGTACTCTCATAGGTCGATCCGGTATAGTTCCAAACCAATACTTGTGCAAATGATTTATGACAATCATGTCCACGTAGCACAAGAAACGGTGCTACAAATCATACTACACACTAATCTCAAGTGGTCATTAATCGTCCATCATTTAAATGACCTTGATTAGGGATAATTTTTGATTGAAAAATTCAATGTTCACTTAACAGGTGTTTCTTTGTCCAAGACATTGTCTTGTTACCCTATTTTGAATATTCTCAGAAATCGAAATGACTCATTATTTAATTATAAACCACAATTAAGTAGTTTGTGTAACATTTTAGAAAATTTTATTCTACTATGAAACTTCTCAACGTTTCATCTTATGATAAATGGTTTTCCTAAATGTTTTAAGAGTAATACTCTTGAAAAAACATTAATAGAAATCATCCCCATATTTAAGATGCTTGATTTCTTTCATGTAATTCTGGTGAATGTTGTCGTTCACTTATTGCATAGGTTTAGTTATGATTACTTTGCAATTTTTAGCATCTTCATTATCGAACACTTTTATAATAAGATGATAAAATTTGAGAGTGTTATGGATTATATGTGATTTAGGATTTATTGTCCAAGTGCTGGCTCCCACTCATTTTCATGATTTGAGATCTTTTAACTTGACAACCTACAATCAACAATGTTCGACAACGAACTTTCCTTTGAACAACTTTCTTATTATTGCCTTTCAGGCAACAATATTCTCAACATATATTTTAGTAGACTTTTTGATGGTGCTCTGCTCAGTTTTCATTCTAAACGGCTCACAATGATTTGGGAGACCCTGATCACTTGTGATTATGGAAATTTACCTTTAATTTTCCGCCCATTATACATGGATGCGCGTCCATGTTACCATTCTCAAGCCACGACCCATTCTAGCTCGTGCTTATAAACGACTTCCTTATTAAGGATCTAATCCTTGCTAAGGATGTGCTTGCAACATCAATTCTCAAACTACATTTGTTTCCATGTGACAAGAACTCATCCCTTTTACTTATCAAAGTACTTTGGATTTTTCTTGATCATAATCTAACTATCCATCACTTAGATTTAAATTGATTGGTATTTTATACTTCTCATGCTCTAAGCATGTAAGTTGAGTGACGACTCCATATCATAGCATACATGATGGTATTAATTGCAGAATCATTCCCAATATTGTTCCATACATGTGACCTTTTAGCTCATCCAGTTTCACCAAGTCTTGCTAAACTGTTTTCTATGTGATACGGTTGAAAGTCTCTACTAGAGTCTTTCTTGTTTGACTTATTATTTGCCTTGCTTATACTTAGTTCAAACATTTACTTAGTTTTATACATATGGGTCAAAAGCCTTTCCAAGTCTTTCACGTTTAACAAGGTAAATTCCTCTACTCGTTTAAACATTTTATTAAGTCTATCCAATAGATCTTAATTCACACTATGTACTAAGTATCGCCTTTTGCTTGGTCCATTGTCGAAAATCCTTTCAAATCTAAGCATTTAGCATTTGACAGTCATTTCATAATAGAGTTCGTAAACTTCTTGTTGGACCATACAAGATTGACTCTTGCTCCCACTAAACTTCTTGTTCATAAGAATTTCTATGATTCTCCATAAGCTACACCTTTTATTATCTTTATGAGAAAACATGTTCCAATTCCTACATACAATGCTTCACTTAATCCTACAATGGATTTCTTGAGCTTGCTTTCAAATCTAGCATTATTTAGAATTGCAAAACCGTTAGACTATTTCCATAGTCTCTTCCAAAATTCCATTTTAAGAAGGCGGTTTCGTTATCTATTTTGCCATATTTCATATGCGCAATTTTGCTAAAATAATCACGAAAAGACTTAAGCGTTCCGATTGGTGAATAGGATTTTATTTAAATCAAAGCCGTGAATTAATTGTATACTTTTCAACCAATCTAGCTATGTATGCTTATGCATTTCCACATTTGTCAGTTTTCTCCTTGAAAACTTATTTGCGATTGATGGGTCTTTCACCCTTCATGGAAATGAATCAAGTTGCAAACATGATTTACAAACATGGAGTCTATTTCGGATTTTATGGCCTCTAACCATTATTCGGAATTTGGATTTGTTGTAGCTAATTTACAAGACACTATTCTCTTACCGTCTAATGGTAAATAGTATGCATGTAAGTCTTAGGTTTATTTCTAACTTAATAGAAATTTATAGGATTCAATCCAAGCCTTTGGTGAATCACTTACCTATACGGGGTAATTGCATCAAACACTAAGTTTTAAGGTGCTTTTAAAGCCCTTAGATTATATTGATCTTACTCCACCACTTCTAAAGTTTTGTGAGGATTGAATTCTCATTTAAGGCACTTGTGAAGTCCTTGAGTATTCTTGATCAATCATTCACATGAAGCCCTTCTAAAGTCTTCGGAGATTCTTAGTTTAAGTTTGTTGCTAATCTCAATGGTCATCGAGTTCTTTTTCCTCCCACTTGTTGTTTTGAAAATGTATTACTTTTCAGAAAGACACCACTTAGAGCAACAAATACTATGTTCTCAATTAGGTTGTGGAAGTAATGCCCGTAGTCTCACTTGAATAGTTACAAAGAGACATGTATATTGTCTTTAGGTAAAGTTCGTTGTGAAACAAACAGTTAGCTCCCACTCGAGCTACCTTAGCCCTTATTGAGACATTTAGCTCCCACTGAACCAAAGAACTCCCACTGAGCCAATGAACTCCCACTGAGCTAAGAGCCCAAGACATATACTTGAAGAGATGCTAGAAACTATTTCTATCCATAACTGAATATAGTGTCCTTTCTTAGCTTCGACATTTTTTTTTGTTTAGTGTAACACTAGTCATTTGTGCAAATCTTTAAGAACTTTATAGGAAGGGATGTGATCCATCATCATTCGAGTCATTTCCAAAAGGCATCGAGGTCTCCGTCAAGACATACTATATTTTTTGTGGAGCTCATTGTGAAATTCCAATTTCATAACTTTGATATGATCACTCTTGGCTAAAGCAAACATCGCTCGATCTAATCTAGACGTTTTGATATCTTGTCGAGTCGACTCTATACTTCACTGAACATTTGAGCTACTCAAGGTCCAGTTTGTTCACATTTGATGAATGTAGCCACATTCATTCAAATTCCTGTGAGACGTTGAAGTAATGGAATCCTCTTTTTCTTTCGGAGTCAATTTTCTGTACCAAGCACAATAGTTCCTTTCTTTGTCGATTTCAACAAGTAAGACTTTCTTGTCGATTCTAAATCGATCAACTATCAAGAGTATATCTAATAGAGCCTTGAGTACGTTCTTGTTGATGTGACATTGCTGAAGATGTTTGCAACACAAATCATGTCCACTACGTGAACCTTGTGAGTTTTTCATGTTAGGGAAATGTTTGTTTATAATCAAGCATCCTTGACTCATTGGCTTAGACAACCATGACATTCAAATAAAACCCGCAACTATTACTCTTTAACTTTAATGTGAGTCTCTCCGTGTGTAAACAAATCGTTTGCTGATTATGGAACACAATAACCATTATTCGTTCCAGCCTTGGCTTAAAAGGGCTTTAAACAAAGCAAATGACATTACAACTGATGTAGCACTACTTTCTTCATTCTAAGCTTATAAGTCAATAACTTAGCTTGAATTCAATGGTTTGAGGTCACTTTCAAAGTGGAACACTCAAGCAGTATCCAATACTTGTGAAGATAATGAATTCCTAAGTTAACCACAATAACATGAACTCATGGGTAGAAAAGGAATATTATTCCTTTCCTTTGTTCCTTGTTTCCTATATTTCTTATCATACACCATCTCATAACTTTAAGAACCATTTCTTTTAGTGCCTTGACTTTTACACTTTGTTAGGCATAATTAAGCATCTAATGCTTTGTGTAACAAAGTTCCATCTTTTCCTTCAATTCATACTTGAATTACTACATCAATGAGTTAGTGTATGAAGCGAAAAGATATGTTGGTTGTCAACTGTTAACGATTTGTGTTTTTCAACTCATTACTTCATGTTCATCAAAACTAACGAGTATTTTGAATACATGATATCCAACCGTCCTTTCGGACTTTAGTCATAACAAGTTGAGTTGTTGTTGATTAGGGGATTTTTCCCTACCAATTATCACCTGACAAGTGGACCATTCAGGTTCTGCCAAGTGTTCGCCACTTGGACCAATAGGAGCCTGCCACGTGTCAGGCGTTGATCCGTCCACCATGGACCAGTTGTGTCACGCCACGTGGCCTCCATATGCCAAACGGCCACCTAGGCCCAATTTCCGAGGGAAGCCCAGTCAACCCTAGGTTAACCTAAACCTAGTATTTGACACGTTTCCCAAAGCTTATAAATACTCTAATTAATCCTCATTAAAGGGGGTTAAGCATTAATTACACTCACCTAGAGAGTAAAAACACTTACATCACTCCTCACCTAGGGGAACCAGATCTCCCAACATTTACTTTTTCGCACTCTTTACTCCACAAATAAGTACTAACTTGATCGTCGGAGGCGGAGCTCCCACCACAAGGAGTCTCCGTTGTTTTGCAGGTACAGGCGCAAGGATACCAGTCCCGGAATTGTAACTCTCCCGCAGGACATCAAAAAACCCCGAAACATTTTAGCGCCGTCTGTAGGGAGAATACTTTCGAGATGGCATCACAGTCTTTACCAAATCTAGAAGAGAGGCGTCCAGTGGACGACCCTCAAGTGTACTCAGACTAAGATACTGATAATGAGGTCGAGGTGGAAACACACACGGCCTCAGATGGGACCCTAAGGGCCCGACGCACCCGTCACACCGAAAGGAGGGAACGGGTAGATCGCCAAGTTGGACCCAGCAATTCAGCCGACCCACCGCCTGTGCAACAACAGGCGGCTGAAGGATCTGCTCTCATTACAAGGAACGAACTCATGACTTTAATGAGGGGGTTCAAGGGAGAGATCCAAGATTTTATTAAGAAGAGAACGCATGTTCCTGCAAAGGAACAGTCAGCTAAAAAATCCTCCCTCTCTGGTAGGATGAAGTCAGTCACTGATCGTGCGGCAACCCCTCACCCAAAACTTGGGGCTAGTCGGCCACCGGTGATTGACTGGACGAAGTTTCACTTCCCGTCAACTGGGAGGAGAAAGACCATTCGTCATGTTCAAGCGGACGGGACAAAGAAAATGTACACTGATGCTCGGTTGGTGCTGGAGCAGAAGAAGAGTGACCGACTGTCAAAGTCGGCCTCTACTTCAGATTTTCAGGACAGTCTGAACAATACCTCCATGAGGTATTCACAATCCAACTATGAGAGCCAGACAGGCGGCACCTCCCGTCGGTCTGGATCCCATAAAGACCAGTCGGCTCCGCATGTGCCACACCAGCCATACGTGCCGCAACAACAATATTTCTTGCAGCCTCCTCTGTTTGGAGGGCAGGTGGCAAGAAACGTCCAACCTTTGGACTGGCAACTACAGTTGCTAAGACTTGGAGAACAGTCGTCCGCCTTCTCCAAGGAAATTATAGAGGCCGCCCAGCCGGCCAAAGTGAAGAACGTCTTAGTAGGCGCCTATAATGGCACTACTAACCTAGAGGACCATCTGATGGCGTTCACCAACCTTATGTACCTCCAAGGGGTTGGATTATCCCACATGGTGCAAGTGCTTCCCAACTACTTTGAAGGGCATTGCACAACAGTGGTTTGGCAACCTGCCGACTGGTTGTGTGAATAGTTTCCAGACCCTCGCCTATTTTTTCACCTCCAACTTCACCATGAATATTCCTGCTAAGAAGACGACTCTTGACCTAGGGACTATACAGGAGGGAGAAAAGGAGGGACTTCGTTCCTACATTAGGCGGTTTAACCTGATGAGGATCCAAATACAAGGGTTGCCGGATGAGGTAGCCTACACTGACTTCTTCAGAGGTCTAAAGGATGGGTCGACCTTCAAGTTTGACTTGGTACGAAAGAGAGTTGCTACTCTCCAAGAAGCATTAATTGAGGCTGGTGTGCCTCAGTCGTATGCAACCAAAAATATCACAACTAAGCTAACTGCAAATAAACATAGTTAGGGAAGTCGAGTTCGAATCCACAGGGAAAAAGGGACTAATAACTGGAAACCTAAGTGGAAATACTCTAGGACGGTAGTAACCTAAGTAACGAGGGGGGTTTTCACGAGCAATGATGATAAATGAACTAAGTAAGAACAACGAACGTAATGAATAGGTAATCAATGAGAAGAACGGTCTTGGTTATGCGAAATCCACTAATGAACATACAAATTGATCATAGAAGTCTCCTCAATCAAGCTCTATTGAACACCTTGTTGTAGAATTTCTAGATTCTAAATTCTCATAAATAGTTAGAAATAGCAAAGCGCTCCTTTCTAACCCTTTCCAATGCACAATTCAAGACAAGCGCTCTAAATTATCCACAAGAAGAAAATAAACGGAGAAATCAACAAGGATTGAATAAATTAACACAAGCGGTCTAATTTCTTCAATAATATTATTCCCTCTTCAAGTTATCAACCAAAAGCATGCATCAATAACCTAAAGTTGCTACTTTGGAAAGATTAATTAGATGCAAGCGAATCCAATAATTCTAACCTAGCAATTGATTAAAGCAAATCATGAAATTAATTCAAGGAACAATATATATTCAATAGATATTAAGAGAAGAAAGATCTCACAATTCGTAGCTAAAAGCTTCAATCTTTAACCAAGAATCCGGAAGATTAAGCTTCCATGGATTCTAATTCCAAAACAAAGAATTCTGAAAATTCCAAGAAAACCCTAGAAAGCTTTTTTTCTCAAAACTTAATTCTCCTTTTTTCCTTCAAACTTAATTAAAACTAAGCTATTTATATGTTTCTATATTTTAATAACATAACACAATAATAATAATAAAATAATATCCAAAACACGAGCCAAAACAAAGCCAAATTGCTGAAAATTAACCAAAACAGCCCGAATTTCTGCCAGAGCCGCTGCCAGCTGCTCCGGACCCGCTGCCAGCTGCTCTGGCAGCCCCTCACTCTGGTATACCCGCTGCCAGCGGCTCTGGCCAGCTGCCAGCGGCCCTGGCAGCGGTTCCTGCTGTTTTTGCCTTCTTTCCTTGCTTCTTCTTCTTGCTTTGCTTCACCTTTTCCTCAAGCTTTCTTCCTTGCTCTTCCATGCTCCATCACAACTCTCAAATCACGAGCCAAGGTCCATCCTTCTTACATAACTCTTCATTGGTTCCCGAGCTCACTCACTCACTTATACTCATAAATCCCGCCTTTTGCACATAAGTGAGATCACAGCCCAAAACTCACAAAAGCTAACAAAAGTACATATAAAGCATCAAAACACACCCTAAAATGCTTCTCTCAACCCATGATAATAAGGCTTATCAAATTCCCCCATGCTTGAACCTTTACTCGCCCTCGAGTAAACTTAGTGAATAAAACACATCCTCCTCACTAAGGTTCAAAACAGAAGATGGTGGAATCAAACTAGCTCTACGCACTCAAACTCAACAAAACATCCTAGTACTTATCAACCAATCACAATCACACTCCCCCATACTTCACACTTTAAATCTCCCTTTTTTCTTATTTATCAATTCATCCCCAAAATCAACTTGGAACGATAAACGCATAGCCATGAGTATGAATATTCTCAATCGCCTAAAGAAATGAAATTTTTGATAAAATTGGGCAAACAAAAACTCAACTTAACCAAAAATCTCATAAAAACACTTCCACATTCAAGAGTGAAAACAAATAACTCATGCTCTCAAATTCCTAAGATGATCAACAAATTCCCCCAAAATCTCAACTATCTCCCAAAATCACCAAGATGAAACCTACCCCGACACCTCCTTATATCTCCTCCCCTTATGACACCGACTCCGGCAAATAGATGCGAAATTTCCTTGAAAAATCAAATTCATGAACATTTCTCTCTTTTTTCTCTCATTTTGCCTAGGAGCCCTTTCGGGTTTTCATCCTAGCCTCTCATCTTTTTCCAAATCTCACTTTCTCACCCGCTCATTAGCCTCTTTTTTGCTTAGGTCGCCCTTTCGGGTTTTCAACCTAACCGGGCCCCCATTTTTGCCTAAGCCGCCTTTACAGGTTTTCAACTTAGCGGGTTTCTTTTTCTTTTTTTTTTCTTTTTTCCTTTTTTTTCTTTTCATTTTTCATTTTTTTTTCATTTTGCATTTTTTTTTCATTGAAACACAATTGAAATAGCTATACAAAACCATCAAATTAAGATAACTATACAATTTGTAATGATATGCAAGAATTGCTTCCCCCCCTACTTGAATGAAACATTGTCCTCAATGCAAGAACAACAACAATTAAAACAAAAGTATGGGAAAGGAAGAAGGATGCAAAACCTCAAGGAGAAGGACCTCCGGAGCCGGAAGATTAGGCATTATCAAGGATTTCAAAAATTTCGAGAAGAAAAAATGAACTATGGGGACCCCAAGTGTTGCCCATGGGAAGATCATTCCAACCAAAAGCATTTTTAATTACCGCATAAGGCATGATATAGTTCTTATTGTTAAAATTGAAAGAAATTCTTGACATCCCTTAGTCAAAGTGGAAAGGAATTCATGTATACCACACATAAGTAGGTGCGCTCGTGCTCCATCACCTCCTCCAAACCAACCTCTTGCAATGCCTCCAAATCGAAGAACTTTGTGCATTGCACTATACTCTTGGGTTGTTGGAGTTCAAATAGCTTGCTCCTTTGTAGTGAGCCTAATTCCCATGAAGTCACTTGCGTGGGGAAAAGAGGGTGATTCACCCTCTTTTGAAGTATCACCTTGTTGTCTCTTCCCATTGCTTAAGAATGAATTGCACAACTCACACTTTATTCTTCAAAGCACAATGAACACACCACCAAACCTCCAAACACCAAGGTTCTCACAATTCCTCAAATGCCAAGTGTGAAATTGAGAAATTGAAACAATTTTAGGTTGAATTGTCTTTGAAAGTGAGGGAAAGGGATTGTGTGTAGGAAAGATTGGGTTAGGGGTTGGGAGTATGAGTGTGGGATTGCTAAGGGAAAGAGAAGAAGGATGAATTGGATTTTAGAAATCAAGAAATGGGTCAAAAAGGGTGAAAAATTCAGGAAAGGCTGGAAAGGCCGCTGGTAGCGGCTTGGGACCCGCTGCCAGCGGCTAAAGCAGAGCTTTTGGATCTTCTTTGCTGGAAGACCCGCTGGCAGCGGCTATACTGCGTAAATTTTTTTTTTTTTTTTTTTTTTTTTTTTTTTTTTTTGTTTTTTTTTTTTTTTAGAAAAAATAAACGTGGAGGGGGGGTACCCGCTGGCAGCGGCTTTTGAGCAGCTACCAGCGGCTGGGACAGCAAAAGGGGAGGTTGGGCTGCTGGAAGACCCGCTGGTAGCGGCTGCAGAGCAGCTGCCAGCGGCTTCTGCAGGGAAGGCCCCCCTTGTCTCTGTTTTGCTCTGTTTTTGCTGCGTTTCGCGCATAAAAATTGCTCCCAAGGCCTCCACCTACACAAAAACAATAAAAACACTCTTCACATCACACGAAAAAAATAAAAACTAAACTACGAAAAGTAATGGGGAAGAGTTTTCGATCGGGTTGCCTCCCGATTAGCGCCTTTGTTTTACGTCGTTGGCTCGACGCGGCTCATCCCACTTCGCTACTCCATTGATGGCTCGTAGAGATCGATGCACTCCACGTTCTCGGTTTTGAAACCCTCGAAGTAGGGTTTGAGCCTTTGGCCATTGACTTTGAAAATCTTATCGGTCTCGAGGCTTTGAATTTCAACTGCTCCATGCGGATATACATTCACCACTTGAAAAGGGCCCTCCCAACGGGACCGAAGTTTTCCCGGAAATAATCTAAGTCGGGATTGATATAGGAGTACTTTTTCACCGACTTTAACCTTCTTCCTAGCAATCATCTTGTCATGCCACAACCTATTCTTTGCTTTGTGGTATAAATGGGACAATTTCTTGCCCGGAATTGCAGACGGGCCGATTGTTGAACCTGATGGTATAGGTGGAAGCTTGGAATGTTCATTCAATTCCCCCACCTTCACCTGCACATTAGTAGGCATAGAGAAATCCAAGAAATCACCAGATACAACATTAGTTATAGGTGTGAGGAACTCATCCCCACGATGATTGTTAGGAACATCATGCACCATTGGATCGACAACATTAAGAGAACATAAAGAATGAGTGTTGACAGGATACTTTATGAAATCATAAATGTTATACCCAATTGCTTTCCCATCAACCTCCATAGTCAAGGAACCGGTAGACACATCGATTTTTGTTTTAGCAGTCTTCAAGAAAGGTCTTCCTAACAAGATGGGGACTGCTTGTTTGTCATGTTCCATGTCAAGCACATAAAAGTCAGCAGGAAAAATCAAACCATCAACCTTAACCAACACATCTTCCACCACCCCCTTAGGATACACATTAGACCTATCCGCTAACTGAATCACTACCCCAGTTCCATTTAAAGGTCCAAGTTTTAAAGATTTAAACAGGGAATATGGAATAACATTAATTGATGCACCCAAATCCAACATAGCTCTATGAAAAGTGGTGTCCCCTATTGTAACTGGAACAGTAAACATACCAGGATCACTACATTTTTCAGGAAGTTTCTTTTGGAAAACTGCAGAAACATGAGCACTCACTTTCACTTTTTCCTTCCCTCCTAACCTGTGCTTCCTCTTTATAGTACACAGTTCTTTCAAAAATTTAGCAAATCGAGGAACACTTTTTATTAAATTCAAAAGGGGAATGTTTACCTCACACTTGCTGAATGTTTCATAGATGTCTTTGTCTTTCTCATACCTCTTTGTTTCTTTCAAAGCTTCGGGAAAAGGTGGTGTGGGTTCATAAGATGGAAAAGTGGGAGGATTTGCTACAGCTTCATGTTCCACTTCCTTCTCCTCAGCTCCAATCAACTCTTCAGCCCTCTTAGTTGCAATTTCAGTCTCTTTCAGCTCCTTGCCATTTCTCAATGTAATAGCGTTGGCTTGTTGCTTAGGATTCAACTCCGTTTGAGATGGAAGTTTTTCCGAATCCTTAGCTTCAAGTCTGCTCACTGCACTTGAAATTTGACTCACTTGACTTTCCAAATTCTGAATACTGGATTTGGTCTCTTGCTGGAATTGCACCATGTTTTGCTGCATAGTAGAAACATTAGAAGTTAGTGATCTAATCATTTCATCAGTTGACATATCATTCGAATTTGAGCTTTGGCCTTGAGGTTTGGCCAATGGTGCCCTATATTGCTGATATTGCTGCTGGCCTTGAGCATTTTGCTGTTGTTGTTGGTTCCCCTGGGAATTCCCATATCTCAAATTTGGATGATCCCTCCATCCTGGATTGTATGTATTCGAATATGGATCATATCTTCTCTGAGGACCTTGCCCTTGGAAACCCATTGCATTGGCCTGCTCATTCTGTTCCTCTTGTAATTGAGGACATGCA
This sequence comes from Chenopodium quinoa, assembly GCF_001683475.1. Lineage (NCBI taxonomy): Eukaryota > Viridiplantae > Streptophyta > Magnoliopsida > Caryophyllales > Amaranthaceae > Chenopodium > Chenopodium quinoa. Next base: position 1,524,529 of record NW_018745566.1, read on the forward strand.
TCAGTGGGATGTCCTGTGGAGGTGCATAAACCACAAGCATTCAGTTGCTGTGGATTCCTTGAGTTCACCATGAACTCACGCATCATAGAAGTCAAATCAGCTACTTGACTCTCTAACTCAGTTGTATTTGAATTTGCTGCATTCACCCGGCGCGTGGGAGTTCTCTGACTGAACTGCCTAGAATTCTCTGCTAGCTCTGCAATCAGCCTAGTTGCATCTCCTGGAGTCTTATTCACTAGCCCTCCACCACTTGCTGCATTCACCATCCTCAAATCATCATCTGTTAGACCTCCATAGAAGTATAGGATGAGGTCTTGATCGGAATACCCATGGTACGGACAACTAGCACACAATCTCTTGAATCTCTCCCAATACTCATACAAGGACTCATCTTCCTTCTGATCCACATTGCTGATAGCTTTCTTAAGGCTTGCAGAAATAGTGGCTGGGTAATACTTCTCTAAGAAACACTTCTTCAAACCTGCCCAATTTGTTATGCTCCCTGGGGGAAGATAGTAAAACCAATCCTTCGCTGCATCTTTGAGAGAAAAAGGAAATGCTCTCAACTGAATTTGCTCATCAGTCATCCCAATCGGTTTCATGCTAGTACATACCACATGAAATTCTGCCAGATGTTTATTTGGATCTTCACCCTTCATGCCATGGAATGCCGGCAATAGATGAATTAGACCAGATTTGATCTCAACATTAGCACCTTCCTCCAACTGCTGATATGCGATGCACAACGGCTGTTGGTTCAAGTTAGGAGCTGTTAGCTCTCTCAGTGTTCGATTTTCTGCCATCACTTCCTCTTCTTGAATGTTGAAGATGTATGTTGATTCACTGGGGTTTGTTCTTGCCTCTCTTCGCAACCTGGAAATATTTCTTTCAATTTCTGGATCAAACTGCAAAACTTCTTTGTTAGCAGAACGGGTACTTATCATACCCTAGCGAACAAACAAAGAAAAAAAAAATAGCTAAGAACAATCCTAAAATAAATTCTACTAAGATAAACAATTAAACGGTAACGCCTAGTTCCCCGGCAACGGCGCCAAAATTTGGAGTGCCTCAGTCGTATGCAACCAAAAATATCACAACTAAGCTAACTGCAAATAAACATAGTTAGGGAAGTCGAGTTCGAATCCACAGGGAAAAAGGGACTAATAACTGGAAACCTAAGTGGAAATACTCTAGGACGGTAGTAACCTAAGTAACGAGGGGGGTTTTCACGAGCAATGATGATAAATGAACTAAGTAAGAACAACGAACGTAATGAATAGGTAATCAATGAGAAGAACGGTCTTGGTTATGCGAAATCCACTAATGAACATACAAATTGATCATAGAAGTCTCCTCAATCAAGCTCTATTGAACACCTTGTTGTAGAATTTCTAGATTCTAAATTCTCATAAATAGTTAGAAATAGCAAAGCGCTCCTTTCTAACCCTTTCCAATGCACAATTCAAGACAAGCGCTCTAAATTATCCACAAGAAGAAAATAAACGGAGAAATCAACAAGGATTGAATAAATTAACACAAGCGGTCTAATTTCTTCAATAATATTATTCCCTCTTCAAGTTATCAACCAAAAGCATGCATCAATAACCTAAAGTTGCTACTTTGGAAAGATTAATTAGATGCAAGCGAATCCAATAATTCTAACCTAGCAATTGATTAAAGCAAATCATGAAATTAATTCAAGGAACAATATATATTCAATAGATATTAAGAGAAGAAAGATCTCACAATTCGTAGCTAAAAGCTTCAATCTTTAACCAAGAATCCGGAAGATTAAGCTTCCATGGATTCTAATTCCAAAACAAAGAATTCTGAAAATTCCAAGAAAACCCTAGAAAGCTTTTTTTCTCAAAACTTAATTCTCCTTTTTTCCTTCAAACTTAATTAAAACTAAGCTATTTATATGTTTCTATATTTTAATAACATAACACAATAATAATAATAAAATAATATCCAAAACACGAGCCAAAACAAAGCCAAATTGCTGAAAATTAACCAAAACAGCCCGAATTTCTGCCAGAGCCGCTGCCAGCTGCTCCGGACCCGCTGCCAGCTGCTCTGGCAGCCCCTCACTCTGGTATACCCGCTGCCAGCGGCTCTGGCCAGCTGCCAGCGGCCCTGGCAGCGGTTCCTGCTGTTTTTGCCTTCTTTCCTTGCTTCTTCTTCTTGCTTTGCTTCACCTTTTCCTCAAGCTTTCTTCCTTGCTCTTCCATGCCCCATCACAACTCTCAAATCACGAGCCAAGGTCCATCCTTCTTACATAACTCTTCATTGGTTCCCGAGCTCACTCACTCACTTATACTCATAAATCCCGCCTTTTGCACATAAGTGAGATCACAGCCCAAAACTCACAAAAGCTAACAAAAGTACATATAAAGCATCAAAACACACCCTAAAATGCTTCTCTCAACCCATGATAATAAGGCTTATCAGAGGCGGAAGCCTACATACAGGCGACAGACCTGTGTAATACTGGAAAGCAGTCGGATGGAAGAAAGTTCGACAAAAAAGAGAGCCGACCAAAGTAGTCGGCCAATAAAGATGAGAAGAAGAGAAAATAAGTCTGGGCGGCCGACTCTTCTGATCAGCCGTCCCTGAAAAAGAAAAAAGAGTTTAAACCATACTCCCCGAAGTATGAGTTCAATAAGGATAGCCAAGCTATCATCAAAGAAATCCAAGGCCGGATGACCATTGAGAAGCCAGCCCCCATGAAAGGTTCTGCGAATAATCGGAACCAAAAGAAATTCTATGATTTTCATGAAGACATTGGTCATGATACCAATGAGTGTATTAGCCTCATGCGCAACCTTGACCGCCTGGCTGAAAAGGGTGATCTTGACTCCTATGTCAAGAAGTCCAAAGGGAAGGCTCCCCCCAAGAAAAAGCAGTCGGCTAAGAAGAATCATCGGCAGGCCGACAGTTCAGATACTGATGACGCCATCGTCTACACTATAACAGGCGACTCCTCGGGAGGCGGCCCCTGAAAGGAATGGTGTCCTTCCAACAAGTGTATTATTCTGATAGAGGGTTCAGAATTATTACAGAGCTAATTCTTCAGTAAGGTCAATGATCGGAATTCCTAGGTGGAGGCCGCTTCCGATCAGTAATATTAAGGTACAACTAATATTACAGCTTAATCTTAACTGAACCCTTCGGGTCGAACCCAATCGAACAACCGATCCGAGACGACGATTTAATCCGAAGGATTTAATGAGTCGATAGATTTTTACGAATACAACCGTCGGATATCGAGCTTAAGGCGTCGAGACCGAGCGTTGCAAAATCACAAGCGACAAGTATGAGTGTGGCCGTAGCTAGGCTAGGCTAGCTCATCGCAAGCCTAGGCGCCATTGCAGCCCTATCGCACCAAGCACAGCACCCATGTGTGTGTGCATGTGCGTGGGCACTATCGCAGCACCCTAGCACCACGCACAACACCATCGCAGTGCTAGGCGCATGCGTGTGTGCGTGTGCGTGTGCACCATCGCCCAGCAAACTCGAAATGCAACACCGAGATTTCGTGTAGCTGTGTGCTTGCGTGCGTGCCTTCGCATGGCAGCACCAAGCACAGCAAGCTAGCAACTCCTTAATGGAGGTGGTGCAACTACTCAGCCAAGCCACCGCATGTGGAATGACCGAGAGGCCCTTAAGAGCAAGGAGAAGGGAGTTCAAGAAGGTTAAGGAGAAGATGTGTTGCTTCTATTGTGGTGGGCAAGGCCACTACAAAAGAGAATGCAATCTCTTCAAGGAAGAAGAGGAGAGAAATGGAGCATCTACCTCAGGTATCTTCCTAAACACTTGTGAATTAAGCTTATCATAGGTATTAGATACCAAGTATGACTCACTTTATGTTGCCTTTTCAGGGACCAAGTGAGAAAGCTTATCAAGTGTTGGTGCATGGACAAGTAAACGATGAAGATGGTTTTTTGGTCGTGCTTGCATGCACTATTTTGTCTATGACATGTAATTAAACTAATCTTAGTTTTTCATCATGCTTTTGAACATACTATAATCTATGGTGTTGGACACCTAGTTATTTTTCCTGTAAGACTTTAACAATAGTTGTTTCAAAATTGTCTTGCAAATATATGTTCAATGGAAATTGCATGTTTTTACATATGATTAGACAAAAGATGCTACCAATAACTAAGACATCTAAGAATTCAACTTCGTTAACAAACATTAGTAGATATGGATATATCTACTTAATGTCGAATAAATCTGAATCCTTTGAGAAATTCAAAGAATTTCATAAAGAAGTTGAGAATCAACTTGGCATGAAAATCAAAGAACTTCAATCGGATCGAGGTGGCGAATATTTGAGCCATGAATTCGACGATCACTTGAAAGAAAATGGTATTCTATCAGAGTTGACACCTCTTGGAACTCCTCAATGGAACGGAGTATCCGAACGGAGGAATCGAACCTTGTTAGACATGGTTCGATCAATGATGGGTCTTAGTGAACTTCCTATGTCTTTCTGGGGACATGCGCTACAAACCGCGGCACTAACACTGAACCGCGCTCCGTCAAAAGCTGTTGAAAAGACTCCATATGAATTATGGACTAAGAAACCTCCTAGGTTATCTTTTCTCAAGATTTGGGGATGCGAAGCATATGTCAAGCGATTAATTTCGGACAAACTTCACCCCAAATTTCGGACAAAAGGGTATTACTTCTACAATAAATCCGAGAACAAAGTGTTTGTTGCTCGTGATGGTGTCTTTTTGGAGAAGGAACACCTTTCCAAAATGACAAGTGGGAGGAAAATTGAACTCGACGAAGTTCGAGAGGACGAGCAACAATGTCAACTTGATAAAACTAACAATCTAAGTGCTTTGGAAACAGCTGGAAATATTGGTCAAAATCAAACAGACAATGTTAATGCTCAACCTATTACCCTTCGTAGGTCGCAGAAGCAAAGATCTCAACCAGACAGATACCTTGGTATTGTCTTAACCGATGATCAAGACATCCTAGTTATGGACGGAGATGAGCCAGCGACATACAAGCAAGCTATGACGAGCCCCGACTCTGTTAAATGGCAAGAGGCCATGAAATCCGAGATGGACTCCATGTCTGAAAATCAAGTCTGGGACTTGGTGAATTTGCCTGAGGGTTACACACCCATTGGTTGCAAATGGATCTTCAAATTGAAGACAGACAAGGATGGAAATGTATCGATATACAAGACTAGACTGGTGGCAAAAGGTTATAGGCAAGTCCACGGGATTACCTATGATGAAACCTTTTCACCAGTGGCAATGCTAAAGTCTGTCCGGATTATTCTAGCAATTGCTGCATATTACGATTATGAAATATGACAGATGGATGTCAAAACCGCCTTCCTAAATGGGATTTTGGAAGAAACTGTGTACATGACACATCTAGAAGGTTTTGTCGATCCGAGCAACGCTGGAAAGGTTTGCAAGCTTAAGATGTCCATTTATGGACTAAAGAAAGCCAGCATGAGTTGGAATCTGCGATTTGATGAAGCCATTAGCAAGTTTAACTTTATCAAAAATCCAGATGAATCTTGTGTATACAAGAAGGTCAGTGGGAGTGACATCGCATTCCTAGTCCTATATGTCGATGACATACTGCTCATTGGAAACAGCACAAAATTACTGGAGTCCGTAAAGGGCTGGTTGGGAAAGTGCTTTTCAAAGAAGGACTTAGGAGAGGCACAGTACATATTGGGCATCAAGATCTACAGGGATAGATCTAAGAGGATGATTGGATTGAGCCAGAGTACTTACATTGATAAAGTACTGGCACGATTCAACATGGAGAATGCCAAGAGAGGGCATCTACCCATGTCCCATGGCGTAACACTCAGCAAGAAACAGTGTCCGCAGACACCTGTTAAGCGAGAGAGAATGGATCAGATTCCATATGCTTCGCTAATTGGGTCGATCATGTATGCTATGATATGTACCAGGCCAGATGTCTCGTATGCCTTGAGTGCTACGAGCCGATACCAATCAAACCCAGGAGAGGCGCATTAGAATGCGGCCAAGAATATCCTGAAGTACCTGAAAAGGAACAAGGATAAATTCCTGGTTTATGGTGGCCATAAAGATCTGGTTGTTGAAGGTTACACCGACGCTAGCTTCCAGACTGACAGAGACGACTTTAAGTCACAGTCAGGGTACATATTTTGCCTAAATGGAGGAGCATTTAGCTGGAAGAGTGCCAAGCAGGACACAACTGCAGACTCTACAACTGAAGCCGAATACTTGGTTGCTTTAGATGCTGCTAAGGAGGCTATTTGGATTCGGAAGTTCGTCAGAGAACTTTGTGTTGTACCCTCCATCAAGGGTCCGATAGATCTCTAATGTGACAACAATGGAGCTATCGCTCAGGCCAGGAAGCCAAGAGAACACCAGAAGGTCAAACATGTCCAAAGGCGATTTCACATGATAAGGGAATGGAAATCCGAAGGTGAAATCAGAATTTGCAAGATCGGCGCGGATGATAATGTGGCCGATCCTTTGACTAAACCTTTGCCTCAAGTGAAACACAACAAGCACATTGAGGCAATGGGAATCAAGCACGTTGGAGATTGTCTTTGAAATTCCATGTACATGTGTTTTAATTAAACTGGTTGTTTTAATGTAAGACACTGTATTGAAACCATTCGTTTATGGAGTAATTAATTTTGTGCAAAATTATCATTCACTCCATTGCTATTTAATTGTTGTTTAGAATTAAATAATGAGTCCATTTGATTTATGGAAATATTCAAAACAGGGTATCAAGACCATGTCTTGGATAAAGAAACACCTGTTAAGTGAACATTGAATATTTAAATCGAAAATTATCCCTGATCGAGGTCATCTAAATGATGTACGATTGATGACCACCAGAGATTAGTGTGTAGTATGATTTACAACACCGTTTCTTGTGCTGCAAGGAGATGATGCTCATAAATCATTTGCACTGGTGCAAGTTTGGAACTGCACTGGATCGACCTATGAGAGTATTTTAAGAGATTCAAAAATTGTCATAAGTACATTTCTCATTATAGCTATCGGAACTCGTTTCCTCGACCATGAGTATTGTGAAGTTTTCTTGTTTGAGAACTAGTCTCTTTGATGTTACCTAACGTCTGCCGTAACTAAGGATCACAATGGGAACACTCGGGAGATTAGGTCCTCTTAGTAAGAGAAACTTACAATGCAAGACTGGGAATGTCCTCCTATTAACAAATAAGGAATATGTCTTTGTTGTTTACAAGGCCGCTCGATGAGCGAGACTGTGAAAACGCATGGCCGTGGTCAGATGGATTTTAGAAATCATCTATTTATTGACAGTCGAACTCGGAGATCGAGAAACACTTCTGAACGTAGTAAGGATGACGATGAATCTTACCTTATAGTTCACGAAGAGACACTAAGCGACATAGGAAATGGGCTATACACTATATGCACACTTGTCCGGACGGAGAAGTGGGAGATTGAAAGGAATGGTGTCCTTCCAACAAGTGTATTATTCTGATAGAGGGTTCAGAATTATTACAGAGCTAATTCATCAGTAAGGTCAAGTGATCGAAATGCCTAGGTGGAGGCCGCTTCCGATCAGTAATATTAAGGTACAATTAATATTACAGCTTAATCTTAACTGAACCCTTCGGGTCAAACCCAATCAAACAACCGATCCGAGATGACGATTTAATCCGAAGGATTTAATGAGTCGGCAGAGTTTTACGAATACAGACGTCGGATATCGAGCCTAGGGCGTCGAGACCGAGCGTCGCAAAATCACAAGTGACAAGTATGAGCGTGGCCGTAGCTAGGCTAGGCTAGCTCATCGCAAGCCTAGGCGCACCATGAGTGTGCTAGGCGCACCATGGTGTGCTAGGCGAGGCATGAGTGCCTAGGCGCTATCGCAGCCCTAGCATCATGCCTAGGCGCCGTCGCAGCCCTAGCATGATGCCTAGGCACCATCGCAGCCCTATCGCACCAAGCACAACATCCATGTGTGTGTGCTTGTGTGTGGGCACTATCGCAGCACCCTAGCACCACGCACAACACCATTGTAGTGCTAGGCGCATGCGTGTGTGCGTGTGTGTGTGCACCATCGCCCAGCAGCCTCACAATGCAGCTCCGAGCCTTCGTGTAGCTGTGTGCTTGCGTGCGTGCCTTCGCATGGCAACACTAAGCACAGCAAGCTAGCAAGCAGCACCAAGCCCAGCATGCGTGGCTCGCTAGCAGCACACATGCTAGGCCTTGCGTGCGTGTGCGATGGCGAGAAAGGCAAGGGCCAGCACCAGCGCCAGCAGCTAGCAGCACCTAGCACTGGCACGCAGCAGCAGCACAAGCATCGCCCAGCGCCAGCACGCATTTCCTGGCTGGGGATGCGAGGCTGCTGGCTGGGCTAGCTGGAAGTGCTAGCTGGCAGCAGCCCAGCAGCCCTTGCTTGAGGCGGTTTGTGGTGAGTGGGGACCAAAGGCTTGGAGCATGCCTTGGGGAGCAAGGCAATGGTCCCCCCCAAGGTCCATGGTCCTCACCTAACCCTCTCTCTCCCCTTGACACTTGTTGCATTGTGATTGATTTGATTATTAATTTATTTTGGAATTAAATTAATTATCAAAATTATTAATTCTGCCACATTGGTTTGGAAATGAAGTTCAAGGGTTCATTTCCCTATAAATACCAAAGTTTGGGTATTTGGGAAAGAACAACCTTGAGTTGAATTAAAAGGCAACTCTTGATTTGAGTAAACCTTGATTCGTAAAACTCATATTTTTATTTTTCCGGGTCTCGACTAACCTTCGAGACTTAGGACGCTCGGGTCGGGTTCGAGGGTACGATCCCATTGGAGACCTCGTATTTTCGGGGTTCAAGTAAGAGCTCATAGTAGAGCAAAGCACGCGTCAAAGGTATAATCTTTTATCCTTAATTATGTTTCAATTATGTTTTGCTTGTTAATTGCATTTATTATGGGGGCGGGTCTTGGCGGGTTTCTTTCCGAGTAATGAGGGTCTCTACGAAACCCAATAGCCCCACTATCAGGGGCAACAAAGACAACATCAGGCGGTTAGATGTTAATTCCGTTCACCAAGGACGGACCGCCAAGAGTTCATTCCCAGAAATTGTCATCACAGAAGAGGATCTGGGAGGTGTTAGGGGGCCGCATGATGACCCCATTGTCATTGAATGTTAGGTGGCCAACCAAAGAGTTGGACGGATCCTCATAGATACCGGCAGTTCCTTTGATCTCATCAGCAACAAGTGCTTAGCAAAGCTCAAGTACAAACCTGACTGCTTGCATCCGGTATCTCACCCTTTAGTAAGGTTTGGGGGAAGTGTCGTACACCCAGTAGGACGGGTGGATTTGCCCATCTGCCTAGGTGAGAAAGGGGAGGGCCGTCACATAGTGGTTCGGTTCTTAGTGGTTGATAAACTGTTGGCCTACAACATGATCTTGGGAAGACCCACCCTGAACAACTCTAAAGCTGTCATTATTCCCTCTCTTATGCTGCTCAAATTTGAGAGGGATAATGGAGCAGTCGGCTCCCTAAGGGGAGATTAGAAGATGGTACGAGAGTGCTACCTCTCTGATATTAAACCCACTGTAGCGGCTGCTGGCCCAAGTGGAGAGAACAATGACCTTACACAAGTCAAGGAGGATGCGCCTGCCCACGCAGCAGGCGCCAAGAAAAGAAAGGCCACCGAACTGGGGGCCGAGAGAAAAGAAAAAAGATAGCAATCACTGGCAGAGGAGCGGTTAGACGAATTCCGCCCTCAGCCGACTGGTGAGCATACGGATGACGTGCTGGACGACTCACATCCTGACCGAACAGTCAAAGTTGGGACGACTGCTCTTGCGGTACTTGGTGAAGATTTTCACCAACTCTTGAAGGAATTCAAGGATATCTTTGCATTTGAGGTACATGAGATGCCAGGCATCAGTCCATACTTGGCAGTACATAAACTAGTTGTGGATCCAAAAAAGAAGCCGGTCCGGCAAAAGAAACGGAACCATGGTGAAGAAAGAAGTCAGGCGGCTGCCACTGAGGTTAAAAAGTTGCTTGATGCAGGGTTCATTCGGCAATGTTATTTCCCAGACTGGGTTGCAAACGTTGTGTTAGTAAAGAAGCCGAATGGTACCTGGCGAATGTGTGTGGCCTACACTAATTTGAACAAGGCATGCCCCAAGGATAGCTATCCATTGCATAAGATTGACAGTCTGGTCGACTCAACAGCCGGCCACGCTTTAATGAGCTTCATGGACGCCTACTCTGGCTTCCATCAAATTCCTTTGTGGAAGAAAGATCAGGAGAACACGGCCTTCGTCACTGATCAAGGGTTGTATTGCTACACGGTCATGCCGTTTGGTTTGAAGAACGCCCCTGCCACCTTCCAAAGAATGATAAACACGGTCTTCTTCGACCAAATTGGAAGGAATGTCAAGGCATACGTAGATGATATGATTGTAAAGTCCAAACTTCAGACGGATCGTCTGGCCGACCTCCGAGAAACATTCACCACACTCAGGCGGCACCATGTCATGCTCAATCCCAAGAAATGTGTTTTTGGGGTTGAGTCTGGGAAGTTTCTCGGATTTCTCATCAATCAGAGAGGTATAGAGGAGAACCCTGAGAAAGTGCAGGCGGTCATAGACAAGCAGTCGCCTTGCACAGTCCGAGAGGTTCAGAAGTTAACAGGTTGTCTGGCGGCCCTAGGAAGATTTCTCAGCCGGTCAGGCGACTAGTGCCTTTACTTTTTTCAGGCAATAAAGAAGAAAGAAAGGTTTGAATGGGGGCCGGATGCTGAGGCGGCCTTCCAAAAACTGAAAGTCCATCTGCATTCCTTACCAAGGCTGGTCAGTCCCTTTCCCAAAGAAGTGCTCTACATGTATCTCGCAGTGTCTGACCATGCTTTAAGTGTCGTCCTCCTTGCTGAAAAAGACGGCTGCCAGCTCCCGGTCAACTTTGTCAGCCATGTGTTGAAGAATGCCGAGTTGAGGTACCCCTTAGTGGAAAAATTCTGTCTTGCTCTCTTCATGGCAGTTAGAAAATTGAAGCCTTATTTCTTGGCACATTCAGTCGTATACACAGATTAGCCAATCAAGTTGCCACTCACAACCATGGAGTCGTCAGGCCGAATGATCAAATGGGCAATAGAGATTCAGAGCCTTGAAATCACATTCGAGCCAAGAAAAGCAGTAAAGGGGCAAGCATTTGCTGATTTTAATGTAGAGATGACTCAGCCCTCTGATTATACAATTCCAGACCAAGTCTGGAAGGTCTATGTGGACGGGAGCTGAAAGGAATGGTGTCCTTCCAACAAGTGTATTATTCTGATAAAGGGTTCTGAATTATTATAGAGCTAATTCTTCAGTAAGGTCAAGTGATCCGAATGCCTAAGTGGAGGCCGCTTTCGATCAGTAATATTAACGTATAATTAATATTACAGCTTAATCTTAACTGAACCCTTCGGGTCAAACCCAATCGAACAACCGATCCGAGACGACGAATTAATCCGAAGGATTTAATGAGTCGACGGAGTTTTACGAATATAGACGTCGGATATCGAGCCTAGGGCGTCGAGACCGAGCGTCGCAAAATCACAAGCAACAAGTACGAGCATAGCCGTAGCTAGGCTAGGCTAGCTCATCGCAAGCCTAGGCGCACCATGCTGTGCTAGGCGAGCCATGCGTGCTAGGCGCAAATCTAGGCAACATCGTAGCTGCATGGCTGCGCATATGCGTGCCTTCGCATGGCATTGCATCGCAGAATACGTGGGTGCTAGGCACCATCGCAGGCCATACGCACCAAGCACAGCCATCGCAGTGCTGGGCACTAGCGCATAGGCGTGTGCGTGCATGCCTCGCACCATCGCAGCCCTATCACACCAAGCACAGCACCCATGTGTGTGTGTGCATGTGCGTGGGCACTATCGCAGCACCCTAGCACCACGCACAACACCATCGCAGTGCTAGGCACATGCGTGTGTACGTGTGTGTGTGCACCATCGCCCAGAAGCCTCGCAATGCAGCACCGAGTTGTGTGCTTGCGTGCGTACCTTCGCATGGCAGCACCAAGCACAGCGAGCTAGCAAGCAGCACTAGCCTTGCGTGTGTGCGTGTGTGTAGGCACCATCGCAGGCCACGCACCAAGCACAGCGCACCTATGCATGTGCGTGTGCGAGTGCTAGTGCATGCTGGCCTGGCTGTGCGTGGCTATACGAGAGGCGATGCCCAGCATGTGTGGCTCGCTAGCAGCACGCATGCTGGGTAGGCGTATGCATGTGCGTGCGATAGGGAGTGCTAGGCAGCCAGCAGCGCCCAGCACCTAGCAAGCCGTAGCATGGGCATCACCCAGCATAGCAGCATGCAGCGTGCATGGCAGGCTGGGCTGATGCTTGTTGCCTTGTGCTGGCTGGCTGGGCTAGCTGGCAGCAGCCCAACAACCCCTTGATGCCGGTTATGTGAGGGGTGGGGACCAAGTCTTGTGCAAAGCCTTGGGGAGCAAGGCAATGGTCTCCCCCACCTATTCATGGTCCTCACCTAACTCTCTCTCTCCCCTTGACACTTGTTGCATTGTGATTGATTTAATTATTTATTTAATTTGGAACTAAATAAATTGCTGAATTTACCAACTCTCCCACATTGATGGGAGATTGGAAATCAAGGGTGCCTTTCCCTATAAATACCAAAGGCATGGGTATTGGGAAAGACACAACCTTGAGTGGAATTAAAAGGCAACTCTTGATTTGAGTAAGCCTTGGTTCGTAAAATTCATAGTTTTATTTGTCCGGTTCTCGACTAACCTTCGAGACTTAGGACGCTCGGGTCGGGTTTGAGGGTACGATCCCGTTGGAGACCTCGTATTTTCTGGGTTCAAGTAAGAGCTCATAGTTGAGCGAAGCACGCGTCAAAGGTATAATCTTTTATCCTTTCTTGTGTTTAAATATGTTTTTCTTGTTAATTGCATTTATTATGGGGGCGGGTCTTGGCGGGTTTCTTTCCGCGTAGTAAGGGTCACTACGAAACCCAACAGCGGTATCGGAGCCACGATCCTTTTAATTTTTGCAATTATTGATTAATTAAGGTGTTTTAAAGAAAGATTTAATTTCTGGTTTTGCTTTTCTAATTAGATTAGAAGCTCTTTTTACTTAATTTTAAAACCCGTATTTTTATCGATTTGGATGTCAAACCCAGATTTGGCTCAAAAATAGTGATTTTTGGGTGGAATCGACATTCTGAAACAAATTCAACCCTCTTTGAGAACTGTCCAGAAGCCAAATTCGAACCAAAAACCCAAGTTTTTGGGGTTTTTTCGTTTTTCAACGAATTTCAACGAAAATTTTAAATCTTTTTAAGCCTTGATTAATGCAAGCATTACAAGGTTAGATTAAATGCATTATTGGATCCCTAAACTACTGCTATTTTAATTATCCTTGAGCATAATTATGGAGTTTTAATTAGTGCTTGAGTTGATATGCCTTTTTCACATAAACTTGATTTTTCACGATTTTGCGAATTAATTGCAATAATGTGTGAATGTTTGATGTGAATGTGTAATTTTAAGTTCCCAAGTATGTTAAAGTTCTAATCTTTAAAGGTTTAAATGATTGGAACTCTAACCCTAAATTCCATATTGAACAAAGTTAGGATTTTTCATTTTGGTTCATTAAAATCCATGAAGTTCAAATACTTGTGAGTAAAATTTTGATAAATCTTCATATTGGAAGATGTAATCTTGTTATTTTACACAAGTATAAAAGTTGGAAAATTTTATCATTGGATGGTTAATTTATTTTTCCAACTCCCATTTGTCAAATCCATTATTAATTTGCACATTGGCAAAATTAAATATGGACATAGCTCATTTAATTTTAAGCATAAAGAAAGACCTAAATTTGTTCAAAAACAAATTTTTGGATGATTTAGGCTTGTGCACCACTAAAATTAAATTTATTTAAGTTAGATTTATTTTATTTTATTTTTCCTCAAATTGATTCTAAAAATGTGATTTAGAATTAATTTATGCCACACATAAATCGGAATTAAAATTCCAAGTGAAATGCACGCAAATCGATGCAAAACCGCAAGCGTCACCAAGGCTAGCCGGGCTGCCTAGCAGCCTACATGTAGGCTGCTTGTGGTACGTGCATGGCTGAGCATCAATTGTGCGTGGCTGTGTGGCGAGGGGTGCTAAGGCTGGGCTTGGGGCAGTGGCATTGGCTGCTGGTTGCTTGGGGCGCTGCTGGGCAGCGTGATAGCAAGCACCAGCCAGCCCCCACTTGCTGCCAGCGTAGTGTGTTGTGCTGGGCGCAGCATGCTAGCACCAAGCGCCAGCACGGCCCTTGATGCTGCTGGTGCTATATGGCGTAGGGCTACTCGAGATGCTTGTGCGTGCTGCTGGGCAGCGAGGCAGCAAGCCCCAGCCAGCCAGCCCACTGCTGCCTAGCAGCCTTGGTGCGCAATGCACCATGCTTGGGTGAGGCTTCATTGCTTAATTTTGAGCTATGCAATTTTGCAAAAATTTTGCCCGTTTTAAATTATTTATGTAATTATTTTAATGAGGTTAGACCTTGTTTTTCCGGCTTTTGCAAAATTTTTGATTTTGACAAATTACGGGTTATGCCGACTTAATTGATCGGATTGATTAAGTATGGATGCGGAATTTAGTGGGAGTTTAGTTAATTTTGTGTGCAATTTACTTTTAGAAATAATGAATTAAACGAATTTAACTAGTTTTAATTAGGCGCGTTAATTGGATTAACCACCTAAGTTAGTTACTAGTTTTGCGTGTTTAATTATGTATTTCGTAATTTGCATGGGCCATTCACAAATAGTGAATGGGTGAATGGAAGATTGTTTTCAAAACAGGTTATTGAAAATGGCAACTAGTGGGGCCTGACTAGGATAGAAAATACGGATTGCGTTCCGTTATGTATTTTTGTAAATCTAAATACGGTCTACGAACCGTTAAGTTTTTTTGTACTATTAGATTAATCTTAGTCGTTCTAGCTAGTTTATTTATTTTGGCCAAGATGTCTCAAGACGGCGTTTCGATGAAGACGAGCCAAGATGAAGGCTCATGGAAATTGAAGATTTCAAGGGGTCATGCTAGTTTCCAAATGCATCTATTTTTATGCTTTATATATATATTGTTGTTATATATGAATGTTAGATGCATGTCTAGGATTTCTATATGTTGTGACGATTAGTTAAGTTCACTTAAATCAAACCAACATAGAAACCCTAGGTCCCTTAATAATATTGAGCTAAAATTTGCCATTCCAAGAACAACACTTACCGAACTAATGCGCGTATGTGATAGGCTACGCCAAAGCGAGGCATCACTACTTCCCTAGGAACGTAAGGTATACTAGGTATACAAGTTGTCTTGGTTAAGCTCAACGATATCAGTAAGGAGTCCTTAGATGTCGTGGCAAAAGAGATAAAATGTCGAAGGATGCATTAGATGCGACATTTTATCAAACCGAGAGTATCTTGGAGCTATCAGCAATTGGATTTCTTACCTTAAGATATTTTATGATTAAGACAAGCCAAAGCATGCTTAACCATTTCTTGATCTTTGAGATCTCGGAATCATTTTATTCTCGCCCATAAGGGACAATTTTATAAATGCGTGGATAAAATGCTCAATAAGATTGAATATATGCATGAACGCTTTTAAAATTTCAACTTCTTGATTTATGAATGGTTTTTCATTTCAAATTCTTTCAATTGTAGAACAATGTCTGCAAGTAACTCTAACAACAACCAATTCTCTTTACGCTCAATTCTCGACAAGGAGAAGTTGAGCTGGCCAAATTTTCTTGATTAGCAAAGAAATTTGCGCAATGTACTAATGCAAGAGCAAAAGGAATACATCCTTGATGAGGAAATGCCCGATGCTCCCAATGAGGAGGTCACTCAGGCTGCCCTTAAGCGATGGCAAAGTGCCAATCGGGATGTCAAATGCATCATGTTGGCCACTATGTCTCCGGACCTTCAAAAGACTTTCTTTGAAAAGGAGACGGCTTTTGAGATCATTTCTGAGCTTCAGAATATGTTTCAAGAGCTGGCCCGAACTGAAAGGTTCGAAACCCACAGGCAGATCCTTGAGAGCAAGCTCAAGAAAGGAGAGCCAGTCAGCCCGCATGTCCTCAAAATGATTGGATTATTTGAGAACATGGAAAGGCTTGATGTTGGGTATTCAACCGAGATGGCAATTGATATAATTCTCCACTCGCTTCACAAAGGCTATGATCAGTTCAAAATGAACTATAATATGCATAGCATGGAGAAAACCCTCACCGAGCTTCATGGTATGTTGAAGCAAGCCAAGCAAACCCGCAAGTATGAGGGCAAGCATGACATGCTAATAGTGAGGAAGGGCAAGCCATTCAAACGTCCGGGCAAGAAGAAGAGCTTTAAAGGGAAAAAGAGAAATTTTCTGCCTAAGTAAAACACTGCCAAGCGCAACAAGGACAAGAAGGTAGCCTCTTCCAAGTCCGATTCTGAATGTTTCTACTGCAAAAAGAAGGGACATTGGAAACGGGACTGCCTCAAGTTCAAGGAAGATAAGAAGAACGACACCGTTGCTTCTTCATCAGGTATTTTTGTTATAGACTTAAACTTTGCTAGCAAAACATCATGGGTATTAGATACCGGATGTGGCTCAAACCTTTGTTCCAATGCTCAGGGACAAAAGATAAATAGGAGGCTAGAGAAGGGAGAGGTCGAGCTTCGGGTCGGCAATGGAGCAAGAATGTCTGCCGTCTCCGTTGGAACTCTCAGTTTGTCATTGCCCTCTGGGTTTATCTTAGAACTTGACAATTGTTATCATGTTCCTAGAGTTACCAAAAACATTATTTCAATATCGGCGTTGGACGCCAAAGGTTTTGAATTTCGAATTAAGAACAATAGTTGTTCATTTTATTTCGATAATGTTTTATATGGTAAAGCATATTCAGAAAATGGTCTTTATGTGCTTTCTCTTGACAAACAAGTCTATAACATTGATGATACTGCCAAAAGGGCTAAGACCATCGAGTCGAATCAAACCTACTTGTGGCATGTCGTCTTGGCCATATTAACGTCAAACGCATTAAGAAACTTCTACAACAAGGTGTTCTTGACTCATTCGACTTGGAGTCATTTGAAAATTGCGAAGGATGTCTATTAGGCAAGATGATAAAACATCCATTCTCCAAGTTGGGAGAAAGGGAAAGTGACTTATTAGGCCTAATACACACGGATGTATGTGGACCAATGAGTACACCCGCAAGACAAGGTTACCGATATTTCATCACCTTCACCGACGATTTTAGTAGATATGGCTATATCTACTTAATGTCGAATAAATCTGAATCCTTTGAGAAATTCAAAGAATTTCAGAAAGAAGTTGAAATTCAACTTGGCAAAAAAACTAAAGCACTTCGATCGGATCGAGGTGGCGAATATTTGAGCCATGAATTCGACGATCACTTGAAAGAAAATGGTATTCTTTCAGAGTTGACACCTCCCTGTAGGGTTTCATAGTGACCCTCACTACAAGGAAAGAAACCTGCCAAGACCCGCCCCCATAATAAATGCAATTAATCAAGCAAAACAAAATTGAACACAAGAAAGGGTAAAAGGTTATAACTTTGACGCGTGCTTCGCTCAACTATGAGCTCTTACTTGAACCTCGAAAACACGAGGCCTCCGACGGGATCGTACCCTCGAACCCGACCCGAGCGTCCTAAGTCTCGAAGGTTAGTCAAGACCCGGACAAATAAAACTATAAGTTTTACGAATCAAGGTTTACTCAAATCAAGAGTTTCCTTTTAATTCCACTCAAGGTTATGTCTTTCCCAATACCCATGCCTTTGGTATTTATAGGGAAAGGCACCCTTGATTTCCAATCTCCCATCAATGTGGGAGAGTTGGTAAATTCAAAAATTTATTTAATTCCAAATTAAATAAATAATTAAATCAATCACAATGCAACAAGTGTCAAGGGGAGAGAGAGAGTTAGGTGAGGACCATGAATAGGTGGGGGGGACCATTGCCATGCTCCCCAAGGCTTTACCCAAACCTTGGTCCCCACCCCTCACATAACCGGCATCAAGAGGCTGTTGGGCTGCTGCCAGCTAGCACTGCCAGCTAGCCCAGCCAGCCAGCACAAGGCAGCAAGCATCAGCCCAGCTAGCCATGCGCGCTGCATGTTGCTGTGCTGGGTGATGCCCATGTTGCGTCTTGCTAGGCTCTGGGCGCTGCTGGCTGCCTAGCACTCCCTATCGCACGCACATGCATACGCCTACCTAGCATGCTTGCTGCTAGCGAGCCACGCATGCTGGGCATCGCCTCTCGTATAGCTATGCACAGCCAGGCCAGCATGCACTAGCACTCGCGCACGCACACGCATAGGTGCGCTGTTCTTGGTGTGTGGCCTACGATGGTGCCTACACATAGGCACACACGCAAGGCTAGTGCTGCTTGCTAGCTCGCTGTGCTTGGTGCTGCCATGCGAAGGCACGCACGCAAGCACACAGCTCGGTGATGCATTGCGAGGCTGGGCTGGGCGATGGTGCACACGCACACGCACACACGCATGTGCCTAGCACTGCGATGGTGCTGTGCGTGGTGCTAGGGTGTTGCGATAGTGCCCACGCACATGCACACACACATGGGTGTTGTGCTTGGTGCGATAGGGTTGCGATAGTACGAGGCATGCACGCACAAGCCTATGCGCCAGTGGCCTGCCATGCGCGCCTAGGCATGGTGCTAGGGCTGTGATGGCGCCTAGGCATCATGCTAGGGCTGCGATGGCGCCTAGGCACTCATGCCTCACCTAGCATACCATGGTGCGCCTAGCACACACATGGTGTGCATAGGCTTGCGATGAGCTAGCCTAGCCTAGCTACGGCTACGCTCATACTTGTTGCTTGTGATTTTGCGACGCTCGGTCTCGACGCCCTAGGCTCGATATCCGACGTCTGTATTCGTAAAACTCTGTCGACTCATTAAATCCTTCGGATTAATTCGTCGTCTCGGATCGGTTGTTCGATTGGGTTCGACCCGAAGGGTTTAGTTAAGATTAAGCAGTAATATTAATTATACCTTAATATTACTGATCGGAAGTGGCCTCCACCTAGGCATTCCGATCACTTGACCTTATTGAAGAATTAGCTCTGTAATAATTTTTAACTCTCTATCAGAATAATACACTTGTTGGATGGACACCATTCCCTCTCAATCTCCCACTTGTCCTTCCGGACAAGTGTGCATATAGTGTATAGCCCATTTCCTATGTCGCTTAATGTCTCTTCGTGAACTATAAGGTAAGATTCATCGTCATCCTTATTACGTTTAGAAGTGTTTCTCGATCTTCGAGTTCGGTCCCTTGATGGAGGGTACAACACCAAGTTCACTGACGAACTTCCGAATCCAAACAGCCTCCTTAGCAGCTTCTGAAGCAGCCAAGTATTCGGCTTCAGTTGTAGAGTCTGCAGTTGTGCTCTGCTTGGCACTCTTCCAGCTAAATGCTCCAACATTTAAGCATTCTGTTTCTTGCTGAGAGTTACGCCATGGGACATGGGTAGATGGGTAGATGCCCTCTCTTGGCATTCTCCATGTTGAATCGTGCCAGTACTTTATCAATGTAAGTACTCTGGCTCAATCCAATCATCCTCTTAGATCTATCCCTGTAGATCTTGATGCCCAATATGTATTGTGCCTCTCCTAAGTCCTTCATTGAAAAGCACTTTCCCAACCAGCCCTTTATGGACTCCAGTAATCTTGTGCTATTTCCAATGAGAAGTATGTCATCGACATATAGGACTACGAATGCGATGTCACTCCCACTGACCTTCTTGTATACACAAGATTAATCTGGATTCTTGATAAAGCCAAACTTGCTGATGGCTTCATCAAATCGCAGATTCCAACTCCTGTTGGCTTGCTTTAGTCCATAAATGGACTTCTTAAGCTTCCAAACCTTTCCAGCGTTGCTCGGATCGACAAAACCTTCTGGTTGTGTCATGTACACAGTTTCTTCCAAAATCCCATTTAGGAAGGCGATTTTGACATCCATTTACCATATTTCATAATCGTAATATGCAGCAATTGCTAGAATAATCCGGACAGACTTTAGCATTGCGACCGGTGAAAAGGTTTCATCATAGTCAATCCCGTGGATTTGTCTATAACCTTTTGCCACCAGTCTAGCCTTGTATATAGACACATTTCCATCCTTGTCTGTCTTCAATTTGAAGATCCATTTGCAACCAATGGGTGTGTAACCCTCGGGCAAATTCACCAAGTCCCGGACTTGATTTTCAGACATGGAGTCCATCTCGGATTTCATGGCCTCTTGCCATTTAGCATAGTCGGGGCTCGTCATAGCTTGCTTGTATGTCGCTGGCTCATCTCCATCCATAACTAGGATGTCTTGATCATCGGTTAAGACAATACCAAGGTATCTGTCTGGTTGAAATCTTTGCCGTTGCGACCTACGAAGGGTAATAGGTTGAGCATTTACATTGTCTGTTTGATTCTGACCAATCTTCCCAGCTGCTTCCAAAGCACTTAGATTATCAGTTTTATCAGGTTGACATTATTGCTCGTCCTCTCGAACTTCGTCGAGTTCGATTTTCCTCCCATTTGTCATTTTGGAATGGTGTTTCTTCTCCAAAAAGACATCATCACGAGCAACGAACACTTTGTTCTCGGATGTATTGTAGAAGTAATACCCTTTGGTTTCTTTTGGATATCCCACAAAGAAACACTTATCCGATTTGGGGTGAAGTTTGTCCGAAATTAATCCCTTGACATATGCTTCGCATCCCCAAATCTTGAGAAAAGACAACCAAGGAGGTTTCTTAGTCCATAATTCATATGGAGTCTTTTCAACAGCTTTTGACGGAGCGCGGTTCAGTGTTAGTGCCGCGGTTTGTAGCGCATGTCCCCAGAAAGAGATAGGAAGTTCACTAAGACCCATCATTGATCGAACCATGTCTAACAAGGTTCGATTCCTCCGTTCGGACATTCCGGGAGGTGTGAACTCTGAAAGAATACCATTTTCTTTCAAGTGATCGTCGAATTCCTGGCTCAAATATTCGTCACCTCGATCCGATCGAAGTACTTTAATTTTCTTGCAAAGTTGATTTTCAACTTCTTTCTAAAATTCTTTGAATTTCTCAAATGATTCAGATTTATTCGACATTAAGTAGATATAGCCATATCTACTAATGTTTGTTTAACAAAGTTGAATTCTTAGTGGTCTTAGTTATCGGTATCAACTTTTGTCCAATCATATGTAAAAAAAAACATGCAATTTCCATTGAAAATATATTTGCAAGACAATTTTGAAACAACTATTGTCAAAGTCTTACATGCAAAATAACTAGGTGTCCAACACCATAGATCATAGTATGTTCATAAGCATGATGAAAAACTAAGATTAGTTTAATTACATGTCATAGATAAAATAGTGCATGCAAGCACGACCGAAAAACCATCTTCGTCGTCCACTTGTCCATGCACCAACACTTGATAAGCTTTCTCACTTGGTCCCTGAAAAGGCAACATAAAGTGAGTCATACTTGGTATCTAATACCTATGATAATCTTATTTCACAAGTGTTTAGGAAGATACTTGAGGCAGATGCTCCATTCCTCTCTTCCTCTTCTCGAAAGAGCTTGCATTCTCTCTTGAACTGGCCTTGCCCACCACAATAGAAGCAACGCATCTTTTCCTTAACCTTGAAATCCCTCCTTCTTGATGGTCTTTTGGTTGCCCCAAATGAGTTGGCTCGGTGAAGTAGCTCCACCACATTCTTCAAAGAATGTGTCTCCTTTCTTTCAGAAATGTATGCCCTTAGTGCATCATATCCTGAGTGGAGTGAAGTGAGCATAATATGACCAGCCATTCCATCTTCTAATGGAATTCCGAGGAGTTCCATGTGCTTGAAGAGCCTAGTCATTCTTGCCACATGGGGCCGGAGGGGCATACCCGGTCTCAACTTGGTGTTGCAGACTGTAGACCAAAGATGGTACCTCTCTTTCGCAAGACAACCTTGATCCGATGGCTTCACATTCATGTCTGTAAGTGACCTAGTCACTTCAAACAAGAGTCCATCATTGTTGTCGTTGAAACTCTTAGAGAATCTCACACCGACAACATCCCTTAGTCCTCCAAGGAATAAGTCCGGAAAAGAGAATGGAAGTTTTTCTTTCCATTCTTCCGGGATGGAGTTAGCCATGAGTTGTGACACTAATTTGCAATCATTTGACCATGCACAATAAGTTTTGTCACTCAAGTGTTTCTTGGTAAAGAAGGTTGGGAGGGAAGTATCCAGAACATACTCCTTGGAACAACTCCGGAGAGTTTTCTTGAGTTCCTCTTCCCATTCTTCAAGGTTTTTTAAGTTAAGCTTGATAGCTAACTTTTCGGGGAGTTCCGGGCACACATGGTTGTTGTTTGAGTTACTTGCAGACATTGTTCTACAATTGAAAGAATTTGAAATGAAAAAACCATTCATAAATCAATAAGTTGAAATTTAAAAGCGTTCATGCATATCTTCAATCTTATTAAACATTTTATCCACGCATTAATAAATTGTCCCTTATGGGCGAGAATAAAATGATTCCGAGATCCCAAAGATCGAGAAATGGTTAAGCATGCTTTGGCTTGTCTTAATCATTAAATATCTTAAGGTAAGCAATCCAATTGCTAATAGCTCCAAGCTACTCTCGGTTTGATAAAATGTTGCATCTAATGCATCCTTGACATTTTATCTCTTTTGCCACGACATCTAAGGACTCCTTACTGATATCGTTGAGCTTAACCAAGACAACTTGTATACCTAGTATACCTTACGTTCCTAGGGAAGTAGTGATGCCTCGCTTTGGCGTAGCCCATCACATACGCGCATTAGTTCGGTAAGTGTTGTTCTTAGAACGGCAAATTTTAGCTCAATATTATTAAGGGACCTAGGGTTTCTATGTTGGTTTGATTTAAGTGAACTTAACTAATCGTCGCAACATATAGAAATCCTAGACATGCATATAACATTCATATATAACAATAATATATATAAAGCATAAAATGATGCATTTGGCAACTAGCATGACCCCTTGAAATCTTCAATTTCCATGGGTCTTCATCTTGGCTCGTCTTCATTGAAACGTCGTCTTGAGACATCTTGGCCAAAATAAAATAATTAGCTAGTACGACTAAGATTAATCCAATAGTACAAAAATACTTAACGGTTCGCATACCGTATTTAGATTTACCAAAATACATAACGAAATGCAGTCCGTATTTTCTATATATCCTAGTCGGGCCCCACTAGTTGCCATTTTCAATAACCTGTTTTGAAAACAATCTTCCATTCACCCATTCACTATTTGTGAATGGCCCATGCAAATTACGAAATACATAATTAAACACGTAAAACTAGTAACTAACTTAGGTGGTAAATCCAATTAACGCGCCTAGTTAAAACTAGTCAAAGTTGTTTAATTCATTATTTCTAAACGCAAATAGCTCACGGAATCAAATAAGCTCCCACTAAATTCCGCATCCATACTTAATTAATCCAATTAATTAAGTCGACATAACCCGTAATTTGTCAAAATCAAAAAAATTTCAAAAGCCGGAAAAACCGAGGTCTAACCTCGTTAAAATAATTACATAAATTATTTAAAACGACAAAATTTTCGCAAAATTGCATAGCTCAAAATTAAGCAACGAAGCCTCACCCAAGCATAGTACATTGCGCACCATGGCTGCTAGGCAGCAATGGGCTGGCTGGCTGGGGCTCGCTGCCCAGCAGCACGCACAAGCATCTCCAACAGCCCTGCGCCACACAACACCAGCAGCATCAAGGATTGTGCTGGCGCTTGGTGCTAGCATGCTGCGCCCAGCACAACACACTACGCTAGCCAGCACCACGCATGCCAGCTCGCATGCCGGCGCCTGCCAGTAAGTGGGGGTTGGCTGGTGCTTGCTATCACGCTGCCCAGCAGCGCCCCAAGCAACCATCAGCCAATGCAACTGCCTCAAGCCCAGCCTTAGCACCCCTCGCCACACAGCCACGCACAATTGATGCTCAGCCATGCGCGCACCACAGGCACCCTACATGTGGGCTGCTAGGCAGCCCGGCTAGCCTTGGAGACGCTTGCGGTTTTACATCGATTTGCGTGCATTTCACTTGGAATTTTAATTCCGATTTATGTGTGGCATAAATTAATTCTAAATTACATTTTTAGAATCAATTTGAGGAAAAATAAAATAAAATAAGTCTAACTTAATAAATTTAATTTTAGTGGTGCACAAGCCTAAATCATCAGCCTAAATCATCCAAAAATTTATTTTTGAACAAATTTAGGTCTTTCTTTATGCTTAAAATTAAATGAGCTATGTCCATAATTAATTTAGCCAATATGCAAATTAATAATGGATTTGACAAATGCGAGTTGGAAAAATAAATTAACCATCCAATGATAAAATTTTCCATCTTTCATACTTGTGTAAAATACCAAGATTACATCTTCCAATATGAAGATTAATCAAAATTTTACTCACAAGTATTTGAACTTCATGGATTTTAATCAATCAAACATGAAAAATCCAAACTTTGTTCAATATGGAATTTAGGTTTAGAGTTCCAATCATTTAAATCTTTAAAGATTAGAACTTTAACATACTTGGGAACTTAAAATTACACATTCACATCAAACATTCACACATTATTGCAATTAATTTGCAAAATTGTGTGTCTTGTGGAGGTTGGAATATTATCTCCTTGCAAGACTGGAATATCTCTGCTGTGTGCAAGATTTTAGGGGATATAGCTCATAAGACTGATTCTCTTTGGGTTAAATGGGTCCACATATACTATTTCAGAACAGGTAACTTCTGGGAAGCTGATATCCCAAAGAAAAGCTCATGGTTTCTCAGGAAAATTTTGAAGTACAGGAAGTTAATTGATGAGATTGGAGGGTGGGATTCTGTTATGAAGAATAATAGGGTCCAAATTAAACTTATCTACAAGAATCTCAGGTAGCAAAGTCCAAAGGTTCCCTGGAAAAGGCTTATCTGTAACAATGGTGCTTCTCCAAGGTGCATTTTCATTCTATGGCTTGCTAGTTGGAATAGGCTGCTCACTAAAGAAAGAGTTCTTAAATGGAACCCCACTTGTGACCCTGTATGTATGCTATGTTTGCAAGAAAATGAAGATGTTCAGCACCTTTTCTTTCTTTGCAATTATTCTAGAAGAATTTAGGGAAAGGTTTTGCAGCTCTTAAAATGTAATAAACCTGTTCAAGGGTTTAATCAGGAATTGGAATGGGCTATCAAGGAAAGTAGGAAGTAAAGTTTAACAGCCAGATTTCATGTGATGTTCCTTACTAAGACTATTTACAGCATCTGGATTCAAAGGAATAACACTATGTTTAATGGCTGCTGTGAACCTGCTGATACTGTCTTCAGGAATGTGGTGTATAGGGTCTCTTGCAGGTGCTCTGAAGCTGATAGGCAGTTTCTGATCTTGTAGTTTCTTTTTGCCTGTTTAGCCTTGTTAGAATGTGTGGTGTTGGTTTTGTTCTGGTTTTCTTGTTGGCTGCTTTAGCCTGTTTTGTTCTGTTCCTATAGTTACAGGTAACCCTCCTAGAGGGAAGCTTGCTTCTATTGAGTTCAGTTGGGGCTTGTAAGGGCTCTAGGCTCTCAGCAACCCTTCCTAGAAGGTGGGTTGGGAGCTCTAGGCCTTAGCTTGTGATTCTTTGTTTTTTTGGCTTCTTGTTGTGTTGTGGTTTGGCCTTGGGCCCCCTGTTTTGTACTGTTATGCTGTTTTCAGCTCCTTTTGGTAATAATATTTCTACATACCAAAAAAAAAAAAAAATTTGCAAAATTGTGAAAAATCAAGTTTATGTGAAAAAGGCATATCAACTCAAGCACTAATTAAAACTCCATAATTATGCTCAAGGATAATTAAAATAGCAGTAGATTAGGGATGCAATAATGCATTTAATCTAACCTTGTAATGCTTATGCTTGCATTAATCAAGGCTTAAAAAGATTTAAAATTTTCGTCGAAAAACGAAAAAACCCCAAAAACTTGGGTTTCTGGTTCGAATTTGGCTTCTGGACAACCCTCAACTCAAAAAGGGTTGAATCTGTTTCAGAATGTCAATTCCACCAAAAAATCACTAATTTTGAGCCAAAATCTGGGTTCGACGGCCAAATCGATAAAAATACGAGTTTTAAAATTAATTAAAACGAGCTTCTAATCTAATTAGAAAAGCAAAACAAGAAATTAAATCTTACTTTAATACACCTTAATTAATCAATAATTGCAAAAATTAAAAGGAGCGTGGCTCCGATACCGCTGTAGGGTTTCGTAGTGACCTTCACTACGCGGAAAGAAACCCGCAAAGACCAGCTCCCATAATAAATGCAATTAATCAAGCAAAACATAATTAAACACAAGAAAGGATAAAAGGTTATACCTTTAACGCGTGCTTCGCTCAACTATGAGCTCATACTTGAACCTCGAAAACACGAGGCCTCCGACGGGATCGTACCCTCGAACCCGACCCGAGCGTCCTAAGTCTCGAAGGTTAGTCGAGACCCGGACAAATAAAACTATGAGTTTTATGAATCAAGGTTTACTCAAATCAAGAGTTGCCTTTTAATTCCACTCAAGGTTGTGTCTTTCCCAATACCCATGCCTTTGGTATTTATAGGGAAAGGCACCCTTGATTTCCAATCTCCCATCAATGTGGGAGAGTTGGTAAATTCAACAATTTATTTAATTCCAAATTAAATAAATAATTAAATCAATCACAATGCAACAAGTGTCAAGGGGAGAGAGAGAGTTAGGTGAGGACCATGAATAGGTGGGGGGGACCATTGCCTTGCTCCCCAAGGCTTTGCCCAAGCCTTGGTCCCCACCCCTCACATAACCGGCATCAAGGGGCTGCTGGGCTGCTGCAAGCTAGCCTAGCAAGCCAGCACTAGGCAGCAAGCATCAGCCCAGCTAGCCATGCGCGCTGCATGCTGCTGTGCTGGTTGATGCCCATGTTGCCGCTTGCTAGGCGCTGGGCGCTGCTGGCTGCCTAGCACTCCCTATCACACGCACATGAATACGCCTACCCAGCATGTATGCTGCTAGCGAGCCACACATGCTGGGCATCGCCTCTCGTATAGCTACGCACAGCCAGGCCATCATGCACTACCACTCGCACAGGCACACGCATAGGTGCGATGTGCTTGGTGCGTGGCCTGCGATGGTGCCTACACACAGGCACACACGCAAGGCTAGTGCTGCTTGCTAGCTTGCTGTGCTTGGTGCTGCCATGCGAAGGCACGCATGCAAGCACACAGCTCGGTGCAGCATTGCGAGGCTGCTGGGCGATGGTGCACACGCACACGCACACACGTATGTGCCTAGCACTGCGATGGTGATGTGCGTGGTGCTAGGGTGCTGCGATAGTGCCCACGCACATGCACACACACACGGGTGATGTGCTTGGTGCGATAGGGCTGCGATGGTGCGAGGCATGCACGCAAAAACCTATGCGCCAGTGCCCAGCACTGCGATGGCTGTGCTTCGTGTGTGTGGCCTGCCATGCGCGCCTAGGCATGGTGCTAGGGCTGCGATGGCGCCTAGGCATCATGCTAGGGCTGCGATGGCGCCTAGGCACTTATGCCTCGCCTAGCATACCATGGTGCGCCTAGCACACACATGGTGCGCATAGGCTTACGATGAGCTGGCCTAGCCTAGCTACGGCTACGCTCATACTTGTTGCTTGTGATTTTGCGACGCTCGGTCTCGACGCCCTTGGCTCGATATCCGACATCTGTATTCGTAAAACTCTGTTGACTCATTAAATCCTTCGGATTAATTCGTCGTCTCGAATCGGTTGTTCGATTGGGTTCGACCCGAAGAGTTCAGTTAAGATTAAGCTGTAATATTAATTATACGTTAATATTACTGATCGGAAGCGGCCTCCACCTAGGCATTCCGATCACTTCACCTTACTGAAGAATTAGCTCTGTAATAATTCTAAACCCTCTATTAGAATAATACACTTGTTGGAAGGACATCATTCCTTTCACTCCCGGAACTCCTCAATGGAACGGAGTATCCGAACGGAGGAATCGAACCCTGTTAGACATGGTTCGATCAATGATGGGTCTTAGTGAACTTCCTATCTCTTTTCTGGGGACATGTGCTACAAACCGCAGCAATAACACTGAACCGCGCTCCGTTAAAAGCTGTTGAAAAGACTCCATATGAATTATGGACTAAGAAACCTCCTAGTTTGTCTTTTCTCAAGATTTGGGGATGCGAAGCATATGTCAAGCGATTAATTTCGGACAAATTTCACCCCAAATCGGATAAGTGTTTCTTTGTGGGATACCCAAAAAAAACCAAAGGGTATTACTTCTACAATAAATCCGAGAACAAAGTGTTTGTTGCTCGTGATGATGTCTTTTTGGAGAATGAACACCTTTCCAAAATGACAAGTGGGAGGAAAATCGAACTCGACGAAGTTCGAGAGGACGAGCAACAATGTCAACCTGATAAAACTGACAATGTAAGTGCTTTGGAAGCAGCTGGGAAGATTGGTAAGAACCAAACAGACAATGTAAATGCTCAACCTATTACCCTTCGTTGGTCGCAACGGCAAAGATTTCAACTAGACAGATACCTTGGTATTGTCTTAACCGATGATCAAGACATCCTAGTTATGGATGGAGATGAGCCAGCGACATACAAGCAAGCTATGACGAGCCCCGACTATGCTAAATGGCAAGAGGCCATGAAATCCGAGATGGACTCCATGTCTGAAAATCAAGTCTGGGACTTGGTGAATTTGCCCGAGGGTTACACACCCATTGGTTGCAAATGGATCTTCAAATTGAAGACAGACAAGGATGGAAATGTGTCTATATACAAGGCTAGACTGGTGGCAAAAGGTTATAGACAAATCCACGGGATTGGCTATGATGAAACCTTTTCACCGGTCGCAATGCTAAAGTCTGTCCGGATTATTCTAGCAATTGCTGCATATTACGATAATGAAATATGGCAGATGGATGTCAAAACCGCCTTCCTAAATGGGATTTTGGAAGAAACTGTGTACATGACATAGCTAGAAGGTTTTGTCAATTCGAGCAACGTTGGAAAGGTTTACAAGCTTAAGAAGTCCATTTATGGACTAAAGCAAGCCAGCAGGAGTTGGAATCTGCAATTTGATGAAGCCATCAGCAAGTTTGGCTTTATCAAGAATCCAGATGAATCTTGTGTATACAAGAAGGTCAGTGGGAGTGACATCGCATTCCTAGTCCTATATGTCGATGACATACTGCTCATTGGAAACAGCACAAAATTACTGGAGTCCGTAAAGGGCTGGTTGGGAAAGTGCTTTTCAATGAAGGACTTAGGAGAGGCACAGTACATATTGGGCATCAAGATCTACAGGGATAGATCTAAGAGGATGATTGGATTGAGCCAGAGTACTTACATTGATAAAGTACTGGCACGATTCAACATGGAGAATGCCAAGAGAGGGCATCTACCCATCTACCCATGTCCCATGGCGTAACTCTCAGCAAGAAACAGTGTCCACAGACACCTGTTGAGCGAGAGAGAATGGATCAGATTCCATATGCTTCGCTAATTGGGTCGATCATGTATGCCATGATATGTACCAGGCCAGATGTCTCGTATGTCAGGGTACATATTTTACCTAAATGGAGGAGCATTTAGCTGGAAGAGTGCTAAGCAGAGCACAACTGCAGACTCTACAACTGAAGCCGAATACTTGGCTGCTTCAGAAGCTGCTAAGGAGGCTGTTTGGATTCGGAAGTTCGTTAGTGAACTTGGTGTTGTACCCTCCATCAAGGGACCGATAGATCTCTACTGTGACAACAATAGAGCTACCGCTCAGGCTAGGGAGCCAAGAGAACACCAGAATGTCAAACATGTCCAAAGGCAATTTCACATGATAAGGGAATGGAAATCCGAAGGTGAAATCAGAATTTGTAAGATCAGCACGGATGATAATGTAGCCGATCCTTTGACTAAACCTTTGCCTCAAGTGAAACACAACAAGCACGTTGAGGCAATGGGAATCAAGCACGTTGGAGATTGGCTTTGAAATAACTTGTACATGTGTTTTAATTAAACTGGTTGATTTAATCACTAGTAGAAAAAATGAATTAGGCACCGCACATTTCGCACCGGTTCTTGAAAACCGGTGGCAAAAGAAATGGGTGGGATTGGGGAGATGACTTTTCCCACCGGTTTAATATTAAACCGGTGGGAAATCTTCTTTTTCGCACCGGTTCTAACCAATCCGGTGCGAAATATTAAAAAAAACCGGTTTATGGCTTTCTTTCTTCTTCTTTCTTTTTTACCCCCTGCTTTCCCTCTTCGTTCTGCTCTTCTCTTTCTCTCTCGTTTTCGCATCTCCTTCTCTTCCCGAACTCCATTCCATTGAAGCAGCTCGCTCTCTCTCCATTGAAGTGGTTTACGAGCTTTCTTACTCTACTGAAGCAGCACCTCCTTCTCTCTCCATATCTCTGGCCTCCATTGAACTCACGCGTGCTCTATATTCTCCATTGAAGCCGATTCTGAGCTTTCTCACCTCTATTGAAGCAGCTTCGAGGTAAGATTTTTCTTGTGGTCTACTTAATCCCTCGAATTCATTCGCAATCTAGGGTTTGTCGTTGATTTTATTTTCAATTTAGTAATTTAGGGTTGTGGTAATATAGGGTTTGTCATTCAAGCGCGCACGGCTACACCTCCACCACAACGGCCTCCTTGTCACGGCGGCACGACCTCGAACAGTGAACCTGGTGTCTGGTGAGCTTGCCTTTCCGGTTTGTGTTACTTGTTGTGCATTGAGTTATGCTCGAGTTATTATGTCTTTCAACTTTGTTAATAATTATGTTGTGCACGATTTGTTGATTACTCGTATACGATTTGCTCCAGAATCCAACAATCATCTCATTTCATCTTGGGATTCTATGAGTTACTATTATTTGCTTCTTCATAAATTTTTATTCACAATTTTCTTTTGAATTTAACTCAATTTAATTAATTTTTTATGAATTTTCTATAAATTTTACTATTTCTTTTTGATATGCAATGTTCAAAAGTCTAGCTATAAATCATTCACAGCTTTTTCAGTTTATAAAAGAGTTGAATAAGACTGTGTTTGGTTCTGAGTTGAAGGTTGTCTCTTTAGGTTCTAGGAAGAATCTCTGCATCAATCAAGGTATATAGACAATATAATCCATGATTTATTTACATCTTCTGAATTTCATCCATATTCATCTTATAATTTTTTTAAAAATAACTCTTTGATCCTGATGCCTGGCAAAACTTGTTAATATATATCTCTATTAATTTACATTGGGCAGCTGTGCATCATATGTATGATAGTATGAATATATAGCATCCTCTAATGTTATTGAAACCTGCAATTTTTTTGACACATTTCTTGCCAATTGCCATCATTAGTTATACGAAACCAATAAGAATCAGATTTTCTGAGATGGGGTTTTGTGGCATTGGTGTTTTCTAACTGTATTATGATAATGGGAGGAAGTTTGCTCATTTTATATTTAGTTGTGGCCTGTGGTTACATTCCTGCTGCTTGGCGGAAAAGTTGTATTCCGTGTTTCCTAATATTTTGCAATTTGGGATTTTCTCCATTTATGTTAATTCAGAGGTGCTGAAGATTGGTAACCCTGCTAGTATCAATGAACGTTGTTTGGAGCTGCACAATAGTAAGAAAAGTGGAGGTTCAAAGATCAAGGTGTGTGATACCTTGCTTATTTGAATTTGCTTTTTCAGTTGATCCTGCATTAGAGATAGTTGAACAGTTAATTTGTGCTCTCATTAAACCTTATCAACTCATCGCTAATATCATTTTAGTACTTTATTATTTAAGCAATTGAATGTCACTTGTATTGGACATGTCAATTGTCTAATCATTGCGTGGTTGAATAGAATGATTGTATAGTACGTTAGTCATTGCGTGGTTGAATAGAATGATTGTATGCTTTGTTCCCTGGTAGGTTTTCAAAGGCAGAAAGATGGCTGGGCGCATGGGTGGCAAACAGCGGACAGTGAAAATCGGTGGGAAAAGAAATGGGCGGGATTGGAATTATACAGAGGTAATTTCTCTCAACTTGGTATATAGGTTGTGTTGTAAATTGTAGACAATGAAAGGCTATAAGGACTGTTTTAGGGTGGCTTGCCCATAGTAACACTATTTAGTGTAGGATGACAGTGTAATTTGTTCCTGATTTTAATGTTTGTTGTTTTGTTTTTGTACTATTGGCTTTCTATTTAATTGTGAAATTGTTGTGTTGCTCTTTTCTCTTTGGTTATATATAGAGTGGTTTGGTTTTGGAGAGTCTTATTGTCTTCTCTTCATTTTCTTTTGCCTATAAGTATATGGTGTTTCAGAGGCAACTTTTTTTTTTTTTTGTAATTATACAGTGTACTTTAACAAATGAACCTTGATTACTGAACCTATATTAAGCTAAATCTGCTAATTCTGGACACCAAAAACTGAACAGATTTTAAACTACCCTACTATGATGCTAGACTTTATAATCATATTGGACTGTACAGTGATACTCAGAATGATGCTTGCTAATGATAATTTAGTTTGAAAAATTCAGACTTTACTATTTGTTGGTTAAAATGGTTTTTGTTTGGTGCATTTTATATGATTTGGCTACTCAAATTACAAATTAGGTTTGTCGTCGTTTAATTTGTATAGTATGGCATTGAATAGGAAAGATCTAATTTGAGTACTGTGTTATCAGGGGGTTCGTTTTATTAAGCTTTTGTGATGATTTGTTCCCTTGGTTGTAATACAGAAGTTCATAGGTGAACTTTTAATCAAGTAGACAGATTATTATTCATTCAGATTGGACCATCAGATCACATGTTCTTACAAAGCAAGGAGTTCTAACATGGGTTTACAAAGCAAAGCAATGCAAGCAGTAGCAGAATAGCAATAGCAGAACAGCAAGCAGAACACAAAGTAGCAGAAGCAGAACAATAGTAGCAGAAGCAGTAGCAGAACAGCAGTAGCAGTAGCAGAAGCAGAACAGCAGTAGTTATGATATCCTGGCTGTGATAGTTCTTGGAGTTATCGGAGGTGTTCTGGGCAGCTTTTATAATTATCTTGTTGACATGCACTATCGTTCACAACGTTGTAGCACCAGGCCCAGCAAAACAGTTATATGTTTTTTTTCAGTTTTTAAAGTGTAATATTACAAGTTATTGAGACAAATATATGTGTTTTATGTATATTATGATTATATATAAGTATTTGGTACAATTTAAGTGAAAAAAATGCAAAAAAAAATAAAAAATTTAATTTTTTGGGGCACTTTTGCCACCGGGTCAGTGTGAAAACCGGTGGGAAATGTAATAGTTTTGCCACCGGTTCACTTGAAAACCGGTGGGAAAAGTCCTCCAGCTATAAGATATATCACATGTTTTTGCCACCGGTTCACTCCAAAACCGGTGGGAAAAGTAGTTTTTGCCACCGGTTTTGAACCGGTGGGAAATCTTTGGGGATTTAGCACCCCCCAAATCAAGAACGGTTCAAAACCGGTGGGGAATGTGTGGTTTGAACTGGTGGGGATTGAGGTTTTTCGCCTAGTGAATGTAAGACACTGTATTGAAACCATTCATTAATGGAGTAATTAATTTTTGTGCAAAATTATCATTCACTCCATTACTATTTAATTGTGGTTTAGAATTAAATAATGAGTCCATTCGATATATGGAAATATTCAAAACAGGGTATCAAGACCATGTCTTGGATAAAGAAACACCTGTTAAGTGAACATTGAATATTTAAATCGAAAGTTATCCCTAATCGAGGTCATCTAACTGATGGACGATTGATGACCACCAGAGATTAGTGTGTAGTATGATTTACAGCACCGTTTCTTGTGCTGCAAGGACATGAAGGTCATAAATCATTTGCACAGGTGCCAGTTTGGAACTGCACTGGATCGACCTATGAGAGTACTTTAAGAGATTCAAATTGTCATAAGTACATTTCTCATTATAGCTATCGGAACTCGTTTCGTCGACCATGAGTATTGTGAAGTTTTCTTGTTCGAGAACTAGTCTCTTTGATGTTGCCTAACGTCTGCCTGAAAGGAATGGTGTCCTTCCAACAAGTGTATTCTTCCGATAGAGGGTTCAGAATTATTACAGAGTTAATTCTTCAGTAAGATCAAGTGATCGGAATTCCTAGGTGGAGGCCGCTTCCGATCAGTAATATCGAGGTACAATTGATATTACAGCTTAATCTTAACTGAACCCTTCGGGTCGAACCCAATCGAATCACCGATCCGAGACGACGAATTAATCCGAAAGAATTTAATGAGTCGACAAAGTTTTACGAATACAGACGTCGGATATCGAGCCTAGGGCGTCGAGACCAAGCGTCGCAAAATCACAAAGCGACAAGTATAAAAATAGCCCTAGCACCACACTTGCCTAGCCATGTGAATGCTAGGCTAGTTCAAGCTAGCATGCACCTAGCATGTCTAGGCGCAAGCCTAAGCACACTAGGTGTGCTAGGCGCATCGTCGCAGCCTAGGCGCGCCATCGCTGGCCTATCGCAAGCAACAGGCGCACCAGGAGCACCTTGTAGCCTATCGCAAGTAACAGGCGCACCAAGGCACCAGGCAGCCCTTCGCCACGACATCTAAGGACTCCTTTGCCACGACATCTAAGGACTCCTTACTGATATCGTTGAGCTTAACCAAGACAACTCGTATACCTAGTATACCTTACGTTCCTAGGGAAATAGTGATGTCTCACTTTGGCGTAGTCCATCACGTACGCGCATTCGTTCGGTAAGTGTTGTTCTTGGAACGGCAAATTTTAGCTCAATATTATTAAGGGACCTAGGGTTTCTATGTTGGTTGATTTAAGTGAACTTAAGTAATCTTCGCAACATATAGAAATCCTAGACATGCATCTAGCAATCATATATAACAACAATATACAAGGCATAGAAATAGATGCATTTGGCAACTAGCATGACCCCTTGAAATCTTCAATTTCCATGGGTCTTCATTTTGGCTCGTCTTCATCGAAACGCCGTCTTGAGACATCTTGGCCAAAATAAAATAAAGCAAGCTAGAACGACTAAGATTAATCTAATAGTACAAAAATACTTAACGGTTCGCAGACCGTATTTAGATTTACAAAAATACATAACGGAATGCAGTCCATATTTTCTATCCTAGTCGGGCCCCACTAGTTGCCATTTTCAAAGACCTGTTTTGAAAACAATCTTCCATTCACCCATTCACTATTTGTGAATGGCCCATGCAATTTTACGAAATACCTAATTAAACACGCAAAACTAGTAACTAACTTAGGTGGTTAATCCGATTAACGCGCCTAATTAAAACTAGTCAAAGTTGTTTAATCCATTATTTCTAAACGCAAAATGCTCACGCAATTAATTAAGCTCCCACTAAATTTCGCATCCATACTTAATTAATCCGATTAATTAAGTCGTCATAACCCATAATTTGTCAAATTTTTTGCAAGACTGAAAATCGAGGTTTTTAACCTCGTTAAAATAATTACTTAAAATTATTAAAATTGGAAAAATTGCAAAATCATAGCTCAAACATTAAGCAATAACTTCCCACAAAACCCCTAGTGGGTGCGCACCATGGCTGCTAGGCAGCCTATGGCCCTGCGCCATGGTGCGTGGTGCTGGCAGCTAGCAAGCATGCCTAGCACACCCTGCCTTGCTAGCTAGCACCAGCAGCATGCTACGCATGCTAGCTGCTTGCTGGCGCAGGCAGAAGTGGGTTGGCTGGCTGGGGCTTGCTGCCTCGCTGCCCAGCAGCAGCACAAGCGCACCAGCAGCCTAAGGCCCATGCACCAGCACACGCACTACGCAGCTGCCTCCTCGCCTATTTGCAAAATTTGTGAAAAATAAGTTTATGTGAAAAATGGTATATCAACTTAAGCACTAATAAAAACTCCATTATTAATGCTTAAGGATATTTTAAAACCAATAGATTAGTGATGCAAATGTGCATTTAATCTAACCTTGTAATGGTTGCATTAATCAAGGATTAAAAAGAATTAAAATTTCGTTGAAAAACGAAAAACCCCAGAAAAAATGGGTTTCTGGTTCGAATTTGGTTTCTGGACAGCTCTCGAAGAAGGTTGAATCTGTTCCAGAATGTCGATTCCACCCAAAAATCACTATTTTTGAGCCAAAATCTGGGTTCGACAGCGAAATCCAGAATAAATCGAGTTTTAAAATTAATTAAAACGAGCATCTAATCTAATTAGAAGAACATGAACCAGAAAAATAAATTCTTTTAAAACACCTTAATTAAAATAATTGCAAAAATTAAAAGGAGCGTGGCTCCGATACCGCTGTAGGGTTTCGGAGTGACCCGACACTACGCGGAAGGAAACCCCCCAAGACCCGCCCCTTAATTAAAGCAGTTAACAAGCATAATAAACTTAATCAAACAAGACTAAGAACAAGAATTATACCTTTGTTGCGTGCTTCGCTCCCGAAGAACTCTTACTTCAAAATCCCGAAAACTACGAGATCTCCGACGGATCGTACCCTCGACCCGACCCGAGCGTCCTAAGTCTTGAAGGTTAGTCAAGACCCGGACAAAAGAAAACTATGAGTTTTACGAATCAAAAGGTTTACTCTAATTACAAGAGTTGCCTTTTTAATTCCACTCAAGGTTGTGCATTTCCCAATACCATACCTTTGGTATTTATAGGGAAATGCACCCTTGATTTCCAATCTCCCATCAATGTTGGAGAGTTGGTAAAAATCAACAATTTATTTAATTCCAAATTAAATTAATAATCTACTTAATCACATTGCGACAAGTGGCACAATCATATGCAAATGAGTGATGGCCAAGGCTAGGTGGGGGGACCATTTGCCTTGCCCCCCAAGGCCCTTGATTGGTCCCCACATGCATGCACAAAAACGGGTCAAGGAGGGCTAACTGGCTGCCAGCTAGCATGCCAGCTAGTGCTGCCAGCTACCACTGCCTTGCTGCCCAGCATCCCAGCTAGATAGTGCATGCTGGTGCTGGGTTGTGGTGGTGCTGGTGCTTTGTGCTAGCGCCTGCCGCTGCTAGCACATTGTGCTGGCGCTGGCCCAAGCATCCCACGCACCACACGCATCCCCGCTGCACCTTTCGCACATGCTCGCATAGCCAGCATGCGTGCTGCTAACGAGCCACACATGCTGGCCCTTTGCCTCGCACCATACGCGTCAGCCTCGCAGCACCTCTCGCACATGCACTAGCATCTACGCACCAGCCTCACGCAACACGCTCCATCCTCGCACCATATGCACTAGCCACGCACCATGCGATCTAGTCACGCACAACACGCATCAGCCTCGCACCACGCACCAAGCATTGCTAGCCCAGCTAGTGCGCCTACGCACGCAAGGGCCTAGCATGCGTGCTGGGCGATGCTACGAGGCATCCACGCACTAGCACATGCGCCAGTGCCTAGCATTGGATGTGCTTGGTGCTGTGGATCTGCCATGCGCGCCCATCATTGTCCTAAGGCTGCGATGGTGCCCAGCCATCCTAGGGCACGCATGATGCGCCTAGAGATGTTGTATGGGCTGCGATGGTGCCCAGCCATCCTAGGGCACGCATGGTGCGCCTAGAGATGTTGTATGGGCTGCGATGGTGCCCAGCCATCCTAGGGCACGCATGGTGCGCCTAGAGATGTTGTATGGGCTGCGATGGGTTGTGATGGTGCCCAGCCATCCTAGGGCACGCGTGGTGCGCCTAGAGATGTTAGGTGCATGCTAGCTCGAACTAGCCTAGCATCCACATGGCTAGGCTAGTGTGGTGCTAGGGCTATGTTCATACTTGTCGCTTTGTGATTTTGCGACGCTCGGTCTCGACGCCCTTGGGTTCGACCCGAAGGGTTCAGTTAAGATTAAGCTGTAATATAAATTGTACCTTGATATTACTGATCGAAAGCGGCCTCCACCTAGGCATTCCGATCACTTGATCTTACTGAAGAATTAACTCAGTAATAATTCTGAACCCTCTATCAGAAGAATACACTTGTTGGAAGGACACCATTCCTTTGAAGCACATGCGTGTGTGCGTGTGTGTGTGCACCATCGCCCAACAGCCTCGCAATGCAGCACCGAGCTGTGTGCTTGCGTGCGTGTCTTCGCATGGCAGCACCAAGCACAGCGAGCTAGCAAGCAGCACTAGCCTTGCGTGTGTGCGTGTGTGTAGGCACCATCGCAAGCCACGCACCAAGCACAACGCACCTGTGCGTGTGCGCGTGCGAGTGCTAGTGCATGTTGGCCTGGCTGTGCGTGGCTATATGAGAGGCGATGCCCAGCATGCGTGGCTCGCTAGCAGCACGCATGCTAGGTAGGCGTATGCATGGGCGTGCGATAGGGAGTGCTGGGCAGCCAGAAGCGCCCAGCGCCTAGCAAGCCGCAGCATGGGCATCACCCAACACAGCAGCATGCAGCGCGCATGGCTTGCTGGGCTGATGCTTGCTGCCCTGCGCTGGCTGGCTGGGCTAGCTGGCAGTGCTAGCTGGCGTGCTAGCTGGAAGCAACCCAACAGCCCCTTGATGCCGGTTATGTGAGGGGTGGGGACCAAGACTTGGGCAAAGCCTTGGGGAGCAAGGGAATGGTCCCCCCACATATTCATGGTCCTCACCTAACTCTCGCTCTCCCCTTGACACTTGTTGCATTGTGATTGATTTAATTATTTATTTAATTTGGAATTAAATAAATTGTGGAATTTACCAACTCTCCCACATTGATGGGAGATTGGAAATCAAGGGTGCCTTTCCCTATAAATACCAAAAGCATGGGTATTGGGAAAGACACAACCTTGAGTGGAATTAAAAGGCAACTCTTCATTTGAGTAAACCTTGATTCGTAAAACTAGTAGTTTTATTTGTCTGGGTCTCGACTAACCTTCGAGACTTAGGACGCTCGGGTCGGGTTCGAGGGTACGATCCCGTTGGAGACCTCGTATTTTCGGGGTTCAAGTAAGAGCTCATAGTTGAGCGAAGCACGCGTCAAAGGTATAATCTTTTATCCTTCCTTGTGTTTTAATTATGTTTTGCTTGTTAATTGCATTTTTTATGGGGGCGGGTCTTGGCGGGTTTCTTTCCGCGTAGTGAGGGTCACCACGACACCCAACATGAGCTCCACCCAAATGGTTGTGGAGCAGGCGTCATATGTCACTCGCCAGAAGGCGACAGGTATGAGTATGCTCTACGTTTTAACTTCCAAGCCTCGAACAACGAGGCGGAATATGAAGCTTTACTGGCCGGTATCCGCATGTGCAAGAAGAATAGACGCCTGCTCTGACTCACAATTAATAGTGAGTCAGTATAATGGCGAATACGAAGCAACCCATCTGGCCATGATTAAATATTTGCAGACGATACGACAAGCGGCCGGGTCAGTTGATGAGTTTCATCTAACTCAAGTACCCAGGTCTAAAAATAATCAGGCAGATGCTCTTTCAAAGTTTGCATCCTCGGCCTCCTGTGACACTCCAAGAACCGTGTTCTGGGAAATTATGGAAAAGAGGAGTATTGAAGAAGATCCTATCGGAATTCTAGATCGAAGTTCAACCTGGATGGACCAAATTAAGGCATATTTAACAGACGGCACCTTGCCGGATGATCATCACCAGGCAGCCTTACTGAAAAAGCGAGCGTCCAGTTTTGAGATGCGAAAGGGGGAACTCTTCAAGAAAGGGTACCTTCAACCCCTCTTGAAATGTGTTACCCCAGAAAAAGGATGAGAGGTCTTAGAAGATCTACACTCTGGATACTGCACCTCTCATGTAGGCGGCAGGTCGCTTGCTCAACGAGAAAGACGGCAAGGTTACTTTTGGCCTACCTTAGAAGCAGACGCCATGGAGATGGTGAAAAAATGTGACAAGTGCCAAAGGTTTGGCAAGTTAATTCACCGTCCGGCTACTGATCTCACTGACATCCGTAGCCCACTACCGTTTGCTAAGTGGGGCATGGATATCCTAAGTCCCTATACGCCTGCTACAGGCGTTAGGAAGTACATACTTGTTGCAGTCGACTAATTCACCAAATGGGTTGAGGCTGAGGCTGTTAAGGGAATCAAGACAAAGGATGTGATCTCATTCATCTGGAAAAATGTCATCACTCGGTTTGGGGTGGCCATGTCTATGGTTTTAGATAATGGTCCCCAATTTGAGACGCCTGTTCTCAAAAATTGGCTGGGAGACCAAGGCATCGCACATTGCTTTGCATCAGTCGGTCGTCCTCAAGCAAACAGCCGAGTAGAAGCTTTCACTAAGATCATCTCAGACGGTCTTAAGAAGAAGATTGAATGAGCAGGCGGCCTATGGGCAGACAAACTACCACATGTTCTCTGGGCCATTAGGACGTCTGAAAAGGGTCGACTGGAAAGACTCCATTCCTCCTAACTTATGGGGCAGAAGCTGTTCTTCCAATTGAACACTACGAGCCGACTCTTCGAATAATGTTGTATGACGAAGAGGCGAACAGGGAGTCCATGTGCCTAGAATTGGACTCACTTCCAGAACGAAGGGGCAATGCAGCCCTGCGCCATGAAATCTACCGCCTCAGAATGACAAGGTCATATAACAAAATAGTGCACAGGCGTCCACTCAAAGTGGGGGACTTTGTACTAAGAAAAATGGAAGCAGTCGGTAGGGCTAATGAGTCAGGCAAATTAACTCCCAACTGGGAAGGACCCTATCGAATCTATGAAGAGGTCCGAGACGGCACCTACCGCCTGGAAACACCAGACGGCCAACCCTTGCCTCGAACCTGGAATGTAGATAATCTAAAGAAGTATTATTTTTGAATGATGTAAATAGCCAAGAGCTACTAATAAAAGTTTGCTATTTTGCTTCTTCTATTTTGTATTATGAGGGGCATGCCGCCTGCTCCATTAGCAGCTAGCTACTCTCCATCTTCTCATCAATTGAGGGGCATGCCAACTGGTAAAACAGTCGGCTACTCTCCATTTCACTCAAATATGCATTCAATTAAGAGGGGCACGCCGCCTGTAGTTATACAGTCGGTTACTCTACTATACTTAGTTTGCCATGAACTACCTAAGGCCTATGGCCGAATGATCAGACCAGGCGCCCAGCCAACTGATCCAATCTTTAAACTAATAAGACCTGCCCTAACATCATAGCAAGCGTCCGGTGGCATCCCTCCAAATGAAATTCGTCGCAGAGAGTAGCTCCCTTTTGGATGGAACATTGTTCTATAAACTAATTACACGGCACCCAGACGACTGTCCCCAAGGACAACCACGTAGCCGTTTTTGAGACAAGGATAACTCTAAAACTAAACCAAACAAGTGTTAACAGTTAACATCCGCGTCGGATGACCGTCTGTATTACTTGGGATAAGTACAGCCGGTACCTCTTGAGTAAATAGCCAACAAAAATTGGTGAATGAAGGGGATCAGCCGGCCTCCGCCGCCTAGTACTTCTACTACTCAAGCATAAAAGCTGATGAGTAAGTCACTCTCTCATACTTAGTAAGGATCCAAAAAGGTATGACGAGTCCGCCTGTTTAAAGGCGAACCAGAGCTCTCGTACCACGACCCCTACTAAGATGATATCTTTTCAAACCAAACATGTTTGAAAATCTGGTTCGTAGGTCGACTGCTTTTTGGCAAACAGGGACTCAAGAACTATTCCTATTTTAATAAACAGGCGGGCTGGTTATAAACGGCCTGTTCCTTTCTTACTTGAAAAAGTTAAACAAACCTAACGTATTTCCTAAAATACGTTGGGGGTCCGACTGGGTAAATGGCCGACTGATCGCCTAACCTGGAACCAAGACAACCAGTCGTCCAGGGGCATAGGCAGTCGGTACCTAGTACCTGTTCGCAATCTTTGGCTTACGATAAGTTACAAATTTTAAAACATTTTTAGCCGAAACAGTCGGTATGACATACAAGCGGATAGTAGGATCCTCTATACTTTGCAAAAATAAAGCATAAAACAAGATTCCGTGATCAAAGACGACCGAAAGATGGTCGCCGAATTCATATAAACAGGCGGCCATAAAGACTAG
The DNA here is from genome assembly GCF_001683475.1 of Chenopodium quinoa. Taxonomy (NCBI): domain Eukaryota; kingdom Viridiplantae; phylum Streptophyta; class Magnoliopsida; order Caryophyllales; family Amaranthaceae; genus Chenopodium; species Chenopodium quinoa. Next base: position 1,566,676 of record NW_018745566.1, read on the forward strand.
CAAAATATTCAACGACCCCGGCCCCCTGGCCGGGTAAAGTGATACAAGAGCACACGGTACGCAGGCCGGAGAACAGAAAAAATAATAAAGCTTTAAGCATTGGGAGGGGCTTCGGTGTTAGCTGCCGCGTGATCGAGCTCAACGATGGGCGCTTGATTCTTCAAGGCCCCCTCTTTTGACGACTCGCCTTCAGGGGCAAGAGTTTTATGCGCATCCACCTCAATCGGTTGCAGGGCCACCACCTCCTCTTCCTCCGCTGAGCTGGAGTCAACCGCCTCGTCTTCCTCAGCCGCATGCCTCATGATCTGTTGGTTGTACGTTTCAGTACAAGCGTTGAACTTTTTCTCCCAGGCAGCATAGTGAGCTTTTGGGAAGAGGGTCGTCCAAGTCATCTTCATGATCTGAGCCGAGTCGTCCATCATGGCCTGGACTAATTCCATTTTTTCTTTCTCGGCCTTGGCCGAAAGCTCGGCAGTGAGGCTCTTCTCCTGCTTTTGCAGGCGGTCTTTGACAGCCGCCAAAGATTTTTTCGTGGCTTCAAATTGGGTCATCTTCTGCCTAAGCGGCTTCAGCTTATCTCGGAGACCCTTGACCGTCGCCTCCAACTCATTATTCTTCTTTTTGGCCGCCTTCAACTCGGTGCGGATAGTGGAAGTGGCCTGCGCCTGAAACATTGCCTTATCAACGTCAGAGGCGACCATAGCTTTAGCAGCCTTTACCTCTTTGTTCTTGGCGCTGATCGGCCTTCGGAGACCGTGTACTCTCAGCATGGTCTGGAAAAAGGAAAAACAGGCGTCAGATTTAAGAATAACAGGCGGCACGCAAAGTCAACACTTTAAAAATATTCTAAGTCTACCTCGAAAAGGAAACCCATGATGCCGTCTAGGTCAAGGGTGCTGACTCCCTTGACCGCATCCCTCTCCTCTTGAGGGACGACCTTAATCATAGACTTGGCCATTTGGACCAAGTCCGGTTCTTGAGGGCCGCCTGCATCCAACAAAGAGAAACATCAAAAACATGAAGAAAGAGATGAAGAAATAAGTTAAGTCTAGCAGAGCAGTTTATACTTCTTGGCGGCCGACTGTCCCTAAGAAATAAGTTAAGTCTAGGAGAGCTCCCAATCGCCAGTTTACGAGCCTTCATATCCGGCTGCTGGGAAGAGGAGGGTTTGGACGTGCCCGTCTGCGAAAAATATGGAATGGTCAATACTAATAATAGCAGGCTTTCAAGGCAAAGTTTGAAAGATTAGAAACTCACTATGGGCGTCTCCTTGGAAGAAGAATCAGAAGAGGTCCGTTTCTGATGCATGATGGAGGCCCGCAGCAAGGCGGCCGTCTTCTTAGATGCAGAAATCTGGTCCATAGCTTCAGCTGCAAATAAGAACCACAAAGAGTTAGAAAATTCAGAAACAAAGCAAAAGACGTATACATGCTCAAGTGGCCGGCTACCTCTAGAGGTCCGACTGCTAAGGCCGCAGGCGGCCAGAAAGTAATCGTCATAGAGCCATTGAAACTCTGGGACGCAGTTTAGGGGCACTTGCTCTCGTACCCCAGTAGTAGAGTTTGCCCTAATCTCTACTTTGAAAAGCCCTCGGTCAAGGATTTCTTCCCTGGCCTTGAGGGGAACAAGCGACATGCTGCAACCGCCTGCTAGAAGAGGCAGATCTTTGTTCCACCTGTTGTAGCGTTTGTTCAGCAGCTTGTCAGGGCTGGCAATGATGAGGAAGGTGTTTCTCCAATCCTTCCATTTATTTTCTTTGCCCTTCGTCATCAGATAGCCTTTGTAGCTAGTCCCCGCGGGCCAGACGACTGTATCCTCAGCATCCGGCACAAATACATGAAAATCAGGACCCATCACATGGTTCGATAGAAAAGAGTCTATTCGTTCTTTTATGGCCTTGATTCGGCCCTTTGGGACATGACAGTAGTAAGGAGTATTGAACTCCCTATGAGAGGCAGATGGTTCCGACCAGCCGTCCCCCTTTTCAGCCGCATGAGAAAGTCTCGCCTCATGCAAACGAGAATGCCTTTCCTCTGAGTTTATAGAGAGGCGGCTTGAAGAGCTAGAGTCAGACTCAATATCAGAAGAGTCCGACTCCTCCCCTCTCCCTAAGGGGGCCGACCCCTCTTCTTCTTCAGGGGCCGTCTGTTGACTAGCCAGGTCAACAGTGAAGTGGGAAGGGGCTACTTTAGCTACCTCCTCAGAGCTCTCGGTGGAAGGGCCACCTTGGGTCCCTGCGGTATCAGGCGGCTGGTCCGACAGCTCGCTAATTTGAACCCGGAAAGAGGAGCCATCAGAGTTTTCAATCCTCTTGGTCTTTTTTGTTCCTTCCATACTATCCTGCGTAGATACAAAGACAGTTGGATTCCGGGACTTGCACAAAGTTTGAAGTACCGCAGGGCAGTCGGTACCCCTAGTCCTAGACTCAGCCGTCCCTGGTGACCGGCTGATTGCTAACCCAGGTCGTGTCGGATGCTTTTAAGGTCTCATTTTCAAAAAAGAGAGAAAAAGTGAAAAAGCAAAAAGAATAAAGGAACAGACGGTTACCTGAAACTTAAGTTCTAAAGAAGAGCTTGATCAAACAGGCGCCTAAAAAAAGCAGTCGGCCTGTCAGAAATAATCGGTAGATCAAAAGTTACAAAGTGTCAGAGCTCAAGTTCAGGGGTCCGAGAGTTCTCTTGAAAAGTTCGCAAATGTGAACAAAAGACTTGGTCAACATGTCCTTATATAGGGCAAAAGGAGAATGCGAAGGGTCGCCTCTAAATTCAAAAAACGAGCGGGAAAAAATGCTCGGCCCGTCATAGGGCGACACCTGTAGCAGGTCGTCGCCTGTTACAGGCCGACACCTGTCACAGGTGACATGTGAATAGTCACGTGCCACCTATGAGGGGAAAATGATTAGGGAATTTTTCCCTACCAAGTATCACCTGACAAGTGGACCATTCAGGTTCTGCCAAGTGTTCGCCACTTGGACCAATAATAGCCTGCCACGTGTCAGGCGTTGATCCGTCCACCATGGATCAGTTGTGTCACGCCACGTGGCCTCCATATTCCAAACGGCCACCTAGGCCCAATTTCCGAGGGAAGCCCAGTCAGCCCTAGGTTAACCTAAACCTAGTATTTGACACGTTTCCCAAAGCTTATAAATACTCTAATTAATCCTCATTAAAGGGGGTTAAGCATTAATTACACTCACCTAGAGAGTAAAAACACTTAGATCACTCCTCACCTAGGGGAACCAGATCTCCCAACCTTTACTTTTCCGCACTCTTTACTCCACAAACAAGTACTAACTTGGTCGTCAGAGGCAGAGCTCCCACCACAAGGAGTCTTCGTTGTTTTGCAGGTACAGGCGCAAGGATACCAGTCCCGTAATTGTAATTCTCCCGCAGGACATCAAAAAACCCCGAAACAGTTGTATTTCAGAAATGCCTTTTCTTTCTTTGAGAACCATTCTCAAAAAATTTCCTTTACCAATCATTGAAACAATATATTTGAATTTAGAATTCTACAAATATAAGTGCAAAGTATAACCATTCATAAAGATACATAATAAGTTTGAAATTTAAAGCGTACATGCAAATTTTCAATCTTATTACGTAGAAAAAAATAAATTAGGCGCCGCACTTTTCGCACCGGTTCTTAAAAACCGGTAGTAAAAAAAATGGGCGGGATTGATGGAAAGAGTTTTCGCACTGGTTCTAACAAAACTGGTGCGAAAAGTGTGTAAATCGCACCGGTTTAGTTGGAACCGGTGCGAAATCTATTGTTAAATAAAAAAAAAACCGGTTAATTTTCTTTCTCTCTTTCATTTTATCGATTTTTCCTCCTCTCTCAGCTGCCTCTCTCTCCTCTCCTTATTCATTGGTGCGTACTCGAAATTCTCCATTGAAGCGCACTCGATCTTTCCTTCTTTCTCTTTCCCCTCTTCGTTCTTTCGGTTTCCCCTCTTCGTTCTTTCTGTTTCACCTCTTCCTTCTTATCTCTCTCTTCTCTCTCCTCAAACAAACCCTAATCTACAGAAGAAATCGGCCTTGAACGACCTGCTGCCCTCCTTCGAAAACCGGCATCAATTCGAACCAAGGACAACCATCATCGCCGCCAACGTCTATTTCTTGAATCTACAATATTGGAGGTTAGGGTTTCTGGGTGCGTCTATTTTGAATCAATTCGATGTGTGTGTGTCTTCAACAAGCACAAATTCAAATCAATTTCGAACCAAAAATCAGAAATTCGAGGTTAGGGTTTCTGGGTTATTTAGCTTTGCGTTATATTTTGCTCTTTTGGTCCAATTATTCATGTTAAATGCTTTGAAATTTTGGGTTTAATTGATGGGAACAAGTGGATCTCTTAATGGACAGCAGAGATTGGTGGTGAAAGGAAGATTTGCCCCAAAGTATTTTGAAGGAATATTGAGGAGATATGTCAGTAAGTACCTGCTGATCTCTTCTTTTCTTGTATTTAGCTCCTGACCTTGTATATTAATGATTGCTTTTCATCCATAGGTGATGGACGTGGAACATGAACTTCGAGCTCTTAGGCTTCAACTTAGAGAGAAATCTATATTCCCGGCTAATCTTCAAAAGAGGTTTATTTATGTTATAAGTTTACGCTGAATCTGAATATGGATTCTAATACAATTGATTTAATAGATTGTGTGGCAAATTAAATGAATGGTTCATGAGTAGTTTGATAATGATGTTGGATTTTAGATGAGTTTTGAACTATAGATTATGTTATTGCTTCTGCTTAGTTTGTGTATTATCAGATTTAAATTCAGATTTCTGTATTACGTTCTTGTTCAGTTGTTTTGCTCATTTTGATAGTTAGTATGCTAATTTTTGTATGGCTTATTCTGTTTTTTTTGTTTTAGTTATGTTTATTGTGGACCAATCTTAGTTAATTGTAGGTTTTTGCTATGATTTTTTGTTTGTACAGTTTTTGGGGATGATGTTTTAGTGTCATTCAAGAATGATTTATTAGTAGTTTTGCTTCTAATTGTGGATTTAATGGGTTTTTTTAAAAAATGAAATGTTGTGTAGGAGTTCCTTGGTGATTATTGATTGCTTTATACAAGAACAATTCATCCGTGTAAAAGCGCAGTTTGTTGGTGAGTTATCTTATTTTATTTCTTAATAATTAATATAAATAATAATTAACCATTCCTTAGGGAGTTTGTGGTTTCTAAAAGAGTGGTGTAAGTGTTGTGTGTCAAGTATTTGTTTGTAGTTGCATTTTAGTTTGCATAGTTTAAAATGTGTTTATCTTAACTTGTTTGATAGATGTATTAGCCAGTGTTCTGATTAATTTATGGAGTGGATATTGAATGCAATCTGCATTGGTGTAGTCAGGTTTATTGAGCTTTGTTAGGCAGGTTACCATTTTTTTAAAAAATGTGTAGGCTTTGTATTTGTTGTATGTTTTCCTTGTTGAGCCAAAGACATGATTTTCCCTTGTGAGCAGGGTTGTAGACTTTCCTGTCAGGTTTATTGAGCTAAAAACATGATCTTTCCCTTGTGAGCAGGGTTGTATGCTTTCCTTGGTGTATTTGGTAGTGCATATTGCTTTCCCTTGTGAGCAGGGTTGTATTCTTACCATGTACTCATATTAATTACCCTTGCAGTCCTTCTATGGAAGGAAATTTTCCATCACCTAACAGCAGACAAATTAAAGTGGTCATATAAGCTTATTAATATGCATATTGCTTTTAATCTTTCACTAGAAATACTATTTATTACAAAGTTGGCAGCAAGGATAAGCTTATGTAGTTACATCGGTTACATGCACCCTTTGCTTTCTTGAAAAATTGATTAGTATCTTGGCCCGAAGATTAACAACAATTATCTCTTCTATGCACATTCTTCAATTAAAATTGCATTACTTGTGTCAGGTGTGTCACATAAACACTAATTTGACACCTCAAATGGATACTGTAGTTTGATTTGATCGATGAAATCTGCAGTAAGAGAAATCATTGGAAGACTGCAAAGAGTGTGAGTAACATAGAATTAACCACATTACATACATGATTTCTAAAATAGGCAGTGTGTTTGGCTTTAGTTGAAGGGTTTTGGTGGGAGGGAACAGTGAGGAGTCCATTACTCTATATTCAATTGTTTGGATGAAGAGTTGACGGAGGGAAGGGGATTAGAGAGATCTGTTTTCCTTCCTAATCTAATTAACCAAATCTTTCTAACGTTGTTAGCAAAATAATGCATGTCCCTTCTTTTGCCCCTCCCATCTCTTTTCCTTCCTTGTCTTCCCCTCACCTCCTCTTCCAGCCTTCTCTCTTTGCTTGTTAACCAAAAACTTTCTTAGTATAGCTAAACAAGAAATTTCCATTCTCAAATGTCGGTCATGGGTTTTTTTTCCACTACACGGTTAGTGATTAAGCCTCATATAGTTCTCTTTGCACTTTGGTCTGTTCTTTGACTAGTTTATTTTCTTCCAGTGATTTCATGCTGGATGATTGTCATCTTTAAAACGTTGGTCTTTGATACTTTAATCATATTGAATAAGATGCTTGTTTGAATTTAGGTTTTTTCTTTATAAGCAAGTGGTGCGGTATAAGTAAAAAAGATATGATGTATTTATCATCTTAAGCTAAATGACCAAGCAATTACTTGCTTAGCATATAAGTATACGCTGTTATTTTATTGACAATGGATTTTATCAATGGGGTGGCACTCCTGTATCTTGGATTTGTGTATGAGTTGAAAATCTGAAGCCTGACTATTCAGTTCTTGCAGATTTTAATATTCAGTATTTCTGTGACTAAATATACACCTGAAAACTGCATAAATCTCCTTTTTATGACATATGTACTTTGGCCTTTTAAAGCCCCCTTTGCTTTTGTTGTTTATGCATTTCAGTGGCAAGTAATGGAGGTTGAAGTGAGGCCAAACTTGCTTTCTTCGGATTCAGTAAAATTTCTTCTTGAAGATATTAAAAAGGTATATAGCTTCCTGCTTTTAAAAGTTTTGGCTTTAACATGTCTAGGTAAAGTAGCATACAAATTTGAACAATTCAGCTGCTTATTGTTGCAATGCACCTTTACCACCATAAAAGCTCTCTTTTTTCGTCTGCCCACTTCAGATTATGTAATTTAATCACGTTTATAGCTGGACTTATGCTTGGATCATGTATGTGCTTTTGGTTTGCCTGTCCTATGGTTCTGTTCCACTTGTTTAAATTTCAGGTATTCATGCAAAGTATTGTTTTAAGACTGGTCTGGTGAGAAAAATGTGTGGATTTAAACTTAGACTGGTCTGGTGCTTAGAGTAGCATGGATTTAAACTTTCTATCTTTGACAGTTCCCTCTACTAAGTATTGTTACATTGGTGGAAGACAAATTGTGTGGCTAACCATAAGTATTGTCATGCTGAATAGACTTCAATTATGTCTCCCTTGGTTATGAGATTCACCTGCAGGCCATTTTTATCATGTTTCTGACATTAATGAAAGCAATTGTTGAAGCAACACAAGTAATACTCTTTATTAATTGTATAGCAATTATGCTCTTGTCATTTATGTATGAATTTTTAAATGTCTACAGGTTGGTGATGTGGTGCTTGTACAGGAGGATAACTTTATACAGAATGAATTTAGAATAGTTGGACTGGAAACCTTGGTATGTTCTGTGATTACTCTTTCAACTACATTTGAAGTGTTAATCAGCTGGTATTATGGTAAAAAAAACATGGGTGAATGCGGGCATGCAGCTGACAAACAATGATGTTAGCATGGTCAAAGACATGCACTGAAATGTATGGAAGTGCGGTGATATAGAAAATCTGCTTCTAAATACATGAACTCCCACATTGAGTTGATGTTGTGGTGGATAGAAAATAGCTAAAACTAATTTACAGATAACTTTGGGAAATTTGTTCAAGGGAGTAGGGATGGGGCAGGGGGCTCTGGGGCTATGTAAATTGTCTTCTCAGTTAATCCCTCTCCTTTATTCTTTTCTTTTCTTTTTTTTTTTTTTTTGGGAGAGGGAGGGGGGGTTGTTGGTGTCCAGGGGTGTCCCTGGAAAAATGTATGAAAATCAGTCATGAATGGGGGGTCATACAGAGTATTGTAAGTTGTAGGAATATACCATTTACTCATCATAAATATATTTTTGTGAGGATACTGCTTGCTAATACAATATTACGAAAAAATAACTTTTTACAGAATATAAGTATGATCTGTTACATAAATATATCTGCGTGATTAGGTAGGACATATGAGGTTTGTTAATTATACATTTGAATTCTTGTAATATTTGCATCCAGTAATGAGACCTGACTTTTGCCTTCTGTTAGGTAGGGTACAGTGTTGTAAGTTCTGAATCTCACTCTATGCTCCATCTTGTGCGTCTACTAACTTTAATAACTCACGATGATACTCTATATTGCCTTCTTTTCTTTAATAGAAGGCTTGTTTGTGTTGTATGGGTGAAACCATGTACTAGTAATGTACAATTTCTGCTGATGCTTGCTTTTTCTTGAACCAATATTATTCTCTTTGGTTATTTGTTGATAATAAACCTGTAGCCAATTTCATCATGTAGATAGGCAATCATTTCTCAGCACTACAAAGTGGATTGATGAAGTATGGACAGAACGTGGCAGTGATGTGATTATTGTCCTTGTTGGAAATAAAACTGATTTGGTTGACAAAAGGTAAGGATTTTGTTCACTTCTGTGTATTCTCTTTGCTATGCTCTATGTTCTCTCTTTTATATGTTAATCCACCATTCATTAATTGAGAAATGTTATCACACAAAAGTTCTACTTGCCATCAGGCAGATGGGAGAACCAGAATTCTATATTTTCCTGGGTTTCATGAATCATAGGATCTCTTTTTACCAATAACAAGATAAGGCCAGGGTCCAGTAAAGGGGTTATTTCTTATGTACAATTTATTTATGACTAAATTAGCAAATATGCACAACTTAAAACCCGGTCTTTTTTTGTTCTTTCTTTAATTTCTCTTTCTGTCTTCATTCTTATTTCTCTTTCCTCGATCTCTTCTCCTCTCTCATCTACCTCTCTCATCATGCTAGTTGGGCTACAAGCATCCCTCAGAATCAGGATCACTCCCTGGCGCAAATGAGGCAAAGACATGTAATTGGATAATTGCATAGCCTTGGTTAGTTGACTCAGATGAATGTCCTGTAAACATCTATGCTAAAAGATTACCATCTGACAGGTTGTTTAGAAAGTTTAAAGTTCAATTGTTTGAGTTTCCATATTTCGATTCTAATTGTATTCCATCCCCTCCCGTGTGCTTGCAGGATCAGAAGAAAGCAGGAGCCAGAGCCCATATATGTTTCCTGATCTAGCACATCCACTGGCCTTACATCGAAAAGAACTAGTCAGCATTCAACTGAAATCTCAAGTTTTTTTTTTTTTTTTTAGTTTTTTAAAGTGTAATATTACAAGTTATTGAATAAAATATATGTGTTTTATGTATATTATGATTATATATAAATATTTGGTACAATTTAAGTGAAAAAATGCAAAAAAAAAAAAATTTATTTTTTTTTGGCATTTTTGGCACCGGGTTTGGAAAAGAACCGGTGCTAAAAGTTTTTTTTAAAATTTTTTTGGGGACTTTTGGCACCGGTTCTCAGGTGCGAAAAGTCTGATTTCGCACAGGTTTTGAACCAGTGCGAAATGTCTAGGGTTTTAGCACCCCCCAAATCAGGACCGGTGCTAAATGGGGGTTTTGAACCGGTGCGGATTACATGTTTTCGCCTAGTATCCACGCATTAAAATTGTCCCTTTTAGGCGAGAATAAAAAGATTCCAAGATCCCAAAAATCAAAAAGTGATTAAGCATGCTTTGGCTTGTCTTAACACTTAATATTTTAAGGTAAGCAATCCAATTGCTAATAGCTCTAAGCTACTCTTGGTTCAATAAAACGTCGCATCTAATGCTTCCATGACATTTTATCTCCATTGCCACGACATCTATGGACTCCTTACTGATATCGTTGAGCTTAACCAAGACCAACTTGTATACCTAGTATACCTTACGTTCCTAGGGAAGTAGTGATGCCTCGCTTTGGCGTAGCCCATCACTACGCGCATTAGTTCGGTAAGTGTTGTTCTTGGAATGACAAATTTGGCTTGATATTATAGGGACCTAGGGTTTCTATGTTGGTTGATTTAAGTGAACTTAATTAATCATCGCAACGTTTTGAAATCCTAGACATGCATCTAACATACCATTCATTCATATGTAAACACTATTATGTATATAAAACATAAGTTAAAGAGGCATTTGACAACTAGCATGACCCCTTGAGTCTTTAAGTCTCCAAGGGTTCCCGATGCAACTTCTTGGCTTGTCTTCTTAGAAACGCCGTCTTCGAGACATCTCCACCAAATATGCAACTACTAATTACTATGACTAGGATTAATCTAAATATTAAGGTACAAAAATACGCAACGGTACGCAGACCGTATTTAGATTTACAAAAATACATAACAGATCGCAGTCCGTATTTACTATCCTAGTCGGGCCCCACTAGTTGCCATTTTCACAAAACCTGTGATACAATATACATTCCATTCATTCATTCACTATGTGTGAATGGCCCATGCATTTTACAACGAAAAACAAGTAACAATGCATAACACGGGCAAACTAGTAACTAACTTAGCTGGTTAATCCAATTAACACGCCTAATTAAAACTAGTCAAAGTTGTTAACTGATTATGTGATTAAAACGCAATAAATTAGCTCAAGTAATTAACGAAGCTCCCACTAAATTCCGCATCCAACTTAATTAATCTAATTAATCAAGCCGGTTAACCCATATTTTGCCAAATTATTTTGCAAGTGCCGGAGGAACCGAGGCCTAGCCTCGTTAAAATAATTGAATAAATAATTAAAACGGCCCAAATAACGCAAAGTTATAGCCCATCAAATGGCCGAGTGCCTAGCATCCAAGCCATGGGGCTTGGCTTGCTAGGCACCAAGGCCCCTTGGCTTGCGTGCTTGGGTGTTGGCCTGCCAGCCAGGAGCGCACCCCCATGCCTGCTGCCACATGCAACCTTGCAGCATGCTAGCATGCTACTGGCGCTGGCAGCTTGTGGGTGGCTTGCTAGCATTGCTGCCCCTTGTGATGCACCAAACCGCAGTAAATGCACACATACTGCAGCACCAAGTGTGCACTTACTTGCACACACCACACATTAGCTCATCAAGGGGGAAAGGCAGCCCACACACGCACCTTGGCAGCCACATGTGGGTTGCGTGAGCAGCCCGGCTAACCCAAGGTTGTGTTTTTGAGCGGTCCTTGCCTCGATTTGCGTGCACTTGTCTCGGGATTTTAATCTCGATTTATGTGTGATAAAAAATTAATTCTAAATTTATTTTAAAACCAACCTTTAATAAGAATGAAAATATAACAAGTCTAACTTAAATAAATTCAATTTTATAGAGCACAAACCAAAATTATTTAAAAACCATTCTTTAAATCAATTTTCGGTTCATCATGATGCTACAAAAATGAAGGGCTATACTCAAAATTAATTTAACCATACATAAATTAATAATGGGATTTGACAAAATTAAAGAGGTTGGAAAAATAAACCCATTCATCTAATGAAAAATTTCCAAAACCAACTTAGCTTGTGTGTAATTGAAAAATTACATCTTCTAATATGAAGATTAATTAAATTTCAATCACGAGTTATGAACTTTTAGGACTTTAATCAATTCAAAGTGACTAAATCCAAAATTAGTTCAACATGGAATTTAGAAAGTAAAGTTCCAACCAAATAAACAATTAAAGATTGGATCTTTAACATTTGAGGGACTTCAAAATTACACATTCACCATAAACATTCACACTTGAAGCAATTAATTTGCAAAATTGTGAAATTTCAAGTTTATGTGAAAAATGAACACACCAAATTAAGCACCCATTATGACTTCATAAACATGCTTAATAAGATTTATTATTGCAGTAGATTAGTGATGCAACCAAACATTTAATCTACCTTTAACATGCCATAATTAATCATGGTTTAAAGATTTAAAAATTTTCGTCAAAAACGAATAACCCCTCGAAAAACATGTTTCTAGGTGGATTTTGGCTTCTAGACAGCCTTCAAAGAGGGTCAAAAACGATTTAGAACATCGATTCCACCCAAAATTCACTACTTTTGGGTCGAAATCTGGGTTCGGGAGCCAAAATTAGTATAAATTCGAGATTAAAACTAATTAAAATGAGTTTCTAATCTAATAAGAAAACAAAACCAGACATTTAAATCCATTTTAAATCATCTCAATTAATTATTAGTTACAATAATTAAAGTGAGCGCGGCTCCGATACCGTTGTTAGGTTTCGTAGTGTCCGACACTACGCAGAATGAAACCCGCCCAAGACCCGCACACTAACTAAGGTAACTAAACATGCAATCATATAATTAAACAACAAAGAGAGAGAAAGAGAAAAGACATTCTTACCCTCGACGCGTGCTTCGCTCGCTTACGAGCTCTTACTTGAAAGATCCAGCCTTGCAAGTGCGTAGGCCTTCGACGGCTCGCACCCTCAACCCAACCCGAGCGGTCTCTACCCCGAAGGTTAGTCGGGGCTAGACCAAAGAAAAACTAGAGTATTTCAAACTTAAAGGTTTTCTCACTTTCAAGGAGATGCCTTATTGAGTTCAACTCAAGTGCTTTTCCCAAACCCAAAACTTGGGTATTTATAGGGAAAGGAGCCTTGATTTCCCATTCCCCATTAATGTGGGAGAACTGTATTTTTCCCAATTTATTTTAATCTAAAAACAAATGAAAATGCAAAATGAATCAACAAGCGCCAAGTGGCAAATGGTGAGCAAGGTTAGGTGAGGACCATTTAGGGGAAGAAGGAAGGTTGGGGGGACAATACAACATTTGCTCCCCAAGCAATCCCCTAAAACCAGTCCCCTCCACAAACCGTGAGTTGGCCTCCCTTGTACAGTTGGCTGGCTGCCCACTTTGGCTGGCAAGGTTGCCTAGCTGGCGCCTAGTACCAAGGCTGGGCTGGCTGCCAGCTCGCACATCGCATGCGCGTAGAAAGCAAGTCACGCATGCATTGCGGGCTGCTACTTCTGCTGCGTTGCGTTTACTAGCGTGGCCCAGCTGCTGCTGCGAGTGGCTGGTGCTGCTATGCTAGCAAGCACGCACAGCCATGCACGCATAGCCACAACACACACACGCATGGCACGCAGCTTGCAATGCTCTTGATGTGCGATGTGCGAGTGCTGGGCGATGCTAGGCAAGCAAGCATGCATGCGGTTTGTGGTCTCGCCTAGCCTCGCACTCGTATGGCTAGGCTAATGCGATGCTACGGCTTGGCTCGAATTTGTCGCTTCCTTGATTCTACGTCTCGTCAAATTCTAAATTCGACTTGACTTGTGACGCTCGGTTTTGATGCTCTAAGCTCGATATCCGACGTCTTTGTTCGTAATACTCTAATGACTCATCTAATCTTTCAGATTGATTCGTCGTCTTGGATCAGTTATTTAATTAGGGTGCGACCTCCACCTAGGTGTTCCGATCACTTGACCTCACTGAAGAATCAGCTTTCTAATAATTTTGAACCCTCTATCGCAATAATACACTTGTTGGAAGGACACCATTCCTTTCAAGTATACGCTGCCAGCCTGCGATGTGCTAGCACGGACCAGCAAGCTGTACTTGCTCGCGGGCTGCTGTGTGCGAGGCATTAGCATGCTAGCACGCCAAGCGCGCCAGCAATGCTGGCCATGCCGCACCAGCTAGCTAGCCAGCGCTGCTAACTTGCAATGCTAGCAAGCTCGGTATGGTGCGGCTGCCTTGACTAGCTATATTGTCATGGGTCGGGGCATTTCGAGGTTAAGGGTATATTTGTAACTTTTTGTTAGCTTGATTTCTCGTCTCGTCGATTCCTTAATTCGACTAGACTTATGACGCTCGATTTCCGACGCTCTAAGCTCGGAATCCGATGTCTATGTTCGTAATACTCAATTGACTCATTTAATCCTTCAGATCAATTCGTGGTTTCGGGTCGGTTACTCAATTGGGTATGACTCGAAGGGTTTAGTCAAGATTAAGCTGTAATATTAATTATGCATTAATATTACTGATCGGAAGCGGCCTCCAGCTAGGCATTCCGATCACTTGACCTCACTGAATAATTAGCTTTCTAATAATTCTGAAACCTCTGTCGGAATAATACACTTCTTCGAAGCACACCATTCCTTCACAACCACGCAGCGATAGCAATATCGCGTGGCGATAGACACTGCTTTCTCGCGACATTTCCGACGCTTCTTTGCAATTTTCTGTGTTCTTAGGATTTTTCGATTTTCGCAGTATCTTTTCGATTCTAGTTGTGAAAGATATTTTCGGCTTTTCCTACGTGTAAAAATCCTATGTTTTTGGCACTTTTCGGAACGTCTTTCCAATGTGGACCTTTTTATGCTTATGCCACAATGTTAATAAATATTACACACATGAATATCTAGAATCATTCAAGTCTCATCCACTCATTCTAAGTCAATTGCCAAAATAAATATTAGGAATCAAAATTAGAAATCCTTCCCAGTGGAGTCGCCAAAAAACTTTAGAGAATATTTCAAACATCAACCGTTAGCCCCACTGTGATCATGCATTTAAGCATGGTGGCGTCCAAAGGGAAAGAATCTAGAGATAAAAGAGTCGCCAACAAGTTTTAGGAACTTGTAAATCGTTCACGGGTGTGAAGGTTACACCTCATTCACGGTCACGGAGATCGCTAACTCCATAGTGGTCAAGAACCATGACTGGATATTCGGGGATGATGGTACGAATCCAACCTAAAAAAGATTGAACCAGCCCTAAATCGGCCTTTACTTAATTCTTATGATATTCATGTGCGCTTCCTGATCAACATACATACAACAAGTTAGCCCTAAACCTGTTTAATCTACGTTGATTGATTATTAATGCACAAATAAATCTATTATTGGTGATCACTTGAATTAAAATCATATTAAACCTAAATAAAATTATTAATTATCTTATTAGGCATGATTCCAAGTACAAATTCCCTTTAAACCTGCAAAAAAGAGCGTGATCAAGCAATAACAATAAATCATGAATAATCAACCACTGTAATAATTATTGACACAACAATCATCATCATAACATAATCAAAACATTATTAAAGCATGATTACAGCAAGATCCTAGGCATGATACTAAACGGATTAATAACAAACTCAAGCATGTCACTAATAAATAAAGATTGAAGCTTTAGCCTATACATGATAGTAGATAGCATGATATTAGAAATATTAAAATAACACCCTAACATGATACTAGAAAACATAAAAGCATCCTAACATGATGCTAGAAAGAAAAATAATATTCTAAGCATGATTTCTATATCAAAAGTGAGGAATAGGGGTAATAAATCTATTCACTTTGATGCCTAGTATCTCTTTCTATCAATACAATACACATGTTAGTAACTTCAGGAAAGAAATAATCAAATAAATAAACAAATCAAATAAGAATTGAAATATGGCTTAGGGACCAAACCCTCAGAAATATTAACCTTTCACGTCAAAGTCGAAGGCAACTACAAGAAGGGATTGGAGTATTCAAGTCTTGCAAAGGTCGTATGGTGTGTGATGTGTTTAGGCTAAGGCTAAGAGAGAGAGAGAGAGAGAGAGAGAGAGAGAGAGAGAGAGAGAGAGAGAGAAAAGCTTATATCTTAGAGAGCGATTAAGATGATGATTGTTGGTGAATGAAAACGAAGGAAAACGTCCGTATTTATAGGAAAAAACGAGGGAAAAGATCAGAAAAAGAGTCAGAATCCGACTCGGAGTAAAATGCCTTTCATCGCGAAACGACAGCTATATCGCGGCGCGATGCTTATATCGCTGCGGGATATTAGAATCGTTGTGCGATATATCCATCGCTACACGATGTTTTTCAGAAGATAAGATACGTACGCAATCCGACTTCCAATCAAATTGGGTTAGTTGAATATCCGTAATTATTCTTTTATTATCAGAATTAAATCATTTAAAAACAAGTGTTTTATCCGATATAAAATTCTTAGTCTTTATCATTTCAAAAATAGGATAAATTAGAACCTTCTAGAGGATTTTAGAGGCTAATAATAAATCCTAAAGGATGTAGGAATGGTGTTAAGGTTAATGGACCCTCCACATGGTTATTGGGTCGTAGGTAAGGTTCGGTTTGGGCTCGGTTTAGTATTTTGGCCATAACTTCCTTGTTATAACTCGGATTTGGGCTTATAATATATCGTTGGAAAGCTCTTCTCAATCTCCATCCAACTACACAGTCATCGGACCCAAATTATGGACTAAAAGAAACTAGTTCGGACGTTTATATAAAGATGTCACAAAATGAATGATTTTGGGTTTAAAGGAACGAAATAAATGATTTTGGCTTAAAACTCTTTAGGAAAGGTTATAAATGGTCATGTTTAAAGGAAATTCATGACTCTTCAACTCTTCACCTCACTCGATAATCAAACACGTGAAAGGTATTCATCACTAGGTTTTGTTTTTGAGGAGACACAATCATGTGTCTACAGAAGCCCCCACTTTGACTGAGTTTGGAGAAACGTAAGTTTCAAACGCGCTAGTCAAAGTAGATCGAAAGGGATGAAGAATGATTCAGAACGTTCTGCGATCTTAAATCATTCTTTTATCCAGAATACCCGTAGAAAACGTCAGTTCTACAAATAAGGGAGTTATAAACGCGTATCTTGCACCGTCGGGTACACGCCTCTAGGTAACATCTTATGCTTCATTTGACAACCTCCACAATGCTTCGTGAATGCCATCGAAGGTAACAATGCTTCGCTATCTTCATTTGTAGTGACAATCTTCCACACCCTAGGGAACATCGTCGAAGGTGATCGTGCTTCGCCATCTTCAATTTTGTGGCAGTGCCTCTCCACGGCAGTGCTTCACCGCAATTGTCGTCATTGTGGTCGTGCTTCGCCACGGTAGTGTTTTGCTGCTGTTGACAATCTCCTCCATCCTATGGGACATCATCGAAGACCGCAGTGTGTCGCCATCTCCAAAATCTTGCCATTTTTTAGACGGGACCAATTAATGCTGACAACCTCCACACCCTACGGAAAGTCGTCGAAAGACCACAATGCCTAGCGATCCTCAAACCTCGCCAATGCGTAAGGGGGATTAACCAATGCTTAGGTAGATTTGACCAATGCTTAGGTGTGATGAAGTACGCCCAATCGATGCTTAGATGGACTTTACCAATGGAAGGAATGTTGTCCTTCAAACAAGTGTATTATTCTGATAGAGAATTCAGAATTATTAGAAAGCTAATTCTTCAGTGAGGTCATGTGATCGGAATGCCTAGGTGGAGGCCGCCTCCGATCAGTAATATTAATGCATAATTAATATTACGGCTTAATCTTGACTGAACCCTTCTGGTTGCACCCCAATCGAATAACCAATCTGAGACGACATATCAATCCGAAAGATTAGATGAATCATTTGATTATTACGAACAAAGACGTCGGATATCGAGCTTAGAGCGTCAAAACCGAGCGTCGTAAGTCGAGTCGAATTCGGAATTCCGACGAGACGGAAAATCAAGCAAGCAACAAGTTCGAGCTAGGCTGCAGCCTCGCGTTGGCCTAGCCATGCGAGTGCTAGGCTAACCTAAGCTACCATGCATACCGCAAAGCATGCCGCAAGTCTAGCATGCATTATGTGCTAGGCCAAGCATGCTAGCATAGCTGGTGCTGCTGGCCGCAAGCATGCTAGCAGCTAGCGCATGATAGCGTGCTAGTGTGCTGGGCCACACACCTAGCCGCAAGCATTTCACGCACCGAGCATGGGCATAGCAGCATGTTAGGCATCGCACCGCGCAGCACACAACATCGTAAGCCATGCGTGCGTGTGTGTGGCTGTGCGTGCTTGCTAGCGTAGCAAAGCCAGCCTTCGCAGCATGTTATGTGTGCGTGCTAGCTCTTCGCAGCTTCGCACCAAGCAGCAGCACAGTAGCATCGCATGCATGCTGGCTAGCTGCGTGTATGATGCGTGCTGGCTGGCTGGGCTGCCTAGCCTTGGTGCTAGGCGCCAGCTGGCAGCCTTGGCAGCCAAGGCAGGTTGCCAGCCAGCCATATGGCATGGTCATCCGGTTAAGAGGAGGGGACCAAGGGGTTGGTGTGTGGCTTGGGGAGCAAGGTGATTTGGTCCCCCCCTTTGGTGGTCCTCACCTACTCTCTCCCTCCATGTGATACTTGGAGCTTGGTGATTGCCTTGCATATTTATTTTATTTTTGATTAAAATAAAATAGAGGAAAATGCAAATCTCCCACATTGATGGGAGAAGGGAGATCAAATCTCCATTCCCTATAAATACCCAAGTTTTGGGTTTGGGAAAAATCACTTGAGTTGAACTCAAAAAGGCATCTCCTTGAAAAGTGAGAAAACCTTTAAGTTTGTAATACTCTAGTTTTGTTTGGTCAAGTCCCGATTATCCTTCTAGATTAAGACCGTTCGGGTTGGGTCGAGGGTGCGAGCTGTAGGAGGCCGTCGCACTTGTGTGGCTCGAGCTTTGAAGAAAGAGCTCGTGAAACGAGCGAAGCACACGTCAAGGGTAAGAATGTCTTTTCTCTTTCTTTCTCTTATGTTGTTAATTATGTGATTGCATGTTTAGTTGCTTTAATTAATGAGCGGGTCTTGGGCGGGTTTCTCTTTTGCGTAGCGTTGGATGCTACGAATTAACCGACCAAACCAATGATTAGGTGTATTAGATATGCTTAACCAATGTTTAGGTGTAATATGCTCTGCCAATGCTTAGGCACGTTTTAGTTTAATGAGCCAGTGTTTAGGCGCTTTAATCAATTATGCTTTGCCAATGTTTAGACGTACTCAATCAATAAAGTGATCATCACCAGGCCGATCATCAATCAAAATTGTAATCGGGCCGATTACTAATTGAAGGTGTTCATACAATATGTAATCAGAATGTGATCATAATCAGGCCGATCATCAATCAAATATGATCGTCATCGGGCCGATCATCAATCAAATCAAGTTTCTTTTATTACGAGGCTTCAAGTAGGGTAATCATTGTCCAATTCATCGTTCTGCAAGCCTCAAGAGTGATGTGCCACGTTAGCTATTATCGCGCGACGACAACTTTGTTGCTTCACGTCAGGGCATATCGTGTTGCGACGGACTTGTTGCGCTGCGATAGGTTCTTTCGTGATGTGCTAGAATTGGGTTAGAGCTTTTGAACTCTTTTTTTGCTCGTTCGACTTTGTTATTGTTGCTCACGCCTTTTCACTCATTTGCCTCAAAACTTTTGTAAAGGTTGCTTGTCCGCTAGGGACTTAGTGTACCTACATCTTTATTTTGGACTATAGGACTTTGCTCATGTTTATAGTTCCAAGACTTGGTGTTACTTGACTCATTGTGCGACTCAATGTGTTTAAATCGACTCTATGTGTTTAAAGCAACTTGACTCAATGTGTACACTAAACTCGATGTGGTATGACATGACTCAATATGTAGACTCAACTTGATGTGATGACACGACATGACTCAATGTGCATGACTCGTGATTGCATTGTATAATGATTGTGCTCGTGCAACTCGAAATTCAGAAAAACAAGACTTCTGTCATTTTTGTGGATGGTACCGACTTTCTCCCGAATAGGAAAAGCGGTAAAATGAAGTTTTTGAAATACGTCAAGATAAAATGTTTGTAATACTCTAGTGACTCATTTAATCCTTTGGGTTAATTCGTTGTTTCGGTTCAGTTACTTAATATGGTTTGACCCGAAGGGTTCAATCAAGATTAAGCTATAATATTAATTATGCATTAATATTACTGATCGGAAGCGGCCTCCAGCTAGGCATTACGATCACTTGACCTCACTGAATAATTAGTTTTCTAATAATTTAAAACCCTCTATCGGAATAATACACTTGTTTGAAGGACACCATTCCTTTCACTATCGCGCTGTGATAGCAATATCGCGTCGCGATAGAGCTGTCGCATGGAGATAAACACTGCTGTCTCGCGACAGTTCCTACGTTGCGTGGCAGTTTTCTGTGTTCTTAGGATTTTCCGATTTTCGCAGTATCATTTTTATTCTAGTTGTGAAAGATATATCCAGCTTTTCCTACCTGTAAAAAACCTATGTTTTTGACGCATTTTGGATGGTCTTTCCAGTATGGACCTTTTTATGCTTATGCCACAATGTTAATAAAAATTACGCACATGAATATCTAGAATCATTCAAGTCTCATCCACTCATTGTAAAGTCAATTGCCAAAATAAATATTAGGAATCAAAATTAGAAATCCTTCCCAGTGGAGTCGCCAAAAAACTTTAGAGAATATTTCAAACATCAACCTTTAGCCCCACTGTTATCATGCATTTAAGCATAGTGGAGTCCAAAGGGAAAGAAGACAGAGATAAAAGAGTCTCCAACAAGTTTTAGGGATCGCTAACTCAAACAAGTGTATTATTCCGATAGAGGGTTCAGAATCATTAGAAAGTTAATTCTTCAGTAAGGTCAAGTGATCAGAATGCCTAGGTGGAGGCCACTTTCGATCAGTAATATTAATGTATAATTAATATTACAGCATAATCTTGACTAAACCCTTCAGGTGTCACCCCAATCGAGTAACCGATCCGAGGCGACGAATCAATTCGAAGAATTAAATGAGTCATTAGAGTATTACGAACAAAGACGTAGGACATCGAGCTTAGAGTGTCGTAAGTCGAATCGAATTTAGAATTCGACGAGACTAGAAATCAAGCAAGCGATAAGTTCGAGCTATACCGCAGCCTCGCATTTGCCTAGCAATGCGAGTGCTAGGCTAGCTTAAGATGTCATGCGCATCACTAGGCATACCGCAAGCATGCTAGCAAGGCTGGAGCACAAGGCCAAAAGCATGCTAGTGTGTAGGGCCACACTCCCAGTCACATCATCGCTAGCTTAAGCACAGCAGCAGCGCGCTATGCGTGCTTTGCTATGGCGATGTGTGCTAGCATAGCAGCCTCACGCACCTCGCAGCCTCTTGCACAACAGCCACACATCCCAGCATCGCACTAGCATCGCAACGTGCTATGTGCAGTGGCTGTGCATGCTTGCGTGCTGGGCATCGCAACATGCTATGTGCTGAGGTTGTGCATGCTGTTTGCTGAGCAACGCCTAGCATAAGCAGCAGCTTCCAGGTAGCGCCTAGCATACGCTACGCAGTAGCAGCAGCCCACATTGCATGCGTGGCTTGCAGGCTGTGTGCATGCGTTTGCAGGCTGGCTAGCCAGGCCAGCCAAGGTGCCAGGCGCCAGCTAGGCAGCCTTGGCAATCAAGGCAGGCTGGCTGCCAACTATGCGTGGGCTGCCCTTGGGTTTTGGTGGGTACCGATTCTTGGTGGATTTTCTTGGTGAGCAAGGAGTATTGGTCCCCCCCCCCCCTTTGAATGGTCCTCACCTACTCTTAATCACCCTTTGCAACTTGGAGCTTGTTGATTGCTTTGCATTTTAATTTGTTTTGGATTAATATAAATTGGTGGAAAAATGCATTTCTCCCACATTGATGGGAGAAGGGGAGATCAAGGCTCCCTTCCCTATAAATACTCAAGTTTTGGGTTTGGGAAAAATCACTTGAGTTGAACTCTAGTCTTTTCTTAGTCTAGCCTCGACTAACCTTCGAGGATTAGGTCGTTCGGGTCGGGTCTCAAGGGTGGACTCCATCGGAGGCTCTCGCGCTTGCGGAGCTAAGGCTTTCAAGTCCGAGCTCTATAGGAGCGAAGCACGCGTCGAGGGTAAGAATGTCATTTCCCTTTCTCTTTCTTTTGTTGTTCAATTATGTGATTGCATGCTTAGTTGCAATAATTAGTGGGCGGGTCTTGGGCGGGTTTCTCTTCTGCGTAGTGTTGGACGCTACGAAACCCAACAGCATTATTGGAGCCGCGCTCTTTTTAATTATCGTAATTAATAATTAATTGAGGTGATTTAAAATGGATTTAAATTCTGGTTTTGCTTTATAATTAGATTAGAAGCTCGTTTAATTTGTTTTAATCTTGTATTTATACTAATTTTGGCTAACGAACTCAGATTTCGACTCAAAAATAGTGATTTTTGGGTGGAATTGATGTTCTAAATCGGTTTTGACTCTCTTTGAGGGCTGTCCAGAAGCCAAAATCCACCCAGAAACATGTTTTTCGAGGGGTTTGTCGTTTTTGACGAAATTTTTTAAATCTTTAAACCTTGATTAATTATGGCATGTTAAAGGTAAATTAAATGTATGGTTGCATCACTAATCTACTGTAATTATAAACCTTGTTAAGCATGTTTATGAAGTCATAATTGGTGCTTAATTTGGTGAGTTCATTTTTCACATAAACTTAAAATTTTCACATTTTTGCAAATTAATTGCTTCAAGTGTGAATGTTTATGGTGAACTTGTAATTTAGAAGTCCCTAATATGTTAAAGATCCAATCTTGAATTGTTTGGTTGGAACTTTGATTGCTAAATTCCATGTTGAACTAATTTTTGGATTTAATCATTTTTGGGTAGATTAAAGTCTTAAAAGTTCAAAACTTATGATTGAAATTTAATTAATCTTCATATTGAAAGATGTAATTTTTCAATTATACACAAGTTAGTGTTGGAAATTTTTCATTAGATGAATGGGTTTATTTTTCCAACCTCTTTAATTTTATCAAATCTCATTATTAATTTATGTATGGTTAAATTAATTATGAGTATACCCCTTCAATTTTGTAGCATCAAGATGGTTCTAAATTGATTTAAATAATGGTTCTTGAATAATTTAGGCTTGTGCACTATTAAAATTGAATTTAATTAAGTTGAACTTGTTTTATTTTCATTTTTGCACTAAATTGATTCTAAAATAAATTTAGAATTAATTTTTATCACACATAAATCGGGAATTAAAATCCCGAGACAAGTGCACGCAAATCGAGGCAAGGATCGCTCAAAACACACCCTTGGGCTAGCTAGGCTGCTCACGCAACCCACATGTGGCTGCCAAGGTGCGTCTATGGGCTGCCTTGCCCCCCTTGGATCACAAGTGTGTAGCGTGTGCAAGCTAGTGCACACTTGTTGCTGCGATTTGGTTGCTATGTGCTGCGATTTGAGTTTGATGCGGCACTAGGGGCAGCGAGCAGCCATGATGGCAGGCCACCCATAAGCTGCCAGCGCCAGCAGCATGCAAGCATGCGAAGCATGCTGCGAGACTGCCAGTGCCAGCAGGCAGTGGGGGCGCTGCTGGGTGGCAGGCCAGCTCCCTAGGCATGCGAACCTCGAGCCTTAGTGCCTAACAAGCCTAGGCCCGTGGCTTTGATGCTAGGAACTTGGGCTTGCGATGGGCTATTGTTTTGCGCAATTAGGCCGTTTTAATTATTTATTTAATTATTTTAACGAGGCTAGGCCTCGGTTCCTCCGGCACTTACAAAATAATTTGGCAAAATATGGGTTTACCGACTTAATTAATTAGATTAATTAAGTTGGATGCGGAATTTAGTGGGACCTTCGTTAATTACTTGAACTAATTGCGTTTTAATCACATAATCGATAAACAACTTTGACTAGTTTTAATTAGGTGTGTTAATTGGATTAACCACCTAAGTTAGTTACTAGTTTACGCATGTTATGCATTGTTACTTGTTTTTCGTTGTAAAATGCATAGGCCATTCACATATAGTGAATGGAATGTATATTGTTTCACAGGTTTTGTGAAAATGGCGACTAGTGGGGCCCGAATAGGATAGTAAATACGGACTGCGATCCGTTATGTATCTTTGTAAATCTAAATACAGTCTGCATAGCGTTGCGTATTTTTGTACCATAATATTTAGCTTAATCCTAGTTATAATAACTAGTAGTTGCATATTTGGTGGAGATTTCTCGAAGACAGCGCTTCTAAGAGGACAAGCCAAGAAGTTGCATTAAAGACCCATGGAGAATTGAAAACTCAAGGGGTCATGCTAGTTGCCAAATGCATCTTTTACTTGTGTTCTATATGTATATATATATTTATGCTTATATATGATTGAATGGTATGATAGATGCATGTTTAGGGTTTCAAATGTTGCGATGACTAATTAAGTTCACTTAAATCAACCAACAAAGAAACCCTAGGTCCCTATAATATTGAGCCAAATTTGCCATTCCAAGAACGACACTTACCGAACTAATGCACGTGGTGATGGGCTATGCCAAAGCGAGGCATCACCGCTTTCCTAGGAACGTAATGTATACTAGGTATACAAGTCTTCTTGGTTAAGCTCAACGATATCAGTAAGGAGTCCTTAGATGTCGTGGCAGTGGAGATAAAATGTCAAGGAAGCATTAGATGCGACGTTTTATCGAACCAACAGTAGCTTGGAGCGACTAGCAATTGGATTTCTTACCTTAAAATATTAAGTGTTAAGACAAGCCAAAGCATGCTTAATCCCTTTCTTATTTTTGGGATCTTGGAATCGTTTTATTCTCGCCTAAAAGGGCCAAATTTTAATGCGTGGGTAAGAAGTGTAATAAGATTGAAAGTTTGCATGTATGCTTTTAATTTCAAACTTATTATGTTATAAACCTGATAAATGGTTATACTTTGCACTTATATTTGTAGAATTCTAAATCAAATTATATTGTTTCAATGATTGGTAAAGGAAATCTTTTGAGAATGGTTCTCAAAGATTGAAAAGGCATTTCTAAAATACAACCTCTCATAATTGAATTTTATGACTTAAGTCCGAAAGGACGGTTGGATATCATGTATTCAAAATACTGGGTAGTTTTGATGAACATGAAATATTGAGTTGAAAAATTCAAATTGTCAATAGTTGACAACCAACGTATGTTTTCGCTTCATACACAAACGAGTAGGACTCACTGATGTACCAATTCAAGAACGAATTGAAGGAAAAGATGGAACTTTGTTTCACAGCGCATTAGTTGCTTAATTATGCCTAAAAAAGTGTAAAAGCCAAGGCACTTCAAGAAATGGTTCTTAAAGTTATGAGATGGTGTATGACAAGAAATACAGGATACAAGGAACAAAGGAAAGGAATGAGATTCCTTTTCTACCCTTGAGTTCATGTTAGTGTGGTTAACTTAGCAATTCCTTATCTTTACAAGTATTGGATACTGCTTGAGTGTTCCACTTTGAAAGTGACCTCAAACCATTGAAGACAAGCTAAGTCATTGACTTACAAGCTTAGAATGAAGCAAGTAATGCTACATCAGTAGTAAGGTCATTTGTTTTGTTTAAAGTCCTTTTGAGCTAAGGCTGGAACGAATAATGGTTATTGTGTTCCATAATCAGGAAATGATCCGTTTACACACGGAAAGACTCACATTCAATAAAAGAGCAATAGTTGCGGGTTTTATTTGAATGGCATGGTTGTCTAAGCCATGAGTCAAGAATGCTAGATTATAAACAAACATTTCCCTAACATGAAAACTCACAAGGTTCAAGTCATGGACATGATTTGTGTTCCAAACATCTTTAGCAATGTCACATCGACAAGAATATACTCAAAGCTCTATTAGATAGACTCTTGATAGTTAATCGATTCGGATTCGTTCTAAGACAAGCAAGTCTTACTTGTTGAAATCGACAAAGAAAGGAGCTATTGTGCTTGGCATAGACAATTGACTCCAAAAGCTAAAGAGGATTCCATTACTACAACGTCTCACAAGAATTTAAAAAAATGTGTCTACATTCATCAAATGTGAACAAACAGGACCTTGAGTAGCTCAAATGTTCAATGAAGTATAGAATCGACTTGGCAAGATATCAAAACGTCTAGATTAGATCGAGCGATGTTTGCTTGAGCCAAGAGTGATCATATCAAACTTATGAAATTGAAATTTCATAATGAACTCCAAAGAATATAGTATGTCTTGATGGAGACCTCGATGCCATTTGGAAATGACTCGAATGATGATGGATCACATCCCTTCCTATAAAATTCTTACAGATTTGCACAAATGACTAGTTTTACACTAAACAGAAAAATTGTCGAAGCTATGAAAGGACACCATATTCAGTTATGGATAGAAACAGTTTCTAGCGTCTTTTCAAGTATATGTCTAGGGCTCTTAGGTCAGTGGGAGTTCATTGGCTCAGTGGGAGTTCTTTGGCTCAGTAGGAGCTAAGTGGCTCAATAAAGGCTAAGGTAGCTCGAGAAGGAGCTAACTGTTTGTTTCACAACGAACTTTTACCCAAAGACAATATACATGTCTCTTTGTAAGTATTCAAGTGAGACTACATGCATTACTTCCACAACCTAATTGAGAACATAGTATTTATTGCTCTAAGTGGTGTCTTTCTGGAAAGTAACACATTTCAAAAACGACAAGTTGGAGGAAAATGAACTCGATGACCATCGAGATTAGCAACAAACTTAAACTGAGAATCTCCGAAGACTTTAGAAGGGCTTTATGAGAATGATTGATCAAGAATACTTAAAGGACTTCACAAGTGCCTTTAATGAGAATTTAATCC
Source organism: Chenopodium quinoa (assembly GCF_001683475.1). Classification (NCBI taxonomy): domain Eukaryota; kingdom Viridiplantae; phylum Streptophyta; class Magnoliopsida; order Caryophyllales; family Amaranthaceae; genus Chenopodium; species Chenopodium quinoa. Next base: position 1,593,192 of record NW_018745566.1, read on the forward strand.
TCACAAAACTTTAGAAGTGGTGGAGTAAGATCAATATAATCAAAGGGCTTTAAAAGCACCTTGAAACTCAGTGTTTGATGCAATTACCCCGCATAGGTATAGAATTCACCAAAGGCTTGGATTGAATCCTATAAATTTCTATTAAGTTAGAAATAAACCTAAAACTTACAAGCATAGTATTTACCATTGGATGGTGAGGGAATAGTATCTTGTAAAATTAGCTACGACAAATCCAAATTCCAAATAATGGTTAGAGGCCATAAAATCCGAAATAGACTCCATGTTTGTAAATCATGTTTGGAACTTGATTCATTTGCATGAAGGGTGAAAGACCCATCAATCGCAAATACGTTTTCTATGAGAAAACTGACAAATGTGAAATGCATAATGCATAGGTTGAAAAAGGATACAATTAATTCACGGAGTTGATTTTAATAAAAACCTATTCACCAATCGGAACGCTTAAGTCTTTTCGTGATTATTCTAGCAAAATTGCGCGTATGAAATATGGAAAAATAGATAACGAAACCGCCAACCTAAAATGGGATTTTAGGAAGAGACTATAGAAATAGTCTAAGGGTTTTAAGAATCTAAATAATCACTAGTAGAAAAAATGAAATAGGAACCCCCCCTTTAGCACCAGTTCGTGAAAACCGGTGCCAAAAGAAATGGGCAGGATTGAAAAATTCAGAGTTGGCACCGGTTCCAACCAAAACAGGTGCCAATCATTTAATTAGCACCGGTTCAAACCGGTGCCAACTTATAAAAAAAAAATAAGTATGGCATAGAGTTGGCACCGGTTCGCCTTAAACCGGTGCCAACTATGTTAATTAGCACCGGTTTAAACCGGTGCCATTTTTGAAAAAAAAAAAATCGGGTCTTCTTCGTTTTCATTTCATTTCCCATACTCTTTCTTTCTCTTGCTTTCATTTCCTCGATCTTTCCTCTTCTCATCTCATCTGCCTCTCTCTCTCCTCCATTGAAGCGTACTCGAATTTCTCCATTGAAGGGGCTTTTGAGCTTTCTCTCAGCAGTTTCCTAACACTCCTTCTCTCTCCTTCGATCTCCTTCTCCATAACCGCCACTTTCCATTTCCTTTCTTCTCTCTTTCATTCGATCTCCTTCTCCTTCTCTCTTTCTACAATATTGGAGGTTAGGGTTTCTGGGTGCATCTATTTTGAATCAATTCGATGTGCGTGCGTCTTCAACAACAACAAATTCGAATCAATTTTGAACCAAAAATCAGAAATTCGAGGTTAGGGTTTCTGGGTTATTTAGCTTTGCGTTATATTGTAGCAGTTCTGAGCTTTCTCCTCCATTGAAACAATTTCTGAGGTATTGTTTTTTAATCAGTGAAGTTTTTTAATCAATGAATATCAATTTCGCTAATTATTTGTGTTAGTTCTAATTTCCTTAATTTCTGTTGAGAAAATGCTGAAAAGTTGTAATAACTTAATTGGGTCTTTTTTATTTTTGTTTTGTGGGTTGTTTATGGTAGGCAAAAAGAGCTGGATATGTTGATGAAGGTTAAGGAAGTAAAAGGGTGTATGGGGAAGGGGAGTGATGTATAGTAATGGTTGGAATTCTTGGAAGGTCAAGTTTAAAGATTGAAAATTTAAAGGTATAAAGTGAAAAGATTGTCTCGGATGTAAAGTTAGATCATTTTAAAATTTGGTGTTAATGAGTTTATGAAGGTTCAAATGCATGTTAACTTTCCTGTGAGAGTTGAGAGCTATGGCAGTTTACAGTCCACTCGTTAATCTACAAGCTCACAACCTCCATTGCTCCTCCTCCTTCTCTCTTGCAATGCCATGTCTCTCCCTTCCTTACTTCTCTCTCAACTCATATTGTTAGTAACATTCTCTCTCTTCTTCTTTATTCCTGCATTTTTTTTCCTTATTTTGTATTATTAATCTATCATAATCTTATATTTCTGTCAAATTAATATTTTTTAACATTGATCATAAAATTCTACATTTGATAATGCTAGGCAACATTTGAATTTCAATTTGAAACTATTAATTAAGAATTATTCTTGTGTAGAAATATTAGGGTTGATGTTAAAAATTGAATCCAATTTCAGCTCTAGAAATGAAGTATTGGGGTGGAAGAAGAAAAAGAGGTGTTTGTTTGGCTTCTTCATCACAGAATTCAAGTAATGATGTTGCACGAAAAAGGTGGGTTTATTTCCCTAATTTTTAGCTTGTCATCTTAGTTTAAAATCTCTAGAATAATTGTTCAATTAAACTTAATTTAGTGATTGCATGGTAAATTGAATTATTTTCTAGTTTAAATGGTTATGTATTGAATTATTGATGCAATGTGCTTAGTTTCTGATAAGAAATGTAGTTCTCCTGGAAATTTTATTTAGAGGACAACTAAGTGTAAATTAATTTGATTGTTTGGATTGTGGCTAAAATTTCTTATATATCCTGATTCTGTGTAAAAGAGTGAGCAAGCATAGTAGCAGTGGTAGAGTTTGTTGACCCGAGATGGATTTGATTAGAAGAATGAGGGAGAACGAATGAGGAAATCAGTGCAGAAAAGGAGATATAAAGAATGAGAGGAGAGGGGATTGAGAGAAGAAGGGTGAGTTCTTGAAAAAAAATTGTTATTTTTTTTTTACAAAAAATTTGGAAAACATTTTTACTCTTCGGATAAGAAATTTTTCACTGAATTTCCTCCCGTTGTGTAGGGGAGTTTCAGAAATCATTTTTTCCAAGATCACTCCCTGTCTAACCAAATGTACCTTGCCTTTAATATTTTGAAGTGTATTCAATTTTTAAAAGATTAAAGGCAGCTCAAGTTAGGGTGTTTCGGTCTTGCATGCTATGGTTATATTAAATTGGAGAAGTTGAAATTGCTTCCATTCTTCCATTTTGTCATAATGACTTGCAACTCACTCAATTCAATAATGGGTAAATCTATCAAGGCATATAGCCAAGGCTAAATATAGACAATGTATTTTGCTGTGTGAAAGTCAGTCCAGATCGAAAAGCATGTTAGAAAAATCATGATCAACCTAATAGGAAAATTGTAAATGAGGTTATTGACAAAAATGATTTGTTGAATAGGTCATTTTATTTGGCAAAATATAGTGAGATTAGGGGCTAGAGAAAGCTGTAAGAAATCAACCTTTTCTTCAGTTGTGTTGGCTGAACCAATGAGTAGTGTGCTTTTGGTTTGCAAACCTTGTTCCATAAGAGATATTATTTCCAATTTATGGACTTTGTGTCTGCATCGTTGTATTGCAGGAAAGTTGTGGAACATTTATGTTTACTGAGAGCAAAAGAAAATTTATCTGATGAGCAAGAGAAATATATGTTGGACAACCTTTATACATCTCAGTATCATATGGCTGGCATAGTGACAATATCTCTAGGTAAATAAACATCAAACATTATAGGACTACATGCTTACATATTTGTGCTTTGTTTTCAGAATTAGCTATCCTTACAAATCATCAATATCTTTTTATATGGTTGATTGATAAGCATAAAACATATCATAGTTGGTTTATGCTAGTTGTATGACTTCTGGAAGTTATATCAATGATTCCTATAGGACGGACGTCAGATCAAAATTCTAAAAATTACAGCCATGGTGTATTCATGCGTTTCAAGGCCTAGCAAAATTTTATGAGAATCCTTTGTATTTGCGTATTCTCAAGGAGCATGTTACACCTTTCTGTCATGTATGCACTGCAATGTAAATTTCAAAGCTTATTTATTCCAACTTACCTTTCCATTATTTTAGCTTTCTTTTTACTTGTGTTTAGATTAACTGAGGTACTTACTGCCCTTTTTTTTTTTTTTTTTTTTTTGACAAAAGGTATTTACTGCTACTTAACAGTTATTGTTATAATTTTACAGGATTTGCTATATGTGGATTTTGAAGCTGAAGTAGAAGATGATATTCTTGCCATTTTCCGGAAAGGAGAGGTTGGGATTTAGTGTCGCCTACAATTAGTTATGCACTAGTTTGAAATACTGGGCTCTGATGTTAATACCCTTTTTATATTTTAAAAATTGAAGGATACATAAAGGTGATCACACCCTTGACAATTGAGGTGATTCTCCAATTCTCACCATCTATTTTTTGCTGAACAGGCACACCAGCGCAGCAGAACAGAAACAGCAGCACATCAAACAGCAGAGCAGCAGGTCAGCCTGAACACACAACAACATATCAGCTAGCAGAGCAGCCACCAACACAAGACAGCCTGAACAGAAGCAAAACCAATCACCCAGCCAGCTTGAACAGAGCAGAAACACAGCCACAGAAGCAGAACAATCACAACCATCAGAATAGAAACACAGCCACAGCCATCAGAGCAGAAACACAGCCTCAGCCAGCAGAGCAGCCACCAGCACAAGACCAGGACAGCTAGTTAAATGAAATGCAAGAAAGGTCGATCAGAGATAAGTCTGGATTATTTAATTTTTTTTTGGACGAAAATTGTAATATTACAGCCTTTTTTAATGAAAATATGTAACTTTATATATATGTTAATGTATCTATATCAACTTAAGTGAAAAAAATGCAAAAAAAAAAAAAAATTTAGGGTATTTCTGGCACCGGTTTGGACCAGAACCGGTGCCAGAAGTTTTTTCAAAATTTGTTTTGAGACTTTTGGCACCGGTTCAAAGCAAGAACCGGTGCCTAAAGGGGGGGTTTTTCGCACCGGTTCTTTCTTTGAACCGATGCGAATAGTATTGAAAATAAAAAAAAATAAATTCGCGCCATGGTAGTTGGCACTGGTTAACCGGTGCTAAATGCTTTAGTTGGCACCGATTTTGATCCGGTGCCAAATTTTCATGGATTTGGCATCCCTCAAATCCCCAACGGTTCAAAACCGGTGCCTTTTTACCTTTTTCGTCTAGTGAATGCTAGATTTGAAAGCAAGCTCAAGAAATCCATTGTGAGATTAAGTGAAGCATTGCATGTAGGAATTGGAACATGTATTCTCATAAAGTTAATAAAAGGTTTGGCTTAAGGAGAATCATAGAAATTCTTATGAACAAGAAGTTTAGTGGGAGCAAGAGTCGTGTGGTCCAACAAGAAGTTTAAGAACTCTATTATGAAATAACTGTCAAATGCTAAATGCTTAGATTTGAAAGGATTTTTGACAATGGACCAAGCAAAAGGCGATACTTAATACATAGTGGGAATTAAGGTCTATTGGATAGACTTAATGAAATGTTTGAACGATTAGAGGAATTTACCGTATTAAACATGAAGGACTTTGAAAGGCTTTCAACCCATATGTATAAAGCTAAGTAAATGTTTGAACTAAGTATAAGCTAGGCTAATACTAAATCAAACAAGAAAGACTCTAGGAGAGACTTTCGACCGTATCATATAGAAAACAGTTTAGCAAGACTCAGTGAAACTGGATGAGTTAAGATCACATGAATGGAATAAATTGGGAATAATTCAGCAATTGAAACCATCATGTGTGCTATGATATGGAGTCGTCACTCATCTTACATGCTTAGAGCATGAGAAGTATCAAATACCAATCAATTTAAATCTAAGTAATGGATCGTTAGATTATGATCAAGAACATCCAAAGTACTTGGATAAGTAGAAGGGATGAGTTCTTCACGTATGAAAACAATTGTAATTTGAGAATTGATGTTGCAAGCACATCATTAGCAAGGATTAGATCCTTAATAAGGAAGTCGTTTATAAGCACGAGCTAGAATGCGTAGTGGCTTGAGAATGGTAACATGGACACGCATCCATGTATAATGTGCAGAAATTTAAGGTAAATTTCCATAATCACAAGTGTTTCGGGGTTTTCTGATGTCCTGCGGGAGAGTTACAATTCCGAGACTGGAACCGGACGCCTGTACCTGCAAAATAACGGAGACTCCTGAGAGCTCCGCCTCCAACGGTCAAGTTAGTACCCGATTAAGGAGTAATCAATACAGAAATTAAAGTAATGAGATCTCTCTAGGTGAGAGTGCTTAGTGTTGGTAATCTGCGTTGTTAGCGAGATTAGCCGGTTGTTAATAACTCTGTTCTTCTCTGCTTAATCTCTTAATTATTCGATTCCTGATTAATGAGGATTAATCGAGTATTTATAGCCTTGGGAAGCGTGCAACTCTCTAGGTTTAAGGTAAACCTAGGGCTGATCGGGCCTCTAGACTGAATTGGGCCTTGATGGCCGGTTGTCCCATTTGGCATGGGTGGACACGTGGCGTGTCTTAAGTGGTCCGTGGAGGACGTATCTGTGATTGACACGTGGCAGGTTCCTGTTGGCCTTCGTGAAGAACACGTGGCGGAACCTGGTTGGTCCACTTGTCAGACGGTGATTGGTGGATAAAAATCCCCTAATCATTTGCCCCTCACAGGTGGCACGCGACTGGTCACGTGTCGCCTGTGACAGGTGTCGCACGGTGACAGGCGACGGCCTGTTACAGGTGTCACCTTGCAGACGGCCGAGAGATTTTCCCGCCCAAATTTTGAATTTGGAAGCGACCCTTCGCCTTCTCACTTTGCCTATAAAAGGAAGTGCTGACTTCGGTCATTTTCACATTTGAGAACTTTTGCGAGAACATTCGGACCCCTAAACTTGCTCTGACATTTCGGACTTTTTCTGCCTACCGCCTGTTCTGACAAGCCGACTGACCCGAACTTTCAGGACTTCATCAACCGTCACTCGTTCAGGTAACTCAGTTCTCTTACTCTTAATTTTCTTTTTATTTTTTGAAATGGCACCATGGAAGCACACGACACGCCCTAAGTTAGTGATCAGCCGGTCACCGGGGACGGCTGAATCTAGGACTAGGAGTGCCGCCTGCCCTTTTCTGGACCCATCTTTGCCCTTTATACAAAGTCCGACTGTATCTGTGTCTATGCAGAACGTGATGGCCAGAACAAAAAAGACTGCTATGATATCAAACTCAGACGGCTCCTCCCAAAGGGTGCTCCTTAGTGAAACATCTGACCAGGCGCCAGATGTAGAACGAGGCGACTGTCAAGCTGACAGTTCTGAGAGAGGGACCAAGGTGTTCCCTTCCCATCTTACCGTGGACATGTCTAATTTTCCTTCTGCTCCTTCTAAGGGAGAGGAGGCGGGCCCCTCTAGGAGAGGGGAGGAGTCGTCCTCTTCGGACTCGTCAGGGGACGAGTCCGAATCCAGCTCTTCTGGCCACAGTTCTTCTGGCTCAGAAGAAAAACATAGCCGCCTACAAGAGGCGAGACGTTCTCATGCAGTTGAGAAGGGGGATAATTGGGCAGAGCCGTCCGCCTCTTACAGAGAGGAAAACGCCCCCTACTACTGCAGGGTACCCCGGGGCCGGATTGCAACCATGCGAGACAACGTGGCGAGCTTTATTGCTAACCACAAAATGGGCCCGGAGTTTTTACTGTTTGTGCCGGATCCAGAAGATACTGTCGTCTGGCCGGCTGGTACCAGCTATGGTGACGGCTGCTTTGGCTGCTATGTGGCGGCCATCAAAGCTGGACTGCGCTTCCCATTACATCCGGCTGTTCAGCGGATTTTAGATGGGTATGATCTGGGGTTATGGCAGTTAGCCCCCAACTCTTGGGTAAACGTACTCGGCTATGTGGCCGGGTGCGAACTGAACGGGGTGGAGCCAAGTTTTGAGGCTTTCGCCCACATGAACTATCTCAGCCGGACCCCTAAGTCGGGAGGTACCGGCTGGTATCAATTAACAAGCCATAGGGGTTACCTCATGACGAGAGGTAAGGCAAACAAATGGAAGGATTGGCGGAACACCTTTCTTATTATCGAGAGTTCAGACACGGAGCTGAACAAACGCTTTAACAAGTGGAATAGGGATCCGCCTCTTCTCGCAGGCGGCCGCAGCATGCCGCCTGTTCCCCCAAAGGCTAAAAAAGAGATCCTAGACAAAGGACTCTTCAAAGTAGAGACTAGGGTGAACTCTACTTCAGGGGTACGAGAGCAAGTACCCCTAAACTGCGTCCCGAGCTTCAAGTGGCTCTATGACGAGTACTTCTTGGCCGCCTGTGGCCTCAGCAGTCGGTGCTCTAGAGGTAGCCGGCCTGACGAATACTCTGTTTTTTCACGCCTTGTTTACTTGGGATTTTTACTAACTTTGCTGTTTATTTCTTTCAGCCGACGCCATGAGTAAAATAACAGCATCTAAGACTGCGGCGGCCATGCTGCGGGTCTCGCTAATGAAGCAGTCGTATGCCGACTCCCCCAGCAAGGAGGCACCCTTGGTAAGCTTTGAAAACCCTTCTCCTTTTAGTTGTATTATGCATATACTAACTCTTTTTGTTTTCAGTCTGGCACTCCAAGGGCTTCTTCCTCGCAACAGCCGGACCCCAAGGCCCGGAGGACGACTGTTGCAAGCTCTCCTGGGTCTTCCAGGAAAACAGTGGTGGCTGAGAAGCAGCCGGCCACTTCTTCAAAAACCCAGGCGGGGCCGCCTAGATGTATGGACACTTGCTTGTAAAAACTCACCCTTGCTTCCTTTTTGATTAGGTCTAACTTGTTTTTTCCTTTCGCTTAATGCAGCTGGCCCCCAGGGACTTGACTTGGTTGAGGTAGCCAAGTCAATGGTTAAAGTAGTTCCTCCATCTGACAGGGAGGCGGTCAAGGGTGCCGGCACCCTTGACCTCGATGGAATTTCAGGGGTCCTAGCTGAGGTATACTTAGCACCTTTTTGAGCTTTTGAGTTCCAGGACGCCTGTTAACTCTTTTGATTGGAAACTGACGCCTGTTTTTCTTTGTACTTAGGCCCTGCTCCGAGTCAACAGCCTTCGCAAGCCGATTGATCGGAAAAAACAAAGAGGTAAAGGCCGCAAAGGCTATGGCCGCCTCCAGCTGTGATAAGGCAATGTTTCAAATTGCCCAAAATGAAGTACTGACCATTGATCTTCTTTATTATCAGGCGCAGGCGACCGCCGCTGTTCGGGCTCAGCTAGAGGCGGCCCAAAAGAAGGTTGACGAGCTGGAGGGGACCGTCACCAACCTTAAAGCCGAGCTGAAACCCCTTCGCCAAAAAATGCACTCTTACGAAGCCATGGAGAAATCTTTGGCTAACGTAAAAGAACGCCTGGTGAACCAGGAGAAGAGTCTTACCCAAGAGCTCTCGGATAAGGCCGAGCAAGAGAAACAAGAGCTCGTCCGGGAGATGGTGGAAGACTCCGCCCAAATCCAACGCATGACCTGGGAACGACTGTTCCCCAGTGCCGACTTTGCCTCATGGGAAAGAACGTACCGCCAGTGTTCGGAAATATATAATCAACAGATCCTGGCGGCTGCCGAAGAAGAGGCGTTGGACGGTGCGTTGGAGGAGGAAGAGCCGGTTGTGGCGCTTGTGCCACTTGGGGGTAAGGCATCAAAAGATGGTGCAGCTAAGGCCGAGTCCAGCAAGAAGAGTGCTGACCAGGCGGCTGCTGCTGATACTGAACTGCCCCCTTCTTAAGCTTTAAGTATTTTTTCTTTTCACGGCCTGCGTGCCGTTTGCTTTGTAATTACTCGGCCAGGGGGCCGGGGTTTTGAATATTCTGCTGGTCTTTTATGGCCGGCTCATTTTAATCAAATTTTTTGTTTTGGTTCAAATTTGTCTAAGTATTTGAAATTTGCTCACTAGACCAACTGTTGTGTATGGCCGAACGTTAAGACAGGTACAAATAGTAAGTATGCCGCCTATGCCCCTGGACGACTGGTTGTCTGTTTCCAGGATAGATGATCAGTCGGCCATTTAATCAATTGGTACTCGAACTCTTTATTCAATTTGACCAAGTAAATAGAATTACCTAGTAGCCAAGGAATTAAGTAGGAAAACAAGCGGTGGGTACCGATTGTTTCCCTTTATTGCCAATGTTGGCTTTTAATTCGTTATTTGTTAACCTAGCAAGAGTATTGGTTGAGAGCCTTTGTTTATTAAAAACAAGTGGACGACTCATACCTTTTAGGCTCCATACTAAGTTTGAGTGACTATTAAGTTAACATAGGAGTTACTTAGTCTTTGTCACAATCTTGATTGAGTAGTAGAGGTATCAGGCGGCGTAGGCCGGCTTGACCCCTTGATTCACCAATGTTTGTTGGCTATTAACTCAATAGGTACCCCCTGCATTTATCCCAAGTAATACAGGCGGTCATCTGACTCAGATGTCAACTGCTACCACTGGTTTGGTTAGTGATAGAGTTATCCTTGTCTCAAAAACGGCTACGTGGTTGCCCTTGGGGACAGTCGTATAGGTGCCGTGTAATTAGTTTATAGAACAATGTTCCACCCAAAAGGGAGCTGCTCTCTGCGACGAATTTCATCCGGAGGGATGCCGTCGGACGCCTGCTATGATGTTGGGACAGGTCGAATTAGTTTTGTAGTTTTGATCAGGTGGCTTGGCGCCTGGTCTGATCATTCGGCCGGTGGCCTTGGTAAGTTCTTGGTGAACGTAGGTGCTAAGTAAAAGAAGGGTAGCCGCCTGTTAGTTACAGGATCGGCAAGGCCCTAATCTTTTTAGCTAAGTATTGTGAGTAAAATACTCGTTGGAGAGTAGCCGACTGTAAAGGAACAGACGGCATGCCCCTCTAAAGATAATGAGTGAAACTCAATGGAGAGTAGCCGACTGTAAAGGTACAGACGGCATGCCCCTCGTAATACAAAATTGAATAGTAAGTGCAAACTTTATTAAGTAGCTCTTTACTTTACATCATTCAGAAAAAATATTTTTTAAGGTTATCTACATTCCAGGTTCGAGGCAACGGTTGTCCGTCTGGTGTTTCCAGACGGTAGGTACCGTCCCTGACTTCCGCATAGATTCGGTAGGGTCCTTCCCAGTTGGGAGTTAGTTTGCCAGACTCATTAGCCCTACCAACTGCTTCCATTTTTCTAAGTACAAAGTCCCCTACTTTGAGTGGACGCCTGTGTACTTTTTTGTTGTATGATCTAGTCATTCTCAGGCGATAGATCTCATGGCGCAAAACAGCATTGCCCCTCTTTTCAGGAAGTGAGTCTAATGCCAGGCGCATAGCTTCCCAGTTTGCCTCTTCGTCATATAGCATTACTCGAAGAGTCGGCTCGTAGTGTTCTATTGGAAGAACCGCTTCTGCACCATAAGTTAGGAGGAAGGGAGTTTCTCCAGTCGCCCCTTTTTCAGTCGTCCTAATGGCCCAAAGAACATGTGGTAGTTCATCTGCCCATAGGCCGCCTGCTCGTTCAATCTTTTTCTTGAGACCGTCTGAGATGATTTTATTAAAGGCTTCTACCTGGCCGTTTGCTTGTGGACGGCCGACAGATGCAAAGTAATGTGCAATTCCTTGGTCTCCCAACCAGCTTTTGAGAACAGGCGTCTCAAATTGGGGACCATTATCAAAAACCATAGACATGGGAACCCCGAACCGAGTGATGACGTTTTTCCAAATGAATGAAATTACATCTTTCGTCTTGATTCCCTTTACAGCCTCCGCCTCTACCCATTTAGTGAAGTAGTCAACGGCAACAAGTATATACCTTCTGCCGCCTGTAGCAGGCGTATATGGACCCAGAATGTCCATGCCCCACTTAGCAAACGGTAGTGGGCTGTGAATGGTAGTGAGGTCAGTAGCCGGACGGTGAATTAATTTGCCAAACCTTTGGCACTTGTCACATTTTTTCACCATCTCCATTGCATCTGCTTCCAAAGTAGGCCAAAAGTAGCCCTGCCGCCTTGCCCTTTGAGCAAGCATCCTACCACCTATATGGGAAGCACAGAAACCAGAGTGAAGATCATCTAGTATCTCTCGTCCCTTTTCAGGAGTAACACACTTTAAGAAGGGTTGAAGATACCCCCTCTTGTGAAGTTCTCCCTGTATCATTTCAAAACAGGAGGCTCGTTTTTTCAGTGCTGCCGCCTGTTGAGGATCATCCGGCAGTGTACCGTTTGTCAGATATGCCCTGATTGAATCCATCCAGGTTGAGCTTCTGTCTAGAATTCCAATAGGATTTTCCTCGATGCTTCTCTTCTCCATTACTTCCCAAAACACAGTTCGAGGAGTATCGGAGGAGGCGGATGATGCTAATTTCGAAAGTGCATCTGCCTGGTTGTTTTCTGATCTCGGCACTTGGATCAGATGGAAATCCTCAAGGGAGCCGACTGCTTGTCGGACCGCCTGTAAATACTTGATCATGGCCGGATGTGTTGCTTCGTATTCGCCATTGTACTGACTCACTATCAGTTGTGAATCAGAACAGGCGTCTATTTTCCTTGCCCCTGCCGCCTTACACATGCGGATCCCGGCTAGTAAAGCTTCATATTCTGCCTCATTGTTTGAAGCCTGGAAACTGAAGCGTAGAGCATACTCGAACCTGTCGCCCTCTGGAGATTGACATACGACGCCTGCTCCACAACCGTTTGAAGTAGAGCTTCCGTCCACATATACCTTCCAGACTTGGTCTGGAACTTGAGAGTCAGGAGGACGAGTCATCTCTACAATAAAGTCAGCAAAGGCTTGCCCCTTCACTGCTTTTCTAGGCTCGAAAGTAACTTCGAGACTCTGCATTTCTATGGCCCATTTGATCATTCGTCCGGAGGACTCCATGGTGGTAAGGGGCCGCTTGATCGGTTGGTCGGTATACACGACGACTGCATGTGCCAGAAAGTAGGGCTTCAATTTTTTAACAGCCATGAAGAGTGCAAGACCAAATTTCTCCACTAGGGGATACCTCAACTCGGCATTTTTCAGTACGTGACTGACAAAGTAGACCGGAAGTTGACAGCCGTCCCTTTCAGCAAGGAGCACCGCGCTTAACGCATGATCAGAGACGGCCAGGTACATGTAGAGATTTTCTTTGGGCAAAGGGCTGACCAGCCTCGGCAAGGAATGCAAGTGAACCTTTAATTTCTGGAAGGCGGCCTCAGCATCCGGCCCCCATTCAAACCTTGCCTTTTTCTTAATTGCCTGGAAAAAGTATAGGCATTTGTCGCCTGATCGACTTAGGAATCTTCCCAAGGCCGCCAGACAACCTGTTAACTTCTGAACCTCTCGGATGGTACGAGGCGACTGCATGTCAATGACCGCCTGTACCTTCTCAGGGTTCGCCTCTATTCCTCTCTGGTTGATAAGGAATCCGAGAAATTTCCCAGACTCAACTCCAAATACACATTTCTTGGGATTGAGCATGACATGGTGCCGCCTGAGTGTGGCGAAAGTTTCTCGGAGGTCCGTCAGATGATCTTTCTGAAGTTTAGTCTTGACAATCATATCATCAATGTATGCCTCGACGTTTCTCCCAATCTGATCAAAGAACACTGTGTTTATCATTCGTTGGAAGGTAGCCGGGGCATTCTTAAGACCAAACGGCATGACCGTGTAACAGTATAATCCCTGATCAGTGACGAAGGCCGTCTTCTCCTGATCTTTCTTCCATAAAGGAATTTGATGAAAACCAGAATAGGCGTCCATAAAACTCATCAAGGCATGGCCGGCTGTTGAGTCGACCAGGTTATCAATTTTAGGCAGAGGGTAACTGTCTTTGGGGCACGCCTTGTTCAAGTCTGTGTAGTCTACACACATTCGCCAGGTGCCATTCGGCTTTTTAACAAGCACCACATTTGCAACCCAATCTGGGAAGTAACATTGCCGAATGAACCCTGCATCAAGTAATTTTTTGACTTCGGCGGCTGCCGCCTGACCTCTTTCTTCACCATGGTTCCGTTTCTTTTGTCGTACCGGCTTCTTTTTCGGATCCACAGCGAGTTTGTGTACTGCCAGATCAGGACTAATGCCTGGCATTTCATGGACTTCAAATGCAAAGATGTCCTTGTATTCTTTCAACAGGTTGTGAAAGTCGTCACCAAGGTTTCTCAGAGCAGTCGTCCCTACTTTGACTGTTCGGTCAGGATGGGAGTCGTCTAATATCAGGTCCGCATGCTCACCAGCCGGCTGAGGGCGGAACTCATCCGGCCGGTCCTCTGCCAATGATTGCTATTTTCTTGCTTTTCTTGCGGACTCAGTCTGGGGTGCCTTTCTCTTTTTGTCGCCTGTTCCTTGAACAGGCGCACTCTCCTTGACGTTGTCAAGGTCTGTTTTTTCTCCACTTGACCCAGTGGCCATAACAGTGGGCTTGACATCCGAGAGATAGCACTCTCGGGCCATCCTCTGATCTCCCTTAGGGAGCCGACTGTTCCATTATCCCTTTCAAACTTAAGCAGCATAAGTGACGGGATTATAACAGCCTTGGAATTATTCAGGGTTGGTCGACCCAGAATCATGTTGTAGGCCGAGAGTTCCTCTACCACTAGGAACCGGACTACCATGTGTCGTCCTTCCCCTTTTTCGCCCAGGCGAATGGGTAGATCCACTCGTCCCAGTGGGTGGACTCCTCCTCCTCCAAAACCTATTAAAGGGTGGGAGGCCGGATGTATGCAGTCCGTCTGATATTTCAGTTTTGACAGACATTTGCTGCTGATGAGATCTGAAGAGCTCCCGGTATCTATGAGGATTCGGCCAACTCTCTGGTTGGCCACTTTACATTCAATAACGAGAGGGTCGTCATGCGGTCCCCTTATTCCTCCTAGATCCTCTTCAGTGATGACAATCTCAGGAAATGTATATTTGGACGGCCGTTCTTGGTGAACGGAATTTACATCTAACCGCCTTATATTATCTTTGTTGCCCCTAATAGTGGGGCCGCCTCCTGAGAAGCCGCCTGCAATGGTGTAGACGACTGCATCATCTGTATCGGAACTGTCGGCCTGTTGATTCTTTTTGGCCGACTGCTTTTTTGAGGAAGTATTCCCCGTAGATTTCTTGACATAAGTGTCAAGATCACCTTGATCAGCCAAGCGGTCTAGGTACCGCATGAGACTGATGCAGTCATTGGTGTGATGACCAATGTCATCATGATAAGCGCAGATTTTGTCTTGGTTCCGGTTGCTCGCAGAACCCTTCATGGGGAGCGGCTTCTCAATTGAGAGCCGTCCCTTTATTTCTTTTAGGATAAACTGGTTATCCTTGTTAAACACATACTTTGGGGAGTATGGTTTGAATTCTTTTTTCTTTTTCTGGGCCGGCTGTTTAGAGGAATCAGCCGCCCAGACCTCTTTTCTTTTTTCATCTTTGTTGGACGACTGTTTCTGTCGTCCCTCTCTTTTGTCGAACCTCTTCCCGTCCGACTGTTTCATCGTACACAGATCAGTCGCCTGTATATAGGCTTCCGCTTCAATCAAGGCCTCTTGAAGAGTCGCCACCCTTTTTCGAACTAAATCAAATTTGAAGGTAGACCCGTCTTTGAGACCTCTAAAAAAGTCAGTATAAGCTACCTCATCCGGTAACCCTTGAATCTGTATTCTCATCAGGTTGAACCGCCTGATGTAGGAACGAAGCCCCTCCTTTTCACCCTGCTGAATTGTTCCCAAATCAAGGGTCGTTTTCTTCGCAAGGATGTTCATAGCGAAGTTGGAGGCAAATAAGTAAGCAAGCGTCCTGAAGTTGTTTACACAACCAGTCGGCAGGTTGCCGAACCATTGCTGTGCGATTCCCTTGAGAGTCGCTGGGAAACACTTGCACCAGGTGGGGTCATCCAACCCTTGAAGGTACATCAGGTTGGTGAATGCCATCAGATGGTCTTCTGGGTTAGTAGTGCCGTCATAGGCGCCTACTAGAATATTTTTTACTTTGGCCGGCTGAGCGGCTTCAGTAATTTCCTTGGAGAAGGCCGACGGCTGTTCACCAAGTCTAAGCAGCCGTAGCTGCCAGTCCATAGGTTGGACGTTTTTTGCTGCAGGTCCACCAAATGGAGGTGGCTGCATAAAATACTGTTGTTGCGGCACAAATGGTAAGTTTGGTACCGCCTGGGCACTATGAAAGCCGGACTGACGAGAGGTGCCGCCTGACTGACTCTCATGGTACGACTGAGTTGGCCTCATCGAGGCATTTCGCAAACTGTCCTGAAAATTTAAAGTAGAAGCCGACTCTGATAATCGGTCACTCTTCTTCTGCTCTAGCAGGTGCCGAGCATCTGTGAACGTTTGCTTTGACCCGTCCGCCTGAATATGACGAACCGGTTTCCTATTTCCCGTAGGATAACGGAGTTTTGTGAAATCAAGAGCAGACGGCTCCCGCTTCTTGGATTTAGGATGGGGAGTCGCCTCTCGCCCTTGAACTGGCTTCCTCTTCAGTGAAGTGGAAGGTTTCTTGGCCGACTGCTCTTTGACTGAAGCAGGCGGTTTTTTGTTGATCAACTCTTGGATCTCTCCCTTGAAGTCCCTCATGAAGGTCATGAGTTCGTTCCTTGTGATGGGAGCAGACCCATCAGTCGGCTGTTGCCGAGCAAGCGGTGCGCCTGCTGGCTCGCTTCCTGTTTGAAGATACTCCCGTTCCCTCATTTCGGTATGACGGGTACGTCGGGCCCTTAGGGTCCCGTCTGGAGCTGTATGAGTTTCAACTTCAAATTCACTTTCGGTATCATGGTCCGACTGAACTTGAGGGTCGTCTAGGGGACGCCTCTCTTCTGGAGTCGGTACAGACTTGGATGCCATCTCTGAAGTACTCTCCCCACAGACGGCGCCAAATGTTTCGGGGTTTTCTGATGTCCTGCGGGAGAGTTACAATTCCGAGACTGGAACCGGACGCCTGTACCTGCAAAATAACGGAGACTCCTGAGAGCTCCGCCTCCAACGGTCAAGTTAGTACCCGATTAAGGAGTAATCAATACAGAAATTAAAGTAATGAGAGCTCTCTAGGTGAGAGTGCTTAGTGTTGGTAATCTGCGTTGTTAGCGAGATTAGCCGGTTGTTAATAACTCTGTTCTTCTCTGCTTAATCTCTTAATTATTCGATTCCTGATTAATGAGGATTAATCGAGTATTTATAGCCTTGGGAAGCGTGCAACTCTCTAGGTTTAAGGTAAACCTAGGGCTGATCGGGCCTCTAGACTGAATTGGGCCTTGATGGCCGGTTGTCCCATTTGGCATGGGTGGACACGTGGCGTGTCTTAAGTGGTCCGTGGAGGACGTATCTGTGATTGACACGTGGCAGGTTCCTGTTGGCCTTCGTGAAGAACACGTGGCGGAACCTGGTTGGTCCACTTGTCAGACGGTGATTGGTGGATAAAAATCCCCTAATCAACAAGTGATTAGGGTCTCCCAAACATTGTGAGCAGTTTGGAATGAAATCTGAGCAAAGCACCATCAGAAAGTCAACTTAAATAAATGTTGAGAATATTGTGGCCTGGAAGGCAATAATAAGAAAATGTTCAATGGAAAGTTCATTGTCGAACGTTGATGATTGTAGGTTGTGAAAGATCTCAAGTCAAGAAAATGAGTGGGAGCCATCACTTGGACAATAAATCCTAAATCACATATGATCCATACACTCTCAGAATTTTACCATCTTATTATGAAATTGTTCGATAATGAAGATGCTAAGATTTGCAAAGTAATAATAACTAAACCTATGCAATAAGTGAATGATAACATTCACCAGAATTGCATGAAAGAAATCAAGCATATTAAATATGGGTATGATTTCTATAAATGTTTTGTGAAGAGTGTTACTCTTGAAACATTTGGGGAAAACTATTTATCATTAGATGAAACGTTGAAAAGGTTTCATAGTGGAATAATAATTTCTACAAATAAATACCACAAACTATTTAATTGAGGTTTAGAATTAAATAATGAGTCCATTCGATTTATGAGAATATTCAAAACAGGGTATCAAGACCATGTCTTCGATAAAGAAACACCTGTTAAGTGGACATTGAATATTTCAATCGAAAATTATCCCTAATCAAGGTCATTCAAACGATGGATGATTAATGACCACTTGAGATTAGTGTGTAGTATGATTTATAGCACCGTTTTTTGTGCTACGAGGAAATGATTGTCATAAATCATTTGCACAGGTATTGGTTTAGAACTATAACGGATCAACCTATGAGAATACTTTAAGAGATTTAAAATCGTCATAAGTATATTTCTCATTATAGCTATCGAAACCTTTTTCCTCGACCATGAGTATTGTAAGTTCTCTTGCTTGAGTACTAGTGGTTTTGATGTTGTCAAACGTCTGCCGTAAATGGGGATTATAACGGCAACACTCGGGCGGCTAGGTCCTCTTAGTAAGGGAAGCTGACAATGCAAGACTAGGAATGTCCCCCTATTAACAATAGGGAATATGTCTTTGTTGTTTACAAGGCTTCTCGAAGAGCGAGACTGTGAAAATGCATGGTCGTGCTCAGATGGATTTTAAAAATCATTCTTATTGACAGTCGAACTTGGGAATCGAGAAACACTTCTGGACGTAATAAGGATGACGAAGGATCTTACCTTATAGTTCATGAAGAGACATTAAGTGACATAGGAAATTGGCTATACACTAACTGCACACTTGTCCGGAAGGACAAGTGGGAAATTGAAAGGAATGGTGTCCTTCCAACAAGAGTATTATTCCTATAGAGGGTTCAGAATTATTAGAAAGCTAATTATTCAGTAAGTTCAAGTGATCGGAATGCCTAGGTGGAAGCCGCTTCCGATCAGTAATATTAATCTATAATTAATATTACAACTTAATCTTGACTGAACCCTTCGGGTCACACCCCAATTGAGTAACCGATCCGAGGCGACGAATCAATCCAAAGGATTAGATGATTCATTAGAGTATTACAAACAAAGACGTTGGACATTGAGCTTAGAGCGTCGAAACCGAGCGTCGTAAGTCGAGTCGAATTTAGAATTCGACAAGACGAGAAATCAAGCAAGCGACAAGTTTGAGCTATGTCGTAGCCTCGCATTTGCCTAGCAATGCGAGTTCTAGGCTAGCTTAAGATTCCAAGCGCATCACTAGGCATACCACAAGCATGCTAGCAAGGCTGGTGCACAAGGCCGCAAGCATGCTAGCAGCTAGGGCATGCTAGCGTGCTAGTGTGCTTGGCCACGCACCGAGCCACATCATCGCTAGCTCAAGCACAGCAGCAGTGCACTATGCCTACTGTGCTATGGTGATGTGTGCTAGCATAGCAGCCTCACGCACCTCGTAGCCTCTCGCACAGCAACCACGCATCGTAGCATCGCACTAGCATCGCAACGTGCTATGTGCTGTGGCTGTGCATGCTTGTGTGCTAGGCAGCGCCTAGCACAAGCAGCAGCTGCCAGGCAGCGCCTAGCATACGCTACGCAGCTGCATTGCTTGTGTGGCTTGCAGGCTGCGTGCATGTGTATGCATGCTGGCTAGCCAGGCCAGCTAAGGTGCCAGGCGCCAGCTAGGCAGCCTTGGCAGCCAAGGCAAGCTCGCTGCCAGCTATGCGTGGGCTGCTCTTGGATTTTGGTGGGGACCGATTCTTGGTGGCTTTGCTTGGTGAGTAAGGAGTATTGGTCCCTCCCTTTGAATGGTCCTCACCTACTCTTAATTACCCTTTCCCACTTGGATCTTGTTTATTGCTTTGCATTTTAATTTATTTTGGATTAAAATAAATTGGTGGGAAAAAGCAATTCTCCCACATTGATGGGAAAAGGGGAGATTTAGGCTCCCTTCCCTATAAATACCCAAGTTTTGGGTTTGGGAAAAATCACTTGAGTTGAACTCAATAAGGCATCTCCCTATAGATGAGAAAACCTTTAAGTTCGTAATACTCTAGTCTTTTCTTGGTCTAGCCCCGACTAACCTTTGGGGTAGAGGCCGTTCGGGTCTGGTCTCGAGGGTGGACTCAGTCGGAGGCTCTCGTGCTTGCGTCGAGGGTAAGAATGTCATTTCCCTTTCTCTTTCTTTTGTTGTTTAATTATGTGATTGCATGCTTAATTCCTTTAATTAGTGGGCGAGGCTTGGGGGTGGGTTTCTCTTCCGCGTAGTGTTGGACGCTACGAAACCCAACAAGCCTCTACTTAATTCTTATGATATTCATGTGCGCTTTCCGATCAACGTACATACAACAAATTAGCCCTAAACTTGTTTAATCTATGTTGGTTGATTATTAATGCACAAATAAATCTATTATTGGCGATCACTTGAATTAAAATCATATTAAACCTAAATCAAATTATGAATTATCTTATTAGGCGTGATTCCAAGTACAAATTCCCTTTAACCTGCAATAAAGGGCGTGATCAAGCAATAACAATAAATCATGAATAATCAAGTAATGTAATAATTTTTGACACAACAATAATCATCATAATAATCAAAACATTAATAAAGTATGATTAATAGCAAGATCCTAGGGATGACACCAAACAGATTAATAACAAAGCCTAGCATGTCTCTAATAAATAAAGATTAAAGCTTTAGCCTAAACATGATACTAGAAAGCATGATATTAGAAATATTAAAATAACACCCTAACATGGTACTAGAAAGCATAAAAGCATCCTAACATGATACTAGAAAGAAAAATAATATTCTAAGCATGATTTTTATATCAAAAGCAAGGAATAGGGGTAATAAAATCTACTCACTTTGATGCCTCGTATCTCTTTTAATCAAAACAATACACACGTTAGTAACTTCAAGAAAGAAATATTCAAATAAATAAACAAATCAATTACGAATTGAAATATGGATTAGGGACCAAACCCTCAGAAATATCAACCTTTCACGTCAAAGTCAAAGGCAACTACGAGAAGGGGTTGGAGTATTCAAGTCTCACAAAGGTCGTATGGTGTGTGATGTGTTTAGGCTAAGGCTAAGAAAGAGAGAGAGAGAGATAGAGAGAGAGAGAAGCATATAGCTTAGAGAGAGATTAAGATGATGATTGTTGGTGAATGAAAACAAAGGAAAACGTCCCTATTAATAGGAAAAAAATGAGGGAAAAGATCAGAAAAAGAGTTAGAATCCGACTCGGAGTAAAATGCCTTTCATCGCGAAACGCCAGCTATATCGCTGCGCGATATTAGAATCGCTGTGTGATATTTCCATCGCTGCACGATGCTTTTCAGAAGATAAGATCCATATGGAATCCGACCTCCAATCAAATTGGGTTAGTCGAATATCCGTACTTATCCTTATTTTATCAGAATTAAATTTACTAAAAACAAGTGTTTTATCAGATATAAAATTCATAGTCTTTATCTTTTCAAAAATAGGATAAATTAGAACCTATTAGAATCTAATAATAAATCCTAAAGGAATTAGGAATGGTTTTAAGGTTAATGGACCCTCCACATGGTCATTGGGTCGTAGGTAAGGTTTGGTTTGGGCTCGGTTTAGTATTTTGGCCATTACTTCCTTGTTATAACTCGGATTTGGGCTTATAATATATCATTTGAAAGCTGTTTTCAAGCCCCGTCCAACTACACAATCATTGGACCCAGATTATGGACCAAAATATACTGGTTTGGACGTTTTTGTAAAGATGACACGAATTGAATGATTTTAAGCAACACGAAATGAATAATTTTGGGTTTAAAGGCACGAAATAAATGATTTTGGCTTAAAACTCTTTAGGAAAGGTTAGAAATGGTCAAGGTTAAAGGAAATTCATGAGTCTCTTCAACACTTCACCTAACTCAATAATCAAAGACGTGAAAGGTTCTCATCACTGGGTTTGGTTTTTGGGGAGACACAATCAGGTATCTACAAAAGCCCCCACTTTGACTGAGTTTGGAGAAACGTGAGTTTTGAAATCGCTAGTCAAAGTAGATCAAAAGGGACGGAGAATGATTCAGAACGTGCTGCGATCTTAAATCATTCTTTTAACGCCGATACCTAAGGGAGTTAGAAACGTGTATTTTTTTACTGTCGGGTACATGCCTCTGGGTAACATCTTATGCTTTATTTGACAACCTCCACAATGCTTCATGAACGCCATCGAAGGTAACAATGCTTCGCTATCTTCATTTGTAATGAGAATCTTCCACACCCTAGGGAACATCGTCGAAGGGTCGTGCTTCGCCATCTTTAATTTTGTGGCAGTGCCTCGCCACGGTAGTGCTTCGCCGCTATTGTCGTCGTTGTGGCCGTGCTTCGCCGCTCCTCCATGCTTCGGGACATCGTCGAAGACCGCATTGTGTCACCATCTCAAAAATTTCCCCAATGTTTTGATGGGACCAATTAATACTGATAACCTCCACACCCTAGGGAAAGTCGTCGAAGACCACAATGCCTAGCAATCCTCAAACCTCGCCAATGCTTAAGCGGGATTAACCAATGCTTAAGTGTAAAGAAATGATGTGAATCAAGAGGCTAAATTTTTTGAAGGGTCCAAGATACTTTTAGAAGGTCCAAATAGCTTCATTATGGGCTGCCCAATCAAAGAAATAAACAAGGAAAGTTTCAATAGGTCAATTGAGAAAGAAGGAAGCTTGATCACCATGGAAGACAATATGCACATTCGGCTTCCGGCAGCGATTGCGGCTGTCACGCGCCACTCCAAGGGCCATGCGCCACCTTCCCCGAGCCACCTTGAGCCCAGATACACCATGATCCGGTGCGTGAGGCTAGAGGAGGCGCATGTGGTGTTGTGGTGGCGGCAACATGAAAAGGATGATTTTCCATCCTTAGTTTTTTCTAGAGTTTTTGCTTGCAAGTTTTTACCTTTCACTTGAAAGGGTTTTTCTTGGTTTAAGCACTTAGGATAGGTTTATTTTTCTGTCATTTAGTTGCTATAAAATTCCTAAGGTTATTAGGAAAGTTTTTAGTTAGTTAGAGTTTAATTAGGAATAAACTACCTAGCAATCTTATCTTTGACGGGATTGAAATTCTATCTTATGTAGGATTATTAGAATCCTATCTAGGTTAGATCTCCTACTTATAGGAGGACTAGGAGACCTCTTTTGAGGCCTATAAATAGGGGATTTTCGTGGCTTTGTAAGACACATAACAAATACACAACAATTCAGTTGAATAAAAATTCATTGTTTAGCTTTTTGCTTAAACGTTTTGCTAGTTTTCAATTCAAGGAGTTGGTTGAAGATTAGAACATTAAACACTTAGTTTCTAGGAGTAGGCTAAGAGTTTAATTTCAAAATAATTAGCGTCCAGGAGTGGGTTAATTAATTTGGGGATTCGAATCATAAGTTTCAGGAGTGATCTTGTGAGGAGAAATATCGGTTCGTTTTTATTCAATCTTAAAGAAATCCTTCAAGATTGGATCTTTATTTCAAGATTGTGGGTTTTCTAAAATCTTGATTAAACAAGGGGTTAGAATCCACATCAAGAAATGCGCCCAACCAATGCATAGGTATACTTCACCAATGCTTAGGTGTGATGAAGTATGCCCAACCGATGCTTAGATGGACTTGACCAATGCTTAGGTGGACTAGATATGCTCAACCAATGTTTAGGTGGAATATGCTCTGACAGTGATTAGGTGTGTTTAAGTGTAATGAGCCAATGTTTAGAAGCATTAATCAAGTATGCTATGCCAATGTTTAGACGTACACAATCAATAAAGTGATCGTCACCAGGCCGATCATCAATCAAAATTGTAATCGGGCCGATTACTAGTTGAAGGTGTTCACTCAATATGTAATCAAAATGTGATTATAATCAGGCTGATCATCAATCAAATATGATCATCATCGGGACGATCATCAATCAAATATGATCATCATCGGGCCGATCATCAATCAAATAAAGTTGCTTTTGTTACGAGGCTTCAAGTAGGGTAATCATTGTCCAACCCATCGTTCTACAAGAATCTCAAGAATAACGTGCCACTTCAGCTATTATCACGCGGCGACAACTTTGTCGCTTCACGTCAGGGTGTATCATGTTGCGACGGATTTGTTGCGCTGCGTTAGGTTCTGTCGAGATGCGCTTGAATCAGGTCATAGCTTTTGAACTCTTTTTTTCTTGTTTGGCTTTGCTGTTGTTGCTCACGCCTTTTCGCTCATTTGCGCTCAATCAAATTTGCCTCAAATCTTTTGTAAAGGTTGCTCGTCCGCTAGGGACTTAGTGTACCTGCATCTACATTTTGGACTATAGGACTTTGCTCATGTTTATAGTTCCTTGAGGTTAACCCAAGACTTGATGTTACTTGACTCATTGTGCGACTCAATGTTTTAAATCGACTCGATGTGTTTAAAGCAACTCGACTCAATGTGTTGACTGAACTCGATGTGGTATGACATGACTCATTGTGTAGACTCAACTTGATGTGATGACACGACATGACTCAATGTGCATGACTCGTGATTGCATTGTACAATGATTGTGCTCGTGCAACTTGAAAATGCAGAAAAACAAAAATTTTCCGTCATTTTTGTGGAGGGTACCGACTTACTCCCGAAAAGGAAAAGAGGTAAAATGAATTTTTTGAAATTCCTCAAGATAAAAAGAATGAATCAAGCGATGGTGCATGTTGAATGAGCTTAATCAAGTGTATATGCTGATGTTATATCTCATGGTGCAAAGTTTGATGACTCGATAATGAAAGTATTTGAGTAACTTAGGCGCGGAGGCTAAGTACTTCATACTTTGTGATGCAATGATGATTATGATAATGAGTGATTCAAAGATGACTAGGCGTGCTTCAAAGTTGTATCAAGATTTCATGACAAAGGGTTCCTAAGGGAAGGATTATATATTTGGCTATGTATGAGTGATGTCTGTAAGAGTGACACTAAGGTTAGGCTGCAAAGGCTAAGGGTGTGGGAAATATATTTTGAGAAGATCCAAATGATGGTGACTCTTAGGCTAGGTAATTTAATGATGTAGGGATCAAGCCCTCAAGTCTAGCTCTAAATGGATAGGGATGAACATTGGAGATCCCTTGATATGATCATGCATGAATGTGTGATGAATGTGAATGTGAATGAATGCATTCTTATTACGACCGCACCCCAATGTGAGGTGGCCTACGTATCCGTTGGGAATCAGGACGAACGTAGCTCTAGCCAAACCTCACACAAGTATGTGTACACCTCAAGCAGGTCTTTTAAGGGTTGTAACGAGGTTAGGCTAAAGGTTTAAGAGAAAAGGATAAAATCTCAAGACCCGAAATAAGCCCCCTTGGTGTGCAACCTTGAATTTGAATCTTGGTATTTGTATGCTTGAGGTTTCTCACTTTTGAACTCATTTTTCTGTTTTTTTGCATTTGAGATTTGTATTTGAATCTTTTTTTGATAAGTGTGGGCAATCCCGATCATGCGGTTTATCACTCACTTGGCATTCATGTTTCTTAGGCACGGTGCCAAGCACTCAATAAGAGATGCAATCCGAGACGTGTTCACTTGGCATTCATGTTTCTCAGGCACGGTGTCAAGCACTCAATAAGAGACGCAATCCGAGACGTGTTCATATCAAAGACATTGGAACACTTGCCCTTTTGCACACTTTTATTGCTATTTGCTTTATAGAACTTTTAAAATTTTAGCACTTTGGTAAACTCAAGCTTTTGTATTTGGATTTGAAAATTATATAAGTTGCACACCTTCCCATCCCAAGCTAGGTAGATGTGGGTTGAAAAAATGAAGGTCTATCATTAGACGAGGCTCAAAGTGGTTCATAGAGAAAGGATTGTATATTCGAAAGGGGTAATGATGATATGATGTGGCTACAAGGAGTGCCCCAAATTATTGGTATACCTTGTGCTTTGTTTGGCGTGGATTTTATTTTATTTTATTTTATTTTTATTTTTTTAATGCAATGCAATGATCATATGCAAAGAAATAAATGCTCATTTTATTAAAATGGAAAGGGTAAAAACAAACTCATGAAAGTAAATGGAGGGTGCCTATGCTTGACTTATTAGGGAAGGGAAATCAAAAAATAAGGAAAGAAATCATGAAATCTTGTCATTGAAGCGCACCTTGTGCTTTGTGCTTATCATCACTCGGTCTTCTTGCTAGCTGGAGGAACGGGAAGCTTGTTATTATCGATCAAATATTGGATGGCCTCTTTTAGCTTCCAACAACTCTCGGTAGTATGACCCCTACCTTAATGGTATTTGCAGTGTGCATTTGAATTCCAACTAGGCAACCTCTTTTTAGGTGCGGGATCTTGAATGGGTCCAATAGGAATGATAAGTCCCTTGGCATGAAGACGATCAAAGGTAGTATCATAGCTCATCCCAATAGGGGTGAACTCTTTCCTTAGTTGTTTTATTGGCCCTTGATTATCCATGGCTAAGACATCATTAAGGTTAAAGGTACTAACATTGTTACTAGAGTAGGTATTTTCGGAAGAAGAAGGAGTGTCATTATTTTTTCCTTTCCAGCCATCATTGTTACTATTGTTAGCAGCTTTCGATTTCATAAGGTCATCCTCAATTTCAATGCCTATGTTATAGAAAGCTTTGAAAGTATTCAAATTGCATTGATATTTTAAATGCTTTTGATATTTTTCTTGGAGGTTCTTGATGAACATCCTTACAGATTCTTTTTCACTAGGAACTTCGATCATTTTAGTGGAAGTTTCCCTCCACTTATTATAGAAAGCAGTAAATCCTTCATTTTCTTTCTGTTTAAGTATTTCAAGTTCTCTAGCTATGATCAGTTTCTACTTGGATATTACATTTGTATCTATCAATAAAAGCATGTGTAATAGATTCCCAAGTAGCGATCTTCTCGGTGGCTATGGAAAGGAACCATTGTTGACACACTGTTTCAAGAGAAAGAGGGAAGAGTGAAGGGAAAACTCTCCTATCAATTCCCTTGATGTCCATGATTGTTTTAAAAGATCTTAAGTAAAAGTAAGGATTGTTGGTTAGCTTAAACTTGGGGATGTCATTGGCAGAGAACTTTTGCGAAAGAAGTTCCTTATCCACTGAGAATCCTTTGGAGCTAATCCCATGGTACTTATAGTCATTAGACAGTTGACTCAAGCTTTCTTCTATGCGTTTGATGGTCTCGACTGGTACCTGCTTGCTAGGGTCGTTAACTTGAGTGGTGAGCCCCTTAAGCATCTCGGCAAGTCCATTGACAGTCAGCTTAAGTTGGTTAACTTCTTCTTGATTGGCCATTGTTCAGAACTTTCTTCTTTGTCGAATCGGTCTATCAAAGTGTAGCACTTGAACGAAGGTGTTGTCCTTAATCAAACGCCCTTCTCTCCTCAACCAAACGCTGTGGAAAGGAAAACTATGGTCACTCACTGTCAATTACTTGACTTGGACTCGATTCAACATGCATAGATGGGGAAATATCATATTGTATGGGTTAAATGGTATGTATGGGGAGATCATGTAGGAAGATATGTAGGAAGGTGTATGTGTATATGGAAAGTATGTGAATGTGGAAAGATATGGGAAAAAATGGGGAAGAGGATGGACCCTCAACTCAAATTACGGAAAAGACGACTCATGCATGGACCTAAGACATGGTCATGGTGTGAAAGAAGTATGTACAAAGTGTGTGCAAGGACTTATGAGTGAAAGTGATATGTTCAAGACTCGTGTCATGACTATGTGACTAGACATGTGGTTAGACTTAAACAAAGACTAAGTTATGACTTCGATTATTAATTAATAAAAATGTTTGAGATTCGACGCATAGACTCGGGAAGAAGAACCGAACCATCGCGAAATGATGGAACTATCGC
The DNA here is from genome assembly GCF_001683475.1 of Chenopodium quinoa. Classification (NCBI taxonomy): domain Eukaryota; kingdom Viridiplantae; phylum Streptophyta; class Magnoliopsida; order Caryophyllales; family Amaranthaceae; genus Chenopodium; species Chenopodium quinoa. The sequence continues at coordinate 1,620,594 of NW_018745566.1, forward strand.
ATCGCGTTGGTTCTATCGCCGCGCGATATAACTATCGCGTCGCAATGAAAGCTAACGTTTTGCGTCACAAATCAAACCTCCGCACCAGAACTGGAACGTTAATTTAATTTGTTTTCGGTGATTCTTTCAAAAGGGAAACCTATAGTTCCACTAAGTCAAGTATGTTTAGACTTCATTAATCCAAATTAATTAATTAATTAATTAAGCAAAGTCTTTTTTAGTCATTAGTTGGTTTGTTAAGATTTGAATTACAAACGCAAGTCAATAACAAAATGTTAGTTTAATCACAAACAAGCTATGCACAAGTAAGATATGCACAAGAAGTCAAATAGTCATAAACGTGATGAAATGAGTTTGCAACCTAACCATGGCTCTAGTTCTCCAAAGTTCAAGGATTATGGTAGTCAAAGAGGGTCCATGGTTATGAGTCCAAATGCATCGCGCGGAAGCCTTATCTTTGGAAGGTTTGGCGCGTATGGATGGGACCCCGCAAGTTAGACTTGCTTCCATGGTTTGGCAAATTCACAAACTCGGATGTATCCGTCGTTGCACGAAGAGTTCAATTGGGTAGATGGAGTGTGAATTCCCAAGGCCTAAAGCCATATGTAAAACACATATGGGTTCAGAAAAGAAGGAAAAAATTCAATCACGAAGTAGAATCGGCGAGTTAGTACTAGAATCGGTCAAAATAAGAAGGCAGATTACTAGCACGATATCGGAAGAACTTGGCGCGAGAAAACATGGTCTACCTATTGGGTTTCGTAGTGTCTAACACTACGCGGAATGAAACCCTCCCAAAATCCGCACACAAATTAAAGTAACTAAACATGCATATTAATTAACAATCACATAATTAATTAACAAAGAGAGAGAAAGAAGAAAAGACGATCATACCCTTGATGCGTGATTCGCTCTTTCTTAGAGCTTGTACTTGAGAGCGTAGAGCTTCAAAAATGCGCAAGCCTCCAACGGCTCTCACCCTCGAGATCCGACCTGAACGGCCCCTACCCCGGAGCTTAGTTGGGGCTAGACCAAAAGTACTTAAAGTATTAGAACAAAAGTGCTTTACCCTTTGGAGATCCTTTCAAGTTCACAACTCAAGCGCTCTTTCCCAATGCTAAATGATTGGTATTTATAGGGAAAGGAGCCCTTGAATTTCAATCTCCCATCAATGTGGGAGAATTGGTAAAAAAGCATTTATTCAATTTAATTTGATTCTAAAATCAAATTAAAATGCAAATGAATCAACAAACAAGTGTCAAGTGGAAAGCAAAGGGTTAGGTGAGGACCACAACGGGGGACCACCCTCCCCTTTCTCCCCAAGCAAAACCTCACAAAACCGGCTCCCACACTCAGCTAATGCACGCGTGCCAGCTAGTGCTGCTAGCATTGGGCGCCAAGGCTGCCTCGTTCGCTGCCTGGCCCCTAGGCTAGGCCTACTAGCTGGGCACTATGCGTGCACGCAGCCTAGCACACAAACACGCACAACCCGTAGCCCACACTATGCTGCTGCTGCGATGCTTGTGCTAGGCGTAGCCCAGCAAGTTGCTACCTCGCGCGCAAGGCCTTCGCACCAACCCGCAATAGCAAGCCTCAGTGATGCGGGCTGCAATGCGTGGCTGTGTGCTGCTATTGCTAGCGAGCTTGCACACTCGCAGCGACCATATGCGAGGCCTAGTAAGCACTTATGTGCTGCTGGCCTTGCAATGGTGCGGCTGGTGCTGCCAGCTCGCGTAGCATATGCGGCCAGCCTGTGATGTGCCAGCACGGCCGAGCAAGCTGCGCTTGCTTGCAGGCTGCTATGTGCGAGGCACTAGCATGCTAGCATGCCTAGCGCGCAAGCGATGCTGGCCATACCGCACCAGCCAGCTAACCAGGGCTGCTAGCTTGGAATGCTAGCATGTATGCACTGATAGCAAGCTCGACATAGTGCGGTTGCCTTGGCTAGTTATATTGCCCTTGGTCCTCGGATTGCTCGGGGCATTCCGAGGTTAGGGGTATATTTGTAACTTGTTGTTTTATTGACTTCTCGTCTTGTCGATTCCTAAATTCGACTCGACTTACGACGCTCGGTTTCCGACGCTCTAAGCTCGGAATCCGACGTCTATGTTCGTAATACTCTAATGACTCATTTAATCCTTCGGATTAATTCGTTGTTTTGGTTAGATTACTTGATTGGGTGTGACCCGAAGGGTTTAGTCAAGATTAAGCTGTAATATTAATTATGCATTAATATTACTGATCGGAAGCGGCCTCCAACTAGGCATTCCGATCACATGACTTCACTGAATAATTAGCTTTCTAATAATTCCAAACCCTCTATCGGAATAATACACTTGTTCGAAGGACACCATTCCTTTCAATCTCCTGCTTGTCCTTTTGGACAAGTGCGCTGTTAGTGTATAGTCTATTTCCTATGTCACTTAATGTCTCTTCATGAACTATAAGTTAAGATTCTTATTCGTCATACTTATTACGTCTAGAAGTGTTTCTTGATTTCCAAGTTCGACTGTTAATCAGCAGATGATTTTTAAAATCCATCAGAGCACTGCCATGCATTTTCATAGTCTCGCTCTTCGTGAGGCCTGGTAAACAAAAAAGACATGTTCCCTATTGTTAATAGGGGGACATTCCAGTCTTACATTGTTAGCTTCCCTTACTAAGAGGACCTTGCCGCCCGAGTGTTGTCGTTATAATCCCCATGTAAGGCAGACGTTTGAAAACATCAAAATGGACTAGTACTCAAACCATAGAACTAACAATACTCATGGTTGAGGAAAGAGGTTCCGATAGTTATAATGAGAAATATACTTATGACGATTTTAAATCTCTTAAAGTATTCTCATAGGTCGATTTGGTATAGTTCCAAACAAATACCTATGCAAATGATTTATGACAATCATGTCCTTGTAGCACAAGAAACGACGCTATAAATCATACTACACACTAATCTCAAGTGGTCATTAGTCGTTCCACATTCAAATGACCTTGATTAGGGATAATTTTAGATTAAAATATTCAATAATCACTTAATAGGTGTTTTTTTTATCCAAGACATTATCTTGATACCCTATTTTGAATATTCTCAAAATCGAATGGACTCATTATTAAATTCTAAACCACAATTAAATAAAAATGGAGTGACAATATTTGTAGAAAATTAAATTACTCCAAAAATGAATGGTTCAACATAGTGTTTTACATTAAAATCCTCAAATTTAATTAAAACACATACACTGGGAAATCAAAGCCAATCTCCAACGTGCCTGATTCTCTTTGCCTCAACATACTTGTTGTGTTTCACTTGAGGCAAAGGTTTAGTGAGTGGATCGGCTACATTGTCGTCCCTTCCAATCTTACAAATTCTGATTTGACCTTCGGACTTCTGTTCCCTTATCATGTGAAATTGCCTCTTGACATGTTTGACCTTCTGATGTTCCCTTGGCTCCCTGGCTTGAGCAATAGCTCCATTGTTATCACAATAGTGATCTATCGAACCCTTGATTGAGGGTACAACATCAATTTTACCAACGAACCTGCGAATCCAAACTGCCTCCTAAGCTGCTTTTGAAGCTGCCTAGTATTTGGCTTCAGTTGTAGAATCTGTAGTTGTGCTTTTATTAGTACTCTTCCAACTAAACGCTCCTCCATTTAGACAAAATATGTACCCTGATTGCTACTTGAAGTCGTCTCTGTCGGTCTAGAAGCTTGCTTCGGTGTAACCTTTAACAACCAAATCATTACTCCCACCATAGACTAGAAACTTATCCTTGTTCCTTTACGGGTACTTTAAGACCTTCTTGGCCGCAATCCAATGCGTCTCTCCTAGGTTTGATTGGTATTGACTTGTAGCACTCAAGGCATACGATACATCCGACCTAGTACATATCATGGCATACATGATCGATCTAATAAGCGAAGCATATGGAATCTAATTCATCCTCTCTCGCTCATCAGGTGTCTGTGGACACTGCTTCTTGCTGAGAGATATACCATATGACATGGGTATATGCCCTCTCTTGGCCTCCTACATGTTGAATCGTGCCGGTACCTTATCGTTGTAAGTACTTTGGATCAATTCAATTATCGTTTTAGATTTATCCCTATAGATCTTGATCCCTAGTATGTATTGTGCCTCTCCCAAGTCCTTCATTGAAAAACACTTTCCAAGCCATGCCTTTACAGACTCTAACATTGGAATGCTGTTTCCAATGAGAAATATGTCGTCGACATATAAGACGAGGACTGCGATGTCACTCCCACTGACCTTCTTGTAAACATAAGACTCATCTGGATTCTTGATAAAACCAAACTTACTAATGGCTTCATCGAATCGCAGATTCCAACTTTTGCTTGCCTGATTCAATCCATAAATGGACTTCTTACGCTTGCATACCTTCCCAACATTGCTTCGATAAATAAAACCTTCCGGCTGTGTAATGTACACAGTTTCTTCCAAAATTCCATTTAGGAAGGCGGTTTTGACGTCCATCTGCCATATTTCGTAATCGTAATATGCAACAATTGCTAGGATAATCCGGACGGACTTAAGCATTGCAACTAGTGAAAAGGTTTCATCATAATCAATGCCGTGAATTTGCCTATAACCTTTTGCCACAAATCTAGCTTTTTATACATATACATTTCCATCTTTGTCGGTTTTCAACTAGAAAATCTAGTTGCAACCGATAGGTGTGTAACCTTCGGGCAAATCAACCAAGTCCCAGACTTGATTTTCAAACATGGAGTCCATCTCGGATTTCATGGCTTCTTGCCATTTTGTAGACTCGGGTCTCGTCATAGCTTGTTTGTATGTCGCTGGCTTATCTCCATCCACAACTAGGATGTCTTGACCCTCGGTTAAGAAAACTCCTAGATATCTATCTGGTTGAGACCTTAGCCGTTGCGACCTACACAGGGTAATAAGTTGGGCATTTACATTATCGGTTTAACTTTGCACATTGTCAGTTTGACTCTGACCAATGTCAACAGCTGCTTCTAGAGCACTTTTATTGTCTGTTTGACTTTGTTGCTAGTCCTCTCGAACTTCATCGAGTTCGATTTTCCTCCCACTTGTCATTTTGGAAAGGTGCTCCTTATCCAAAAAATCACCATCACAAGCAACAAACAGTTTGTTCTCGAATTTGTTATAGAAGTTGTTTCGGGTTTTTTGAGTGTCTGTGGGAAAGTTACAATACCAAGATTGACCTCCAACTACCTGTACCTACTAAACAACGGAGACTCCAGGGGGTGGGAGTTCCGCCTCCGACGATCAAGTTAGAACGTGTATGAGGAGTAAAGTGCGGAATGTATATGTGATTAGGCTCCTCTTAGGAGAGGAGTGATCTTTCAGCTGTCTTAGACAGCCTCAATATCTGAGCTTTTAGCTCTCTGATTTGTGTGGATTGAATGTGTATTCAATATGAATCCCCCTGAACTGATGTAAATGATCAGTATTTTTAGAGTTTTTAGGAGAGGTGCCTCTTAGGTTATTTAACCTAGTTTGATGGGCTTCCACCGTTTCACGGTTTTTAGGGTTATGGGCTTTAAGCCCGTTTTTCCCTTTGAGATGACACGTGTCATGCTCTAATTAGCTCATTGAGTGTTGAGCTTAGGGACACGTGTCGCATTAGCATAGGTCCATTTGTCAGGGGTATTTTTACCCCCAAACATTAGCCCCTCGGAAGGAGTAATCTCTCTTTTAAGAGGGATTGTTCCTTTCGAATATGAGACCCCTTAAGCCTCTTTGGTCGGCATTTGTCTAGTTCGATGAAAGAGGGATTTGATTAACTTGGAAAATTTTGATACCTTGAATGGTATGACATTTTCAAAGTTAATCAAATCATAATAATTATTGCCGCTGAACTAGACCAATGTCGACTCTTATTGCTTTTAGCCCCACTATGCTGATAGCCCCAGACCAGGCAGTCTGTCAACAATCGAGTAGGGGGTAAGCGCTCAATATAATCCGACCATTGGCCTCATAGAGTTGTTCTAAAGGGAACAACACTTAGCCACTAAGTTTTTGACTTAGCTTATATCCTCAAATTTAGCCGACGGTAATGCTTTTGAGCAACAGCAGGCGCCATCTAACCAAGATAGTAACTGGGTACCGCTGATATTTAACAACCGACAACGTTGTTATCTTAGTCTCATTTGATCGATTCAAACGGCTGCGAACTTGCCTTTTTTGACAGTCGGTAGGGCCATTTGTTTTAAGTTTATAGAGCAATGTGCCACCCGAATGGGAGATGCTCTCTGCGACGAATTCACCCAAATGGGCGTCGCCGGACGCCTCCTCATGTTGGAGCAGACGGATTGTTTAATTTAATAAGATCATCTGGCCATTGGCCTTGGTTTGATCACTCCGGCCATTGGCCTCAATTTTGATCATTCCGGCCATTGGCCTTCTTTTGATCATTCCGGCCATTAGCCTCAATTTGATCATCCGGCCATTGGCCTTCTTTTGATCATTCCGGCCATCGGCCTCAATTTGATTGTTCTAAAAGAAACAACACAGCCGCTAAGTTGTTTAGACTTAGCTTATATCTACTCATGTTGGAGCAGATGGATGATTTAAATTTTGCCGCCTGCACATTGCACAGGTGGTGGTTCTACTTAAGCCAGTTCAACATACTTTTAGACCTTTTTCGGTCAGTATGCTGCCCTTGAGGGAGACTTAAACCAATATTAAATGTTTTCAAAAAATCAAGTAGGATGCGCTATTGAAAACCAATCAATAATAACAAGCACACAATACTCATACTGAGTTATTAGAATGGTACCTTCCGATGGAGGATTTTTGCCAATACACCGGACGACATTGAAATGCCTCCTGCTTTATTCATGATAACGAGCTCTTCAAATGGAAATAGGCGGCCATGGGACGACATTGAGACGCCTCCTGCTTGATTCATGAGAATGAGCTCTTTAAATGGAGACAGGCAACCATGAGACGTCGAGCAACTGAGCCCGAGAAACGAATTTGCTCTCGGCTTATACAGACGGCTTTCTATGGAGATGCCTCCTGCAAACCGGGCTACACCAAGCAGTTATTCTACCATGCCGCTTGGTTTTAAATTCAAATTCAAGCGCCGGGGGGTTGTCAACCTATATACATGCGGCAAGACTTTAAGCAACATACACACGGAAAGAAAACAAGAAATTGTTGAGGTACCTAGGCGGCACCATCTCTAAACCTTTTTCCTTGAAGATGCTTTAGAAATGAAAAAGGTTGGCTAGCCGAATCAGCAAGCGGAAGTCAATCAGCTGCTTGCTAGGTACCCAGACATTTACCTGAAGCCTTGCTTGATGATACCCCAGACGATTGACCAGCTGTTGTAGTTTAAAATCAAGGGAGCTTGTTGATGTATACCCAGGAGCGATGATGGCACAGACGGTTGATTCAGGTGGCAAGGCCTTAACCCAATTTGGCTAGGCTTCAACCCATATACATACAGTTGGGTTTAATACAGTAAAATATGCGCGGTTAGAGCTGACCATGACGTTGCAGAGTACGCAACCACAGCCGGTTTCAATGGTGCAACACATGCGGCACCCATCCGCTCAGTGCATGACTCGGCTGTATATATATATACAGCCCGGTTTTTTTTTTTTTTTAAATGATTTGATCAATGATTAAAATAATCACATTAATGGCCAACCATTTTCTAAATAATGATTTGATCAACGATTTGATCAATGATTAAAATAATCATAATAATGATCAATCATCATTTTTTTTTGAATCATAATAATGATTGTAATGGGAACCCACACACATGAGGCAAGACTCCATGCAGTACATGTACTCACAACCGGTTTTATTTCAATCAAGAGGGATACCGGTTGTATGTGCTTGGAGCAACAAGCCATTCAACTCCTGCTTTCAAGGTTCCGGATGCTGAGCTGCCGCTTGCTATCTTAATGGCGAGGACCAAGGTAGGCATCGGCTTCTCAAGCTCAGGCGCTCATGCAGATTGGTTTAGTAGCCTTGGGCAACCGGTTCCTTTATGGTTGCTTTGCTTACGCACAGCCGGCTTGATGCCTGATGCTGATGCCGCTTGTTGAGGATTACAATCACGAGGCTTTGCTTGATTGCTAGACACCCGTTTATTCATGGCTTCACTCATTGCACTCACAGCCGGATGCTTGGTGGTTGGGTTATGATTACCGCTTGCTTAAGAATTACAATCACGAGACTTTGCTCATGCATATACAACCGGCTCATTGGTGTATTGCATGCATGTTACTCTTCAAACTTAATCAGGAGGCTCTTTTATAAAACCGCTTGTATGCGTTCGAAGTAAAGAGCCATTCAGCTCTTGCATTCAAGGTTCGGCATTGAAGAACCGAAGGTTCATGCGTCACTGCCGGCTGCTACCACCTTGTGCTGGATGCTTTAAATAGCTCAAGCTTGGATGGTGTTGAAACATGTACTCACAGCCCGTTTTATTATTGCAACTCATGCGCCACCCCTCCGAACAGCCGGGTTCATCTAGCCTTCGTTCAGCCGGCTAATGTTTAGCCGCCTGACCGGATGTTAGGTGGCTGGGATAGAGCCGGTTGTGCTTATAGATAACAACAGCATAAAAACCATGATGCTCATGCGTGACAATTCCAATTGCTAGTTGCTTATCCCGTATATACCCAGCCGGAGGAGGAGTCGACATTGAGGCCGCTTGTATATTTGGAGATGGAGGCTTGTTTGCTTTTGAAGGGCATACTTGAGTCTCCCGAAATGGATATAGCATTAATGTCGCACATACATCATTGCCAGATGCTTGGAGTGCCGCATGACTACAAATACAACCGCTTTCGAGCATGAGGTTGAGGGAGTAAGCTTTCAAGCTTTAATGATCATTCAGTGCAACTACTTATTCTCAACCTTCAAGCGAAGAGTGTCTCGGTTTTGCTGGTTGGATATGCTTGTTGTCCTTCCTCAAGCTCTCGGCATGATACTCGGTACTTTAGCCGGATGCCTTGCTCAACATCTCGACATCGGCTTTTAAGCAAAGAGACGACCATTTATAATGCCGCTTGTCTCTTATACATACAAGAGACTTGCTTCTCCTCTTGATAAGACATCATATAGTGCCGTATAAATCACCTTACCAGAGCTTGCTCCAAAAACTTAATGAATAATAAGCTGCTCGTGGAAGGCCATATTGAAGCTTTGTCACTGAGCTAATATTATTTATTTATTTAATAAGCTCATATGCAAGTGCCGCCTGACAACATCACCAAGTTGAGTTTCCATGCAACTTATAGGGTGGACAGCTCATTAGGCAAAGCAAACACTTGGCAATTGCATTAATAATGACGTTTATGGCGTATTGGAGTGTGGAAGTAGTCGGCTTTCTTCGCAAGTAGCATAGCCCCACACAATAGCTTCAAAGAAATTGTCGTGTGTATGTTACTCATTCGTAATGTGAGTAGATAAATATACACAATTTGTAATGCCATTAAGTGCCGGCTACTCATTGATCATTGCACATATAGCCGGCTTCAATGGTGTAGCAAAAGTATCACCAAACCGGACAGCTCATAGCTCAAACCACATACATACATCCGGCCTAGCAAGGATGCACCCATAATCGGCTGCTTGATGGTTAGAGCAGGCTGGTTGCTCAGTTTTTTTTTTTTTTTTTTTTTTTTTTTTTTTTTTTTTTTTTATATATATATACAATCATAAAAATGATATAATAATAAGAATAGCTTACAAGCTTGACCGTCTAACCCTTGGCATTCGGCCATATGACGCCTGTAGTACTTGGCTGCCTGGCCAGATGCTCGGAGGCTGGTATCTTGCCGGCTGTGTTTTTGATAATAACAGCGCAAGAACCGTGACGTCCATGCCTGATAATGTCGTTTGAGTGCCGGCTGCTACTACCATACGGCTAGCCGCCTATATCCAATAAGAGACTAGCACACAAGCACCCTTGCCGCTTGTTATTGGCATTCGAGGTGTTGGCATTTGAAGAGCCGAGTGCCCATGGGTTGCCCCCCAAGTGCCGTTTGTCTCTTGTATTTGCAAGGTTGCATGAAGACCCTTAGCATCCCCTGCAAACACACTTAGTCATTTGACTCGGCATTAGAGCTGTTTGTGTATGCTAATTCAAGGAGAGCTAGGCATGGATGGTGCCGGATGACACCCTTGATTTAGCCAAGGAGCTTGGTCGGTTGTTAGCTTTCTCTAGGCAGGGAGAGGGTTGGCTGACCTCGTTGGGCTCAACGGCATGTTCACCTTGGGAAAGTGTCGGCCTTTACACAAGTAGCACAGCCGGCCAAGCATAGGGTCGCCTGTGCGTTTGCTGAGTTGAGGATCTTGCATTTTGATGCTTATGGTAAATCTTTAAACTCAATCAAGAGGCTCTTCTATAGTGCCGTCTCTATGTGTTTAAAGTAAGCCATTCAGCTCTTGCATTCAAGGCTCATGCGCCTATGCCGGCTGGATGTTTGTGTTGTTTATTAGCTTGATGCCGGCTGTACCCATTGGATGTCATGCTAGTTGCATGTAGCTTATCCCACATGTACACAACTGGATGTGTGGTTAGAGCAGGTCGGCTGCTTACGATGCCTCCTGTTGCTGACATTTAAGCTTAGACATGGATTATGCCGGCTACCCCTATTGAGTGCAACTGCATGATCATTAGAAAGAGTGTCGGTTGTATGGTATGCTTATAGAGGAGCTTGTGGACGACGGTGTATTAAGCAACCCCTGCTCACACGCATGAACAGACCCATTGGACTCAACATTGAGATTACTCTCGCACCAGAAGGTTATTTCCTTGAAGAACACAGAAGGTTGTTCAGCAAGTTTTTGCAGACGGAGCTGCCTGTCCAGAAGTTGGACGCGTTGTGCCGCCTGCCCGCTGAAGAGGGTCGGTTGCATACATGGCTGTCCATACGGCATGTATGGCTGCTGAGGCGCATACTGTGCCGAATGGATTATCTGAGGGCCATAGTGAACGGACAAGCCGCCTGACTGACCCCCTCGGTTTGATTTTGAATGCCTCATTGAGGTATTCTGGAAGCTGTCTGGGTAGGTCGACGTTGAAGTCGACTTAGACATTTAGGATGGGGAGGAGGCACCTGGCCTTTTACCTCGACCGTAGGCCGCCTCCTATCAGCAGGCGGTACAGACTGATGTGAAGCCCTCTCAGTAGTACTCTCCCCACAGACAGCGCCAAATGTTTTAGGGTTTTTTGAATGTCCTGCGGGAGAGTTACAACACCAAGACTGACCTTCGGCTGCCTGTACCTGCAAAACAACGAAGACTCCCGGGGGCGGGAGTTCCACCTCCGACGATCAAGTTAGGACGTGTATGAGGAGTAAAGTGCGGAATGTAGATGTGATCAGGCTCCTCTTAGGAGAGGAGTGATCTTCCAGCTGTCTAAGACAACCTCAATATCTGAGCTTTTAGCTCTTTGATTTGTATGGATTGAATGTGTATTCAATATGAATCCCCCCTGAACTGATGTAAATGATCAGTATTTATAGAGGTTTTGGGAGAGGTGCCTCTTAGGTTATTTAACCTAGTTTGATGGGCTTCTACCGTTTTACGGTTTCTAGGGTTATGGGCTTTAAGCCCGTTTTTCCCTTTGAGATGACACGTGTCATGCTCTAATTATCTCATTGAGCGTTGAGCTTAGGGACACGTGTCGCATTAGCATAGGTCCATTTGTCAGGGGTATTTTTACCCCAAACAGAAGTTTGTCAGAAATTTATTTCATGACATATGCTTCGTAACCCCAAATCTTAAGAAAAGACAACCTTGAAGGTTTCTTCGTCCATAATTCATATGGAGTCTTTTCGACAGCTTTTGACGGAGCTCGATTCAGTGTTAGTGCCGCGGTTAGAAGTGCGTGTCCCCAAAAAGAGATAGGAAGATCGCTAAGACCCATCATTGATCGGACCATGTCTAACAAGGTTCGATTCCTCCTCTCGGACACTCCGTTCCATTGTGGAGCACCGGGAGGTGTCAACTCTAAGAGAATACCATGTTCTTTCAGATGATTGTCGAATTCATGGCTCAAATACTTTCCACCTCGATCCAATCGAAGGGCTTTGTTCGACATAAGGTAGACATACCCATATCTACTATAGTCGTCCGTGAAAGTGATAAAATAGCGATAACCATTTCTTGCGGGTGTACTCATTAGTCCACATACATCCGTGTGTATAAGACCCAATAAGTCACTAGCCCTTTCTCCTTACTTGGAGAATGGATGCTTTATCATCTTGCCTAATAAGAATCCTTCGCAATTTTCAAACGACTTTAAGTCAAATGAGTCAAGAATACCTTCTTGTAGAAGTATTTTGATGTATTTGATGTTAATGTGGCCATGACCACAATGCCATAAGTAGGTTTGATTTGACTTAATGGTCTTAGCTCTTTTGGTGGTATCATTAACATTTGTCTAGTCACATATAGAATGTGTGATCACATAAAACATATAAGCAAGACATTCAAAAACAACCATTGTTATAGTCTTGTGATCAAATAACCCGGCGTCCAACGCCATAGATCAAAATATGTTCAAAACATAATAAAACAAGAATTAGTTCTATTACAAGCCAAAGACAAATAATGTGCCTACAAGCACAACGGAAAGACCATCTTCATTGTCCGCTCGTAGTTGCACATCCACTTATGAAGCCCTCTCACTTGGTCCTTGAAAATGGGAGCATAAAGTGAGTCATACATGGTATCCAATACCTATGAATAACTTTACACAAGTGTTAATGAAGATACCTGAGGTAGATGAAACATTCCTCTTCTCCTCATCCCTTTGGAAGATCTTGCATTCCCTCTTGTAGAAGCATCACATCTTCGCCTTGTTCTTGAACTCCTTCTTCTTTGCTCTCAAGGGCATTTTGGTTTCTTCATAGGAGTTGGCTTTGCGAAGTAGCTGCACCATATCTCTCAATGAGTATGACTCCTTTCCCGCAGCTATATGCATCCTAAGTGCATCATAGCCCAAGTGGAGTGTGGCAAGCAAGATATGAGGTTGGAGGGGCATACCGGGTTTCAATTTGGTATTGTATACCTTCGACCAAAGCCGGTACCTCTCCTTAGCAAGGCAACCCTCTTCCGGTGGCTTTATCTTCATGTTTAAGAGTGACCTAGTCACATCAAAGACAAGACTATCATAATTTCCATTGAGACTCTTGGTGACTCTCACATTGACAGTGTCCTCAAGTGTTGTGAGGAACATGTCCGAAAAATAGGAGGAGAACTTTTCCTTCCATTTTTCCGGGATGGAATTAGCCATTAGTCGTGAGACTTTCTTGCAATCGGAAGACCATGCATCATGAGCTTCATCACTCATGATTCCCTTCGATAAGAAGCTTGGAATGGGAGTATGAAGAATGTACTCCATGGAACAATTCCGAAGAGTTTTTCGGAGTTCTTCTTCCCATTCCTTGAAGTTTACCAAGTTTATGCTAAAAACGAACTTGTCAGGGAGTTTTAAGCACATTAAGTCGTTGTTGTTATTAGTTGCAGACATGATTCTACAGTTGAAAGAATTTGAAATGAAAAAACATTCATAAACCAATAAGTTTGAAATTAAAAGCATACATGCAAATTTTCAATTTTATTGAGCGTTTTATCCAAGCATTAAAATTTGTCCCTTTTAGGCGAGAATAAAACGATTCCAAGATCCAAAAAATCAAAAAGTAATTAAGCATGATTTGGCTTGTCTTAATACTTAATATTTTAAGGTAAGCAATCCAATTGCTACTAGCTCTAAGTTACTCTTGGTTCGATAAAATGTCGCATCTAATGCTTTCTTGACATTTTATCTCTTACCACGACATCTAAGGACTCCTTAATGATATCGTTGAGTTTAACCAAAATCAATTTGTATACCTAGTATACCTTACGTTCCTAGGGAGATAGTGATGTCTTGCTTTGTCATAGCCCTATTGGGTTTCGTAGTGACCCACACTACACGGAAAGAAACCCGTTAAGACTCGCCCCGATAAAGAATGAAATTAACAAGCAAAACGTAATTAAACACAAGAAAGTATAAAAGATTATACATTTGACGCGTGCTTCGCTCAACAATGAGCTCTTACTTGAACCCCGAAAATACGAGGTCTCCAACAGGATCGTACCCTCGAACCCGACCAGAACGTCCTAAGTCTCGAAGGTTAGTCGAGACCCGGACAAATAAAACTATGAGTTTTACGAATCAAGGTTTACTCAAATAAAGAGTTGCCTTTTAATTCCACTCAAGGTTGTTCTTTCCCAAATACCCAAACTTTGGTATTTATAGGGAAATGAACCCTTGAATTTCATTTCCCAACCAATGTGGGAGAATGAATAATTTTGATATTAATTTAATTCCAAAATAAATTAATAATCAAATCAATCACAATGCAACAAGTGTCAAGGGGAGAGAGAGGGTTAGGTGAGAACCATGAACCTTAGGGGGGACCATTGCCTTGCTCCCTAAGTCATGCTCCAAGCCTTTGGTCCCCACTCACCACAAACCGCCTCAAGCAAGGGCTGCTGGGCTGCTGCCAGCTAGCACGCCAGCTAGCCCAGCCAGCAGCCTCGCATCCCCAGCCAGGCAATGCGTGCTGGCGCTGGGCGATGCTTGTGCTGCTGCTGCGTGCCAGTGCTAGGCGCTGCTAGCTGCTGGCGCTGGTGCTAGCCCTTGCCTCTCTCGCCATCGCACACGCACACACCCTCTCGCATAGCCAGCACAGCCAGGCCAGCATACGCATAACCCAGCCAGCGCACTCATGCACGCAAGGCCTAGCATGCGTGCTGCTAGCGAGCCACGCATGCTGGGCTTGGTGCTGCTTGCTAGCTTGTTGTGCTTGGTGCTGCCATGCGAAGGCACGCACGCAAGCACACAGCTACGCGAAGGCTCGGTGCTGCATTGCAAGGCTGCTGGGCGATGGTGCACACGCACACGCACACACGCATGCGCCTAGCACTACGATGGTGTTGTGCGTGGTCCTAGGGTGCTGCGATAGTGCCCACGCACATGCACACACACATGGGTGTTGTGCTTGGTGCGATAGGGCTGCGATGGTGCCTAGGCATCATGCTAGGGCTGCGATAGCGCCTAGGCATGTTGCTAGGGCTGCGATAGAGCCTAGGCACTCATGCCTCGCCTAGCACACCATGGTGCGCCTAGGCTTGCGATGAGCTAGCCTAGCCTAGCTACGACCACGCTCATACTTGTCGCTTGTGATTTTGCGATGCTCGGTCTCGACGCCCTAGGCTCGATATCCGACGTCTGTATTCGTAAAACTCTGTCGACTCATTAAATCCTTCGGATTAATTCGTCGTCTCGGATCGGTTGTTCGATTGGGTTCGACCCGAAGGGTTCAGTTAAGATTAAGCTGTAATATTAATTGTACCTTAATATTACTGATCGGAAGCGGCCTCCACTTAGGCATTCCGGTCACTTAACCTTACTGAAGAATTAGCTATGTAATAATTCTAAACCCTCTATTAGAATAATACACTTGTTGGAAGGACACCATTCCTTTCAAGCCCATCACTATTCACATTAGTTCTGTAAGTGTTATTTTGGAATGGCAAATTTGACTCAATTTTATAGGGACCTAGGGTTTCTATGTTGGTTGATTTAAGTGAACTTAATTAATCATCGCAACATTCGAAATCCTAAACATGCATCTAACATATCATTCATATATAAGCATAATTATATATAGAAAACATAAGTAAAAGATGCATTTGGCAACTAGCATGACCCCTTGAGTCTTCAAGTCTTCAAGGGTCTTCATCACATCATCTTGGCCTCATCTTCTAAGAGTCGCCATCTTTGAGACATCGCCATTAATAATGCAACTATTAGTAATTATGACTAGGACTAATCTAAATATTAAGGTATAAAAATACACAACGGTACGCAGACCGTATTTAGATTTAAGAAAATACAAAACGAATCGCAGTCCGTATTTACTATCCTAATTGGACCCCACTAGTTGCCATTTTCATAAAACCTATGATAGAATATTTAGTCTATTCATCCATTCACTACATGTGAATGCCCATACATTTTACAACATAAAACAAGCAACAATGCAAAATACGCGCAAACTAGTAACTAACTTAGGTGGTTAATCCAATTAACGCGCCTAATTAAAACTACTCAAAGTTGTTAACCGATTATGTGATTAAACGCAATAAAATTAGCTCAGGTAATTAATGAAGCTCCCACTAAATTCCGCATCCAACTTAATTAATATTAATCCAATTAATTTAATTAAGCCGGTTTTACCCAAATTTTTCCAAATTTATTTTGCAAGGGCCGGGAAAAATCGAGGCCTAGCCTTGTTTTTTAATAATTAAATAAAATAATTCAAACGGCAAAAATTGCAAAATCGAATAGCCCTTCGATGCCCGAGTGCCTAGCACCAAGCAACGAGGCTTGGTTTGCTTGGCCCGAGGCTCGGCTACCTTGTCTGGCTGCTGCCCCTTGTACATCCACTTGCTACGCCAAGCATGTCCATGCGGCTGATAGCATCGCACCAAGTGCGGTATGCTGGCCACACCAGCACGCTTGCGAGCACACAAGTGAGGGCCTCAAAGGCCTGCTCTTGTGCGAGGTGCATGCTGCCTAGCAGCCACAAACCACAGCCCATGCAACGCACCAAAGCAACACCAAGCAGCACACCAAGCTCGCATACACGCACCACGAGCCGCGCATCGATGCACCGACAGCCTAGCACACCTCGGCAGCCACATGTGGGCTGCGCAAGAAGCCCGGTTGGTCGAGGGAGTGCTCGAGGCTTGTGCGCCTTGATTTGCGTGCTCGTGCCTTCGGGATTTTATCCCGTTTTTTTTTTTTGTGTGATATAAAATTAATTCTAAATTATTTTTAGAATCAATATTGAGCAAAAATGAAAATAAAACAAGTCCAACTTAAATAAATTCAATTTTTAGTGCACAAACCAAAATTAATTCAAGAACCATTCTTTAAATTATTTTTTGCTCAACTTGATGCTACAAAAAATGAGGGCTATTCTCATGATTAATTTAACTAAACATAAATTAATGATGAGATTTGACAAAATAAAAGGAGTTGGAGAAATAAACACAATCATCCAATGAAAATTTTTCCAACACTAACTTGTGTAAACTTGAAAAATTACATCTTCCAATATGAAGATTAATTAAATTTCAATCACAAGTTTTAACTTTTAAGATTTTAATCAACTCAAAATGATTAAAATCAAAAATTAGTTCAACATGGAATTTAGAAAGTAAAGTTCCAACCAAATAAACAATTAAAAGATTGGATTTTTAACACTTTAGGAGCTTCAAAATTACAAATTCACCATTAACATTCACACTTGAAGCAAATAATTTGCAAAAATGTGAAATTGCAAGTTTATGTGAAAAATGAACTCACCAAATTAAGCACCAAATATGACTTCATAAACTTGCTTAATAAGGGTTATTATTGCAGTAGATTAATGAAGTAACCATACACATAATCTAACATTAACATGCCATAATTAATCAACGTTTAAAGATTTAAAATTTTTCGTCAAAAACAAAAAAAAAACCTCGAAAAACATGTTTCTTGGTGGATTTTGGCTTCTGGACAACCCACAAAGAGGGTCAAAAATGATTTAAAACACCGATTCCACCCAAAATTCACTATTTTTAGGTCAAAATCTAGGTTCTTTTGCCACAATAAGCATTAAAATGAGATTAAAACTAATTAAAACGAGCTTCTAATCTAATTAGAAAGCAAAATCAGAAATTTAAATCCATTTAAATCACCTTAATTAATTATTAGTTACAATATTTAATGAGCTGATGAGTGCCATTTATAGCACTAAAATAGCATTATTTTGGGATGATTTTAGTTGCTTTTATATCTTTCTTTATGCCTTTTTCTTAGTTTTAATCTTTTATTCTCTAGTTGATCTCATTCTAGTTTTTTCTCCCTTTTTCTTGTATTTTCGTAGTTTTTATCGTCTTTTCCCTTTTACTTGGTTGCTTTTCTTTATTTTCAGGAAAAAGGTGGAGTCCAAGGCTCTTCATGGTGATTCCTTGGGTTAGAACATGCTTAAAGTGCAAGGTAGATGCTCTCTTATGGCTTACAAAGCAAGGGATGGCTTACTCCAAAACTTGATGCTTGCGCCCTTATGCAGCGCTCTTATGAAAGTATGGTGTTGAACCCACTGTAAACTCATTTTGGGAATGCCATCCCCAATGACGATCAAGAGGAGCGCACCTCTTCCATTGACGGACGCACGGAGGAGATCCCCTGCTCTAGGGGCACGGGCGCGCAGGCTGGTGGTGAGGGCGCGCCTGTACGGGTTTCTTTTGAACGCCCAACTTATTTCTCCTTAGTTAGTTTTACTATATATAGAATTTCCTTCTACTTTTTTTAAAAAAAGAAGAAGTTTGAGGAGGAGAGTTTTTTTAAAGAGAAGTTTTGGAGTTAGTTTTCTAGTTCTTAGATTGTAGAGCGAGAAACTTGAGAGAATTGGATGATTTCTACATTTAATTTCCTTCTACTTTGAATGCAAGCACAATTCCTTGATTTGATCAAAGTTTGTAAGAATCTTCTTCTTCTTAATTCAATCTTTTGCATTTAATTTTGATCATTTGTTGCATTTTCAAGTTTATTGATTGATTTGATTCTTAATAGTTTGTTTGCAATGATGATGATGATTTTGGTGATTAGTTTAGTTTTGTTCTTCATTTCCACCATGCTTAGTGAGTAGATTCCTTTCTAGGGTGATGGTGAAACATGCATGAATAATGGATCATTGCTAATTGTTGGGTTTTGATTGATTGAATGATGTGATTAAATTTGTTGATAGAATTGTGCATGTTTTTGAATTGTTAAGGAGTAGCTAACCTTGATTTTCAGGCTAGATTGCATTGTGATATCTAATGACACAAACAAATTGATTTAGGAATTACATTTATCGATTGAATTTGATTTGTGATTCTTGTTGCTAGTCATTCATAGAGTAAACCTAGATTGACTTCTAGGATATAATATAACCTATTGGATTCTCTTGATTGCAATTACTATTTTACTTTGCAACATTTGGTTGATTGATTTTCCTTCAATTAGCATAACTATCATAATTGTATCTGGATCCTAATCCCTAGTGCTTTTGATATTTATTTTTGATACAATATATGCTTGTTTGTTTAGCTCACTCGACTATACATTAATACACTCTTCGAAGTAGCTTAACACATAGACTATAGTGATTGACCCCCCCCCCTTTTCTCGTGGTTCGACCCTCGACTTGCCCTATACTCGGTTTAGGTGTGGTTGAGTGTTATAAATTTTGTTCATAAGGTTTTAAGCATTTAACGACGTGCTTAGAAACCTCCTATCATGAGCGCGACTCCGATACCTAGTTTCGTAGTGTCCAACACTAAGCGGAATGAAACCCTCCCAAAATCCGCACACAAATTAAAGTAACTAAACATGCATATTAATTAACAATCACATAATTAATTAACAAAGAGAGAGAAAAAAGAAAAGACAATCATACCCTTGATGCGTGCTTCGCTCTTTCTTAGAGCTCGTACTTAAAAGCGTAGAGCTTCACAAATACGCAAGCCTCCAACGGCTATCACCCTCGAGACCCGACCCGAACGGCCCCTACCCCGAAGCTTAGTCGAGGCTAGACCAAAAGTACTTAGAGTATTAAAACGAAAGTAATCTCGCTTGTGGAGATCCGTTCGAGTTTACAACTCAAGCGCCCTTTCCCAATGCCAAATGATTGGTATTTATAGGGAAAGGTTCCCTTGAATTCCTATCTCCCATCAATGTGGGAGAGTTGGTAAAAAGGAATTTATCCATCTAAATTTAATTCTAAAATCAAATTAAAATGCAAATGAATCAACAAACAATAAGTGTCAAGTGGAGAGCAAGGGGTTAGGTGAGGACCATAAGGGGGGACAACCCACCCCTTTCTCCCCAGGCAAAACCTCACAAAACCGGCTCCCACACTCAGCTAATGCATGCGCGCCAGCTGGTGCTGCCAGCCTTGGGCACCAAGGCTGCCTCGCTGGCGGCCTGACCCCTTGGCTAGGCCTGCTAGCTGGGCGCTGTGCAAGCACGCAGCCTAGCACACAAGCACGCACAGCCCGCAACCCACGCACGCATTGCGTGCTGCTGCTGCGATGCTTGTGCTAGGAGCAGCCAATCACGATACTACCTCACGCGCAAGGCCTTCGCGCCAGCCCGCAATAGCAAGCCTGAGTGATGCGGGCTGCTATGCGTTGTTGTGCACTGCTATTGCTAGCGAGATCGCACACTCGCTGTGACCATGTGCGAGGCCCGGTAAGCACTTGCATGTTGCTGGCCTTGCGACGGTGCGGCTAGTGCTGCTAGCTCCCGTAGCATATGCGGCCAGCCTACAATGTGTCATCACGGCCTAGCAAGCTGTGCTTGCTTGCGGGCTGCAGTGTGCAAGGCACTAGGATGCTAGCATGCCTAACACGCCAGGGATACTGGCCATGTCGCACCAGCCAGCGCTGTTAGCTTGCAATGCTAGCAAGCTCGGCATGGTGCGGCTGCCTTGGTTAGCTATATTGCCCTTGCCCCTCAGATAGCTCGAGGCATTCTGAGGTTAGGGGTATATTTGTAACTTGTTGTTTGCTTGATTTCTCGTCTCGTCGATTCCTAAATTGGACGCGACTTACGACGCTCGGTTTCCGACGCTCTAAGCTCGGGATTCGACGTCAATATTCATAATACACTAGTGACTCATTTAATCATTTATATTAATTCGTCATTTCGGTTCGGTTACTCGGTTGGGTGTGACCCGAAGGGTTCAGTCAAGATTAAGCTGTAATATTAATTATGCATTAATATTACTGATTGGAAACGGCCTCCAGCTAGGCATTTCGATCACTCAGTTCACTAAATAATTAGCTTTCTAATAATTCCGAACCCACTATCGGAATAATACACTTGTTCAAAGGACACCATTCCTTTCACTATCGCGCAGCGATAGCAATATCGCGTCGCGATGGAGCTATCGCATTGCGATAGACACTGTTATCTCGCGACAGTTCCTACGCTTCACAGCGGTTTTCTGTGTTCTTAGGATTTTCGGATTTTCGGAGTATCTTTTTTATTCTAGTTGTGAAAGATATTTCCGGCTTTTCCTACGTGTAAAAATCCTATGTTTTTGTCGCATTTCAGATAGTCTTTCCAATGCGGACCTTTTTATGCTAATGCCACAATGTTAATCAAAATTACGCACATGAATATCTAGAATCTTTCAAGTCTCATCCACTCATTCTAAAGTCAGTTGCCAAATTAAATTTTCGGAATCAAAATTAGAAATCCTCCTAAGTGGAATCACCAAAAAAACTGTAGGGAATATTTCAAACATAAATTTGAGCCCCACTGTGATCATGCATTTAAGCATGGTGGCGTCCAAAGGGAAAGAAGCTAGAGATAAAAGAGTCGCCAACAAGTTTTAGAAACTTGTAAACCGTTCACGGGTGTGAAGGTTACACCCCATTCACGATCACGGAAATCTCTAACTCCATAGTGGTGTGGAACCATGACTGGATATTCGGGGATGATGGTACAAATCCAACCTAAAAGAGATTGAACACGCCCTAAATCGGTCTCTACTTAATTCTTATGATATTCATGTGCGCTTTCCAATCGACATACAAACAACAAGTTAGTCCTAAACCTGTTAATCTACAATGGTTGATTATTAATGCACAAATAAATCTATTATTGGCGATCACTTGAATTAAAATCATATTAAACCTAATTCGAATTATTATTTATCTTAGTAGGCATGATTCCAAGTACAAATTCCCTTTAAACCTGCAAGAAAGGGCGTGATCAAACAATAAAAATAAATCATGAATAATCAAGCAATGTAATAATTATTAACACAACAATCATCATCATAACATAATCAAAACATTATTAAAGCATGATTAATAGCAAGATCCTAGGCATGATACTAAAAGGATTAATAACAAACCCTAGCATGTCACTAGTAAATAAAGATTAAAGGTTTAGCCTAAACATGATACTAGAAAGCATGATATTAGATATATTAAAATAACACCCTAATATGATACTAGAAAGAATAAAAGTATCATAACATGATATTAGAAAGCAAATTAATATTCTAAGCATGATTTCTATATCAAAAGCGAGGAATAGGGGTAATAAATCTTCTCACTTTGATGCCTCGTATCTCTTTCTATCAAAACAATACACACGTTAGTAACTTCAAGAAGGAAATAATCAAATAAATAAACAAATCAAATAAGAATTGAAATATGGATTAGGGACCAAACCCTCATAAATATCAACCTTTCACGTCGAGGTCGAAGGAAACTACGAGAAGGGGTTGGAGTATTCAAGTCTCACAAAAGTCGTATGGTGTGTTATGTGTTTAGGCTAAGGCTAAGAAAGAGAGAGAGAGAGAGAAGCTTATAGCTTAGTGAGGGATTAAGATGATGATTGTTGGTGAATGAAAACAAAGGAAAACGTTCTTGGACCCTCCACATGGTCATTAGGTCGTAGGTAAGGTTCGATTTGGGCTCGGTTTAGTATTTTGGCCATTACTTCCTCGTTATAACTCGAATTTGGGCTTATATTATGTCGTTGGAAAGGTCTTTTCAAGCTCCATCAAACTACACAATCATTGTACCCAGATTATGGACCAAAATAAACTGGTTTGGACATTTTTATAAAGATGACACGATATGAAAGATTTTAAGGGACACGAAATGAATGATTTTGGGTTTAAAGGTACGAAATAAATGATTTTGGCTTAAAACTCTTTAGGAAAGGTTAGAAATGGTACTATTTCTAACTATTTAGATGTTTTTTTACTTTCATTTATTTCGTCTGTGGGGAGAGTACTTTCTAGATGACTTCAGAACCGGTACTGCCGGGTAAAAGTAGTCAACCTGCTGGTGAGGCTGAGGTCCACTCGGACCAAGATACAGCCGACAATCATGAGATTGAGACTTACACAGTTGCCGATGGTTCTTTCATAACCAAGCATACTCGTTCCAAAGACAGAAGGGAACGGGCAGAGCAGCAGGCAGGCCCAAACCATCCCACTAGGGGACCGCTTGGGTTAACTCCTGCTTCGGAAGGGGCCACCCCAGTCTCCAGGGATGAGCTCATGAACCTGATGATGAGCTTCAAAGGAGAGATCAAAGGCCTTCTGGATAATACAGCCGGCCCCCGTAAGGGTCAGGCGGAAGAAAGGCTTCTTGGAAAAAAGACGGCCAGAACAGTAAAGGGTAGGGCATCTACCCCACATCCGAAGTCAAATATGCTGGCTAGGCCCTTTGATTTCTCAAAGATACACACTCCCATAGATGGAGTCAGAAAACCCGTCCGACACATTCAGCCGGATGGAACCAAGAAAGTCTATTCTGATGCCCGGCCGCTCATTCAGGATAAAAAGACTCGGCGTTCCGAGTCGGCATCAACATCGACCTTTCGAGACAACTTCAATGCCACATCAGGGAGGCACTCGAGAACAAACAATGACAGCCGGACGAGCGAGGTTTCCGCTCGATCCGGCTCTCATATGATCCAACCGGCATTGCATGGAACACCATACACGCCTTTTGGATCACCCTATGCACAGCCGGGTCTTTTCGAGGGACAACAGCATCCACCTCTCCAGCCTATGGACTGGCAGCTCCGGCTGCTCAACCTTGGGGAACAGCCTACGGCGTTTTCTAGGGAAATCACCGAGATGACCCAGCCGGCTAAGATTAAAAACGTGTTGGTAGGTGCCTATGACGGTACTACCAACCCGGAAGATCACCTCATGGCATACACCAACCTGATGTATTTGCAGGGTTTGGATGATGCCTCATGGTGCAGGTGCTTCCCGGCAACGTTGAAGGGGATTGCTCAACGTTGGTTTGGCAACCTCCCAGCCGAATGCATCAATAATTTCAGGACGTTGGCCTACTGGTTCACGTCCAACTTTTCTATGAATATCCTTGCCAAGAAAACAAGCCTTGATCTAGAGGCAATCCAGCAGGGAGATAAGGAAGGGCTCCGGTCATATGTCAGGCGGTTTAACCTGATGAGGATCCAAATACACGGATTGTCTGATGACGTTGCCTACACTGATTTCTTTAAAGGCTTAAAAGACGGATCAACTTTTAAGTTTGACTTGGTTAGGAAGAGGGTCTCTACTCTTCACGAGGCGCTTATGAAGGCGGAGGCTTACATTCAGGCAATGAAATTATGTGCTGTGAAACTTCCAACGGATTACAAAAGATCCGACAAAAAAGAGAATCGGCCTACCCAGTCGGCCAAAAAGGAAGACAAGAGAAAGGAGGTATGGGCAGCAGACTCATCCGGACAACCTTTCCAGCAAAGAAAAAGGTCGGATCCGTATGTGCCAAAGTACGAATTCAACAAGGATTGTGCCTCCATCCTCAACGAAGTAAAAGACCGGTTGAATCTAGAAAAACCGGCTCCAATGAAGAGTCTTGTAAGCGCCCGGGACAAGAGTAAATATTGCCTTTTTCATGAAGAAATTGGCCATGACACTAAGGGTTGCTTTAGCCTCAGGCGGCTCTTTGACCGGCTGGCTGATGAGGGGGCTCTCAAGTCATACCTATCCAAGTCAAAAGGTGCTCCCAAACAAGTAAAAGGACCACCCCCAAAGAAGCCGGCTACTCAATCAGATACGGATGAGGAAACCATCCTGACCATATCCGGTGGATTTGCGGGAGGTGGGCCTACCATCCGGGGCACGAAAGATAACATTCGGAAATTGGTCAACTCAGTGGATGAGGGCCAGTCGTCTGAATATTCATTTCCGGAAGTTAACATCTCCGAGAAAGATAGAGGAGAGGTCATGCGGCCTCACGATGACCCCATAGTCATCGAGTGCAAAATCGCCAATCAACGAGTTGGCCGGATCTTGATTGATACCGGGAGCTCATCTGACCTCATCAGCTACCGGTGCTTGGAAAAACTTAAGTACAAGCCCAGTAGCATGCATCCGGCCTCATACCCTCTTGTTGGTTTTGGGGGAGGAGTAGTACATCCGGTGGGCATGATTGATCTACCCATCCGGTTCGGAGAAAAGGGAAAGGGCCGGCACATGGTTGTCAAGTTTCTTGTTGTAGGAGAGCTGACTGCCTACAACTTGATCATTGGCCGCCCAACCCTTAACATCTCAAAAGTTGTCATCATCCCATCCCTAATGCTGATCAAGTTTGAGAGGGATGATGGCACAATCGGTTCCTTGAGTGGGGACCAAAAGATGGTGAGAGCGTGTTACCTCTCGGACATCAAACCAACGCTTGACACAGACGGTCAAGAGAAAAAATAGTTGAACTTGACGACTGTGATCAAAGCTTACCGGCTACTAAGCCAGCCGGTAAAAAGAGGAAGGCGGACCAACTGGCGCCTGTAAAGGAGAAACAATAGCAATCACTGTCAGGGGAGAGGCCAAACGTCCTTCGCCCCCAGCCGGCTGGAGAAATAATTGACATTGTCCTTGAAGACAGCCGGCCAGACAGAACCGTCAAGATTGGAACGGTTGCTTTTGAAATCTTGGGACCTGATTTGCTCCTTTTACTGAAGGAGTTCAAAGATGTGTTTGCCTTTGAAGTAGAAGAGATGTCGGGTGTAAGTCCGAATCTTGCTGTTCATAAACTCGCTGTGGATCCTAAGAAGAAGCCGGTCAGGCAAAAGAAAAGGAACCATGGCGAGGAAAGGTCCCAGGCGGCAGCAACCGAGGTCGAGAAACTCTTAGATGCTGGGTTCATCCGGCAATGCTACTACCCGGATTGGGTAGCCAATGTTGTCCTTGTGAAAAAGCCGAATGGAACCTGGCGGATGTGTATAGATTACACGGACTTAAACAGAGCTTGTCGAAAATATCTACCCGCTTCCAAAGATAGATCATTTGGTAGACTCTACACCCGACCATGCCCTGATGAGTTTCATGGATGCCTACTCCGGCTTCCATCAGATACCCTTGTGGAAGAAAGACCAAGAAAAGACGGCTTTCGTCATAGATCAAGGGTTGTACTGCTACACGATGATGTCGTTTGGGTTGAAGAATGCGCCTGCCACTTTCCAACGAATGATGAACTCGGTCTTTTATGATCAGATTGGAAGGAATGTGGAGGCATACGTCGATGACATGATAGTCAAGTCAAAGCTACAGGCGGATCATCTAGCCGACCTCCGAGAAACCTTCACCACCCTCAGGCGGCATAAAGTCATGTTAAACCCGAAAAAATGCGTCTTTGGAGTTGTGTCTGGGAAGTTTCTCGGATTTTTGATTGATTAGAGAGGCATAGAGGCCAATGCGGACAAAGTGCAGGCGATGATTGACATGCAATCGCCTCGTACCGTCAGGGAGGATCAAAAGCTTACCGGTTGCCTAGCGGCATTGGGGAGATTCCTCAGCCGGTCAGGTGACAAGTGCCTGTATTTCTTTCAAGCAATCAAAAAGAGGTCGAGGTTTGAATGGGGTGAAGAGGCTGAGGCGGCATTTCAAAGGCTGAAGCAACACTTGTATTCCTTGCCAAGATTAGTGAGTCCCCTACCCCAGGAGGCTCTGTACATGTACTTGGCCGTCTCAGATCATTCCTTGAGTGCCGTTCTCCTTGCTGAGAGAGACGGCAACCAGCTCCCGGTCTACTTTATAAGCCACGTTATCCGGAATGCTGAACTTCGATATCCCATGATTGAAAAATTCGGTCTGGCATTATTCAAGGCAGTCAAGCGGTTGAAACCATATTTCCTGGCTCATCCGGTTACCGTTTACACTAACCAGCCGCTCAAAAGGCCTATGACCACTTTAGAGTCATCTGGAAGAATGATTAAATGGGCTGTGAAAATTCAAAGTCTAGGAATCACTTTCGAACCCAGGCGGGCAGTGAAGGGTCAGGCGTTTGCCGACTTCATTGTTGAAATGACAAGGCCGATACAGCCGGAGAAAACTGATCAAGTTTGGAAATTTAATGTAGACGGGAGCTGTACGTTGAATGGTTGTGGGGCAGGCGTAATTTGTCATTCTCCAGAGGGGGACAAATACGAATATGCTCTACGATTCAAATTTCAAGCTTCGAATAATGAAGCTGAATACGAGGCCCTGCTAGCCGGTATCCGCATGTGTAAGGTAGCCGGGGCAAGGAAAGTTGACGCCTGTTCAGATTCTCAACTCATCGTTAGCCAGTACAACGGTGACTATGAGGCCACCCATCCGGTGATGATTAAGTATCTTCAGGCGGTCAAAGAGGAGGCTGGGGCATTTGATGAATTCAATCTAAATCAAGTACCCAGGTCCGAGAATAATCAGGCGGATGCATTATCAAAACTCGCATCATCCGCCACATGTGATACGCCTAGGTCAGTCTTCTAGGAAGTCCTGGAAAAGAAAAGCATTGAACATGACCCCATCGGAGTTCTAGATCGAAGCTCCACTTGGATGGACCCCATCCGGGATTACCTGGTAGACGGCACCCTACCGGGTGTCTCATTAGAGGCGGCTACTCTTAAAAGACGAGCATTAAGCTTCGTAATGCACAAAGGTGAACTCTTCCGGAAGGGTTACCTGCAGCCGCTATTCAAATGTGTTACCCCAGAAAGGGGAAAGGAAATACTGGAAGATCTGCACGCCGGCTTCTGTGGATCGCACATTGGCGGAAAGACACTAGCCAAGAGAGCCAGGCGGCAAGGATACTTTTGGCCCACCCTCGAGGAAGATGCATTAGATCTGGTAAAAAGATGTGACAAGTGCCAGAAGTTTGGCCGACTGATCAGACAGCCGGCCACTGATTTAACAGCTATTCACAGCCCAATTCCCTTTGCCAAATGGGGCATGGATATTTTGGGGCCATACACTCCTTCCCCAGGCGGTAAAAGATACATTTTGGTGGTTGTTGATTACTTCACCAAGTGGGTTGAGGCCGAGGCGGTAAAGGGCATCAAAACTAAGGATGTCATCTCCTTCATCTGGAGAAATGTCATCACTCGGTTCGGTGTACCAATGTCAATGGTCTTTGCAATGGCCCCCAGTTCAAAACGCCTGTCTTAAAGACTTGGCTGCAAGATCAAGGGATTTCTCATTACTTTGCATCCGTTGGCCGTCCTCAAGCAAACGGTCAAGTTGAAGCTTTTAACAAGCTCATCTCAAGCGGCATAAAGAAAAAGATTGAAAAGGCAGGCGGTCTTTGGGCTGAGGAATTGACTCATATTCTTTGGTCTATCAGAACTACTGAGAAGGGGTCAACTGGTGAAACTCAATTTCTTATGGCATATGGCACAGAGGCGGTGCTTCCCATTGAATTGTATGAGCCAACACTTCGAATCATGTTATATGATGAAGAGGCAAATTGGGAAGCCATGCGCCTGGCTCTGGATACTCTTCCTGAGCGAAGGGGCAATGCCACCTTGCGTCATGAAATCTACCGTCTGCGAATTACAAGGGCCTACAACAAAAGGGTGCGTAAACGCCCCCTCAAAGTTGGAGATTTTGTGTTACGAAAGCTTGAAGCAACCGGTAGGGCGAATGAACAAGGGAAACTGACCCCAAACTGGGAAGGACCCTACCGGATTTTTGAAGAAGTTAGAAATGGCACATACCGCCTGGAAACCCCAGACAGAATGCGGCTGCCTCGTACCTGGAATGTAGATAACTTTAAAAAGTACTACTTCTAAGGATTTTATAACTTTTTGTAAATAGTATTGAAATGTGAAAGCATATAATTTCCATTCATACAACTGTATTAGCTCCTGTCTAGTGCAAGAACACAGACGGAAGAACATTTGTTAAAAACCACTACTCCAAAAAGAGTAGTCATCCGGCGACACCCATCCGGGTGAAATCGTTGAAGAGAACAGCTCCCTTCTGGGTGGTACATTGTTCTAGCGATCCAATAACTCAAACGACATTTTCTTAAAAGAAACTTGCAGCCGTTAGAAATGATCCTTCGCATCTAGGATTCACCCGGCAAGGACCTAAACGTGGTCCATCCGGCAAAATGAAATTCCTAGTGGGTTACTGCAACCGGGTATTATCTAAAAGCCACCCAAACGGTTTTACAACCCATCCGGCTGCCATGAAATAGCTGCCAATTTACCGTTGGAGTAAACAGTTGGCCATTTCAGGGGCATTTTATTGTACCAACCGGGGCAGGAGTAGATCAACCATTGATCACAAATCCGGCTACTATGAAACGGTTTCCTGTTTACCGTTGGAGTAAATAGTTGGCCATTTCAAGGGCATTTTATTGTACCAACCGGGACAGGAGTAGATCAACCATTGATCACCCATCCGGCTGCTATGAAACGGCTGCCTGTTTACCGTTGGAGTAAACAATTTGCCATTTCAGGGGCATTTTATTGTACCAGCCGGGGCAGGATTAGATCAACCATTGATCACCCATCCGCCTGCCATGAAACGGCTGCCTGTTTACCGTTGGAGTAAACAGTTAGCCATTTCAGGGGCATATCATGGTATCATTACTTCATCCGGCGAAAATAGAACGGCTGATCATGTTATGATAACCGGATGAGTAGTAAAGAAATTGTAACCACTTGTAAAAATGCATGAATAAAAACAAAATGCAAATAGTAGAATAGCAAAACCGACTGCGTCGGTTAGTAGTTTAAAAATTTATAAATAGAAATGTTAACCGGACCCCTGTCCGGGAAAGTTACATTCAAAGATACTCGGCTCGCAGGCCGGAAAAGAAGATAAATTGTTTATGGTTGTTGTTGTTGAGCTTGTTGTTGTTGAGGCTCCGGCTGCTGGGCTGCATCGACTGGAACTTCGGCCGACTGCTCCACCACTTGATGATCCTCCGCTTGCGCATCTTGATTAGCCCCATCCGGCTGAAACACATTGTTGCGCTCAACCCACTCGTCGAAAGCGGGAGGAGGGTCAGTCCCGAGCACCTTTGCCTCGTAAACCTCAGAGGCATACTGGTATCGAAGATTCCAGTATTCGTACTCGAAGTCCGGGTGGATCAGGCCCCAAGTGAGCTTCATACGTTCTTTGCAGTCGACCTCATTTTCTGCAATCAGGCGAAGTTGTTCCTGTTCCAACTCTTTCTTATGAGCCGCCTGATTGTTTGCAAGTTCAGCTACCAGCCGGCTGTTGTCCTTCCGGAGATTGACATTTTCCTTGTCAGCATTCTCCAGGGCTTTAAGGTCAGTTTGAAGATTTTTGACCTGGAGCTCAAGCTCATCAACTCTCTTCAATGCCGCCTCCCCAGCCGTAGCCGCCTTCTTCAGCAGTTCCTCCTGTTGCAACTTCCGTTGTTCAGTTTCCAAGTCATATGAAATGGCATTGAATTGGCAAACGTCAATAAGCTCAGATGCGCGCTTTTGAGCGTCTCTTACCTCCTCCTGCTTCTTGCGAAGAGGGACGCTAAGCCCATCAACTCTTAGCAGCGTCTTCAATATCAGCCGGGAAAAGTGTTAAAGAAAGATAAAAAACAAAGTACTTGCATCCGGTAAATAAGATTATTACTTAAACATAGGCCATCCGGTTTATGTACCTCAGCAAGGAGAGAAGTGATCCGGTCAAGATTGACCGTGTACACAGCCGGCACAGCTTCTCTCTCAGACCGAGTGATGGTCTTGACCATCCTCTTAGCATATTGATGGTAGTTTGGACGTCAATATTGTTGGTTGTATCTGCAAGCATAGAATCATTTGTAAGGTATTGGGCATATGCCTCGCCGATATCCAGGCAGTGTCCAGAAGAATCCCCGGATTGGCTTGCTTGGGTTTTTACTCTCATATGCCCAAGCGGCCAAGGGGGATCAAAGGCAGAAGTTTTACCTTTCTCGGACTGTGGGGTCAAAGCCCCCCCAACCGCTAAAGAACCGAAGCCCGTCTGAGTACGAGCATCCGGTCTTGCTGACTCCACCACCATTTCAAAGTGGGGAGTGAATTGCATGCTCTTCCCTGTTGTTGTTGGCCTATCCTTGTCAGGCGTCTTCTCTTTCTGACCAGCAGCCGGGGCAGGAGCCGCCACCCTAGGCACTTTGGCGGCAGGCTTGGGAATATTCCCCGCCGGTCTTTTTTGCATACTCGCTACAGAGCGAGGTATGACTTGGCTCCCGGCCTGAAAACAGTCACAATAGGATGCATCCGGTAAAAAATCTTTGTAACAAGGTAAAAGGTACATCCGGCAAAAGAAGGAAACTGTAAACAAGATGGTAAAGGAAAGACTACCCCGGCGTTTTTTGGCGGCCATCGCCGCCTTCTTCTCTTCCAGCTGCTTCTTCCTCAAGAGGATGGCAGAAGTAGTCGGTGTCTTCTCTGGTGGCACCATTCTTTTTTCTTTTTCTGCAAAATAAGAAAGGAAAATATGGTTAGAGATCATACAAAGCATACCCATCCGGGAAAGATTTGATCAATCAGTGAACCTACCCTTGTTAAACATAGTGCTTAAGTTACAAAGGGACAAAAAAGCCTCATCCTTAAACCAATCCGGATGGGGCACCCAAAATTGGGGAACTATGATCTCACCCCCGTCATCTAGTGGGGCGGTTGTCTTCAGAAAGAGACCCTTCTACATTATTTTGTCCCATGCCTCTCCCGGTACTCTAGGGAGAGCGCATTTCCTTCCCAGCAAGGTCGGGTGCTTATTGTATCTACGCAGCCGGCGGTTAAGTTGGGGGGAGGGGGAAGAGACGACATAAAATTTACTCTTCCAATGAATCCACTTGGACGGCTTGTCCAAAGTCATCATATACTCAGGAAGCGTGGTGAGAGTGTACCACGCATTCCACCCACCCGGCGCTCTGCTTAGATAATGCATATGCGCAAACGCTTGACAGCTTGGCTTAACACCCTGCAGCTCGCAGGCGGCTATATATCCAAGAATGTTGAACCATGAATTAGGGGTCAACTGCCATACACCTAATTCATACCCCTTTAGTATGGCTTTTATGCAGTGATAGAGGGGGAACCGGAGGCCGGCTGTAAACGCCGCCTCGTAGCAGCCGAAGAAGTTGTCGGCATGGTCCACGTCGTCGGTCCAAACGACGCTTGCCTCTACAGGCGGAACGACCACTTCCCATCCCTCTCCAACCGACTTCTTCTATAAAAAAGCAGGGAGTGTGGCGTTCAAAGTGACCACATCCCTGGCGGACATGGTCATATCATTCGGGTCGCCCTTAGCCGGCCATTTGTAGGCCTCTTCTTCAATGGGAGCCGCCTCTTCAGAAGACTCTTCATCAGGGCTAGGGCCGGACTCCCCATTATCAGCTGACCCCTCCCCGGATTTTTCACCGGATCCCTCTCCGGATTTTTCACCAGATCCCTCTCCGGATCCCTCAGCGTTGGAACCAGAGCTATCCAAGATACTGTCACCCGGTGTGCTAGGTGTACTCGGAGAATTTTGCGGAACATCTTCATTAGGACCCATCTCAGTCGGTTCCTCGGCTTGCTCTTGATTTATAGGATCAGCCGGATCGACGGCTGGGTCGTCGGACTGGTAGTCAGGGTCGATTGCCGTCACTCTGATCCGAGCCATTCTGTCCTGCACATGAACAGAGACGGTCGGATTCGATGTAGGTGAAGGTTGTTCCAAGCACCCCCAGACGGCAATCCCAGTCCTAGACTCAGCCGTTCCTGGTGACCGGCTGACCACAGTCGTAGGCTGTGCCGTGTGTGCATTGGTGGAGTCCATATCCTAATACTATGCAACCGAAAATAAAAGAATGTGACAAGTATGGGATGCAGGCGGTACCTTTGAAATGAGAGTGAGTTGGCTTGAAGTCGCCTCAGACGGATAACTCCGCGAAAATGTTTAAAGTTGAAAGACAAAGTAAACACTTAGCCGGTTATTCAATAACTAGCCCGAAAACCCCCAGACGGTGTTCAATGAGGTGGGTCAGAAGTACCCCAAACGGCATAAGGCCGGATGGGGTTCTTTACAAACATTTGTAATGACTGGCTAGAATATTGTAAAGCACTCTATGATACCCCAGACGGTATTCAATGAGCTGGGTCAGAAGTACCCCAGACGGTATAAAGTCCGGATGGGAGTTATGATTTGCATTATTGTAAAACTTAGCTAGATTATTTGTACAGTTCACTGAATAATACCCCAGACGGTATTCAGTGAGCTAGGTTAGAAGTACCCCCAAACGGTATTCAGTGAGCTAGGTTAGAAGTACCCCCAAACGGTATTACACCGGATGGGGGGTTGTGATAGGAATTGACATAGTAAAAAGAATTGAGGCTCACTCCATGATACCCCAGACGGCATCAGGAAGGTTGGGTCAAAGATACCCCATCCGGTAAAGATGTCGGATGTAGGTGCTGCATCAGCATCTAGGGTCAACAAATACCTCAAACGGTAAAATACCGGATGGGGATATAGAAGGATCTGTTTCAAAAAGGCATGTTCAAACAATACCCAGACGGTGAGTCACCGGATGGGGGTGCATTGAACGCATCTTGAAAAATATTTGAAAAATCCTAAAAGAGGCAAGGATGATGACCCAATCGGCGTTAAAACCGGTTGGGGTTTTTGAAATCATTTCTTGATAAAAGCTCAGAAATACCCCAGGCGGTGTTAAAGGGTAAGTCTATTTGGGAAAGGATCAAAGACCCCCCAGACGGTGTTGAACCGGATGGGGGTGTTTAGAATGCATAATTCTTAAGTTGAAGACCCCTCAGACGGGGCTATGCCGGCTGAGGGAGAAGATTCAACACTGGGATATGGGTTAAAGGCCCCCCAGGCAGCATGCAACCCGGATGGGGTGAAACGTTCAAAATCCTCAAAAGCGAAAGTAAAAAGAAAAGGGCAGCCGGTACCTTAGAGACTGTAGAAAGAGCACCCAACCGGTCGCCGAATGTGCTTGATTTGAAAATGTCAGATGCAAGAAAACTTAGGAAATAATGCAGCCGGTATCAGAGCTCTCTCTTAGAAAATTTTTGAAAAAATATGCAAAGTGTGGATGAGAGAGAGAGAGAGTGTCTTATATTTATAGGGAAGGAGCAGAAGGCGAAACGATGCCTTCTGCCCTAAAAACTTGAAATTTGAAAAAAGGAGGGAAGAAGACAAACCGTCTCCTCCCATGCGTCTGGCACTTGTCACAGGTGACACGTGGACATGGCACGTCACACCTGTGAGGGGCAGATGTTTAGGGTAAAAATACCCTAAGACACGTGGCCCAATAAAGGCTTGCCACGTGTCAAGCTTGCAACGGTCAGCAAAGGCCCAATCCCTTTGCGACACGTGTCATTGTACCCTAATTGAGGTACAACTCTCTCCTACTATAAATAGTAAGGGCATACCTCATTAATGGGGATCGAATCATTTCCCACAAACCAACAAAACACAAATCCCCTTGCAAACGCTCTCAACTCGAGAAGCATTTATTGTCTTATTTCCTCATTTAGAAAGGGACTAACTTAATCTTCGGAGGCGAAACACCCCAGCCCCAGTCGGAGTATTCCGTTATTTGTCCAGGTACAGGCAAAGGAAGGAGCATACTAGGAAATTGTAACTCTCCCGTAGGACACATAAAAAACCCCCAAACAAAAGGTACTCATCACTGTGTTAGGTTTTTGGGGAGACACAATCAGGTGTCTTCAGGTTCCTACCCCGAAGCTTAGTCGGGGCTTGACCAAAAACAACTTAGAGTTTACGAACAAAGGTTTTCTCGCTTTTGGAGATCCCTTAAAGTTCACCAACTGAAGTGCCTTTTCCCAATGCCAAATGATTGGTATTTATAGGGAATAGAGCTCAAGAATTCCCATCATCTTTCAATGTGGGATAGTTGGTAAAAAGGCGAAATAGAATTTAATTTAATTCCAAAATTAAATTAAAAACCCAAATGAATCACCAAACAACAAGTGGAATGAGGAGAGCAAGGGGTTAGGTGAGGACCACAAGGGGAAGACCACCTTCCCCTTGCTCCCCAAGCAAACCCTCTCAAATGTCCAGCCCAATAGAAACCGGCCAGCTGGCCGCTCATCCTTGAGCAACAAGGCGCGCCACGCTGGCAGCCCTTGTGCTCGGATGGGCTGGCCAGCTTGGCCCATGCGCTGGCAGCCTCGCACCAGCCCGCAACAGCGTGCCTCGCATATGGTGGTTGCTTGGTGTAGGGCGTTGCTGATGTGTCGCTTGTGCGAGTGCCTGAGTATGCTAGCGTGACTAGCTGGCGCTAGCAGCTGCTAGCAAGGCCTAGTGCTCTAGCTTGTGGCTGGCCTTGCTAGCATGCTTGCTCGGCCTATAAGCCCCAGCTAGCACCCGCAAGGGGCTGCTAGGCTTCTGGCCTTGCTAGTGGCTATGGCTAACAGCCCTTTATAGCCTAGCCTTCGCTGGGCTAGGCCAACACTAGGCTAAGGCTATATTTTGACTTGTTGTTCGAATGATTTTTCCGTCTTGTCGATTCATAAATCCGACTCGACTTACGACGCTTGGGTCCGACGCTCTAAGCTCGGAATCCGACATCTTTGTTCGTAAAATCTTTATTGACTCATTTAATCCTTTGGATTAATTCGTCGCTTCAGTTTGGTTACACGAATGGGTGTGACCCGAAGGGTTCAGTCAAGATTAAGCTGTAATATTGATTATTCATTAATATTACTGATTGGAAGCGGCTTCCAGCTAGGCATTTCGATCACTTGACCTCACTGAATAATTAGCTTTCTAATTAATTCCTAACCCTCTATCGGAATAATACACTTGTTCGAAGGACACCATTCTTTTCAAAAAGATTACTTTATATTTTTTTAAATAAACTTAAATAGAGTACTTTTTTTTTTCTTTTTACCTACGAATACATGGCAATTGAATTGAAATTCTTAAATTTTATTTGTTAATTTTGGTTCTATGGTAATTGAATTTTTAATTCTAAAATAAATAAGAAGTAATTTTTTTTTCATTCGTCAAAATAAGGTCTCTGCTTATGTAGCATGTCAAATGCTTCGCAAAAATGTCATAAAGTCGAATCCTGCCCCACACCGTGGCCACGAGATAGTGACACTTGATGTTCCAAGTTTTCAGCAAATGTCGCATCATATAGGTGAAAACTATGCATAAACATGCCACGTAAATTAGATGTTAAGAAAGCGATATTGGATAAATTTTTAGGATTAAAACATTATTATCGTGTTTTATTTTTGATAAATCTTAACATACATAAAATTATTTTCAAGATATATATATTAAAAAAAAAGAAAAAGTTATTGCAAATATATAAAAATCAATTATTGCACATATATATTGTGAAACCGAGGTAGGATTTTTTTTTTTTTACTACGTACATACCTTAATTGTTTAATGATTTTTAAATCCTAAATGTAATAAGATACTAATACATGTAATGTAAATCCTAAACATAATAGAATACTCCCTCTATTTTAAAATAGATTCCCTAACTAAACAAGGCACGTATGAACTTGAACAAAAATATCTTTAATTATCGATAAGTATAAATTATAATAAGTTGATATACGGAAGCTATGGCAATGTTTGGGGGAAAGCTGAAAGTTGAAACTGATTGAGTTAGCTGATTTTGACTAGCTGATTTTATTAACAGATTTGACGAACTTATTGTATTAGTTGATTGTATAAAAGTGTTTGGTACTTAGCTGATTTCTGAAAGCTGTTTGAGTAAGCAAAAAGACCAATAAGGACATTGGCATATTATTTTGAAGGATCAATTAGTACAAAAAAATTAAATATTAAACAAATTTACATGCTATGTAAACATATAATTAGACGTATATATAATTTTATTAATCAAGTTGTGAGATCATTTTTTATATGAACAATTGCTATAGTCCAATTTATAAGGCGGTTGTTGGAACTAAATTTGCGAAACTTCAATACCTGATTTATCTGACAAAAAAATATTAAAATCAAATAATTAATTTTAATAAAAAAAAAAGTATGAAGAATAATTTCAAAAAATAGGATTTATTTGGTTTGGGTAACAAGAATTTTGAAAACTTTAATTTTGATTGAGTTGTAAATATATAGTTTTTTTGAATTATCTGTTTACAACTCAATTCAAATATTAATTATCTTTAAAAAACATGTACAATATTAAAAAAACCAAAAATCAAAACAAAGAAAATTAAGACAAAGATAATTGATAAAGCTTACCTTGAGATCTATTATGGAGAATGGAGTGGCAGTGGGAAGTGAAAGAAAGTGAAATGATTTGTTTGGCTGGTTAGTTGTGAAAGATAAGATTTGGTCATAAATAAGAGGGTAAATTGGTCATTAAATTAACCAAGCCAATCATCTTTTTCAATACGTTGCTATGACCAATGTTTTGTAAAAAAGCTTATTAAGGCAAATAAGCTCTTCTAATAAGCTTTTACCACTAAACACCGATATTAGCTTATTTGACTAGTCAATCAGCTAAAGTTGATCAAATCAGCTAATTTACCCCCAATAAGCTGTTGGGACGATTCTAACTGTTAGCCACATAGCTCTATTATATATATATATAAATCACTAACATTGTGTCAATAGTGTAAAAAAAATCAAATGGGGCATTTATTTTGAAACAAAGGGAATAATGATACATGTACAGTTCTCGAATTAAAATTACCACAACAATAAATAATTACATGTATTATACTTTATTTAATTTAAATATGTTTGTCTAACAAAGATCTCTATTAGTTACTCCCTCCGTTTTAAAATACTTGCTCCACTTTCCATTTCTCGTCGTTTTTAAATACTTGCTCCATTTCCTTATTTAGAAACTTTTACAATATTAAATTCATTTCTCTCAACTAGTGGGACCCAATAGAATTATATTTTATTATTTTTAGATTCTCTCTCCTCCAATTTACCTTCCACCAACCCTATTAACTCCTTATTTTATTACTTTCTCCAATTTTTCCTAAAACTCCACGCATGGAGAAATGGAGCATGTATTTAAAAACGGAGGGAGTATTTCCTAATCTTTCTATTAACTAACAAAAATATAAAAAGTATAAATTGTATAGATCAATGATATCGTATGTCTTAATATATATTTTACAATCTAAGTTTCTTTTCAAGAAGGAACATTATCCTCTCGAACCTTTTATCTCAAATGAATTATTGCTCTGTGTAAAAGTTCATCATAAACACAATATAACTTGTTTAAGTAGGGATTACAGTCGAAGATAGGAAACGAATTACATACGTATATATTGTGCCTGATCTTAGGAAAGAAGGCAGGGTTGGGGTTAGCCACTATGGTAAAGTCGGACGCTCAGAACGCTAGAGATTCCATTGCCGACTAATTTCAGTAATGGTAAAGCTTCCTAATTATTTCAGTTATTGGTCAATGCTTTCTTATTAAACATATAATATTGTGTGGCATGGCGGACTATTATATTTAAAAGTTAATTTTATTAAGATATAAGTAGTGAAGCAGTGATAACTAGTATCATTAAAAGTTATTAAGTGATAACTTAATTGTATAGCAATAAAAATAAAGAAAATTTGTCAATTACTAGCGCGTATTGATGTCATTTTAAAAATTACTACCGCGAATTAAAAAACTTGTGAATTACAACCGTAAAAATTTTAAAAAATTTGATATTACTATCGGATTCCACTTAAGGCCATTTATGACGTCATATTTTCCCTTAACCCACGTTTAACCCTTGGTAAACCATTTAAACGACCCAAAAAAAAAATCACCCTAAACCATCATAGTTAGTTACTCTAGCTAACTAATCTTCCTCCTTCACCATTGCTAAACACCCTCCAAGGTTCTTTCTCCAAATTCACAGTACTAATTCTTCCTATCTATCCATGTAATTCACCTCTAATAAATTCGTCTTTAGGGTTTTCAAATTTTAGGGTTTTCTAATCTAGGGTTAATAGATTATGATTTTGGTTAATTAACATAGGGCTTTTTTTTTATTTTTCTTCGAATTAAGTTATCAATTAAGCATAATATGTGAATTTTTCTTTGAATTAAGCTATCAACGAATTTTAACATGGAATTGTAAATAGTTTCTTTTCGGTCCTCCTCCTTCAGTGATCCCTCCCTTTTCCTTCATTACTCGAATTTCTTGTCAATTATGCAAAGTAAATGATTCGTTACAGAGTAGAAGATTCGTAACACCAGAGGTTGAAGGTTAGAGGGTTAAATATGAAAGAGAAAGAAAGGAAATGGGGGTCTAGTTTAGTTGGGGAAATCATGGGTTATGGGATATTTTTTTTTTTGGTCATTTAAATGCTTAAATAATAACTAAACGTGAGTTAAGGAGAAAAAGAACGTCATAAATGGTCTAAAGTGGAGTCTGGTAATAAAGTTAAAATTTTAAAATTTTTACGGTAGTAATTCACAGCTTTTTTAATTCGCGATAGTAATTTTCAAAATGAGATTAATACGCGGTAGTAATTGGCAAATTTTCCTAAAAATAACTAACTTTATAATATAATAAGATATTGTTTGTGCGTTGCTAAAAACTATTACTTCCTCCATTTTTTATAGGCTAGAGATGAGATTGCGCGGAGTATTAGGTGGTTTAATAAAATAAGATGTTAGTGACGTAGAGAAGGTTATTATTTAATTAAAAAGTAAATTGGTGTGAGAGGGAGTGGGGACCATTGGAGGAGTGAAAAATGATAAAATAAGAAAGGGTGGGGACATTAGTGGGTAAAGATATATTATTAGATTGTAAAAGATTTTCAAAAATAGAACTCTAGCTAATAAAAAAAAAGGACGAAAAGAGTAACTCTAGCTTATAAAAAAACGAAGGGAGTATTACATAAAGGCAAACTGTTATTTCTGTTTACATTTGGTAGTGGGCACCTTTGTCCACTACCTAGTACGAGTAGGGGTTTATTAGGCCCTCTTTTCCTCTTTCTCATGTTTTAACATAGAAGATATTGCTACATAAATGATACAATTATAATCCAAGGCCGCCCCACTTAATTTATGTGATAAACAAGTTTCGTTAACCACTAAAGTAGTGGTTTTAAAGCAAAACTACTACTGTTTCGGGGTTTTCTGTGTCCTTCGGGAGAGTTACAACTCCAAGACTGGATTCCGAGCGCCTATACCTAAAAACAACGGAGACTCCGGTTGGGTGGGAGTTTCGCCTCCGACGATCAAGTTAGAATGTGTTCGGATGTAAAAAGTGCGGAATGTAAATGGGATCAGGTTCCTCTTAGGAGAGGAATGATCATCCGGCTATAGCAAAGAACCTCAATATCCGAGTGTAAACTCTCAAGTGTGTTTAATTCTGCAATTAATGCTCTCACTGAATGTTTGTGAATGTCGTTCCCCATATGGGAACATCTTCCTTTTATAGGGTCTCGAAGTACGTGCTCAGTCCTAGGTTACGAAAACCTAGGACTGGTTGGGCTGCCTAGGAGTTTGGGCCTTGAAGGCAGCCATTCCTAGTTAGATATCTGTCTGCCACGTGTCGTGCCCTGATTGGTTCACTTTGGACCCTTCACTGAGTGACACGTGGCGAACTCTGGTGGGTCCACGTGGATGACAAGTGGAGGGTCTTGATTGGTCTACGTGGCAAGGTAAAAAATCCCTAATCAACTACTTTACCCATTTTTATCGTGAAAGTTACACTTTTGTCCTCGTGATAAACAAAAATACCTTTATTAATCATTTAATCAAATGAAATACCACAATGTTCTTCTTGTTAGGGCCTATGCATTTAGAATTACTCTCTAGTCTCTACTTAAAGCAAGAACATCAATGAGGATCGTTGTCCTTTTGCTCTCCTTTTATGTAAGTTACAACATCCTCTTATTGTTGGATTTGCTAAAAGTATCCTTTTAACAAAAGGAAAACACTTATTCCACTTGGTGGAGAGGAAACAAGGTGTTTTGGTCCAAATAAATAGCCTCTCCAAGCCTAAGTTTTAGTCAAATGACCAAGCCTACTTGGCACCCTCCCCCCTTTGCCACGTGGCGATCCTACTCAGCCCCCTGACTCGGGCCAACGTCCACTAAAAGTATAAATACCCAATTTGTCACATAATAAGGTATCTACATATATTTTCACTTTTATTGTACTTGCAAGCATTGATTCCTCTATTTGAGTTCTCAATCTCATGTACTAACTTAGGCATCAGATGACTTTCCTCGGACACACCCCCAAAACTACTTAACATGCTCTTGTGTGCACCTGCTCTCGGTCCAATCACCAAAGATCCGAGCCCAGTCTTCACTCCAAGGATAAAGGTTAAAATCTTGACCACATTGTTTCGCCGAAATAGAAGACATTGACTTGTGTGTCAAAATTGCTCACACAAGGGGGTTTTAAATTATAAAAAAAAAAAAAAAAAAAAAAAAACAAAGATAAAGAGAATTGAGTGGGTTGTTGTCAGCTACTTTCCAGCGGCAAGTTGTTTTCAACGATACTCCAAAGTCTTTAACGTTCATATTACCTTTTAATCATAAGTTAACAATAATGCTATTCAAACAGTCATTAATTTTTTGTTAAAAAAATACACCGACGGTCATAATTTTTTTTTTCTTTTGTTTAGCATTTTTTCATATCAATGTATGTGGTAACTGGTAAACCACTAAACATTCTTATTTTTATATTCTGGCGCCACACATAATTTCGAATGCCATCTCTAAAACTTTCTCATCATAAAATCATCCCTTTAACAATGGCTGAACTCCCTGCCCATCTCTCTGCCAAAAACTTACTTAAACTCCTCAAATCCCAGAAAAATACCAAGACTGCTCTTTCTCTCTTCGACTCAGCTACCCACCATCCAAATTACACCCACACTCCCATCATCTACCATCACATTCTTCGCCGATTAATCGATCCTAAACTCGTCAATCACGTCACTCGTAAGGTAGATTTAATCCAAACCCAAAAATGTAGCTGCTCTGAAGATATTGCTCTTACAGTTATCAATGTTTATGCTAAGAATTCCATGGTTGAACAAGCATTAAATGTTTTTAAAGAAATGCCTCAAATTTTTTGGTGTCAACCAGGTGTTAGATCGTATAATACAATGTTGAATTGCTACGCTTTATCTAATCAGTGGGATAAGGCTGAATCTTTCTATAATTATTTTCAGGAATCGGAAATAATGCCTAATCTTGAAACGTATAATATTTTGATTAAGATTTCGTGTCGAAAACGACAGTTTGATCAAGCCAATAAGCTTTTGGATTGGATGTGGAGTCATGGAGTACGACCTGATGGTTATAGTTATGGGACTTTGATCAATGGGCTTGTGAAATGTGGTAATTTATTGGATGCGTTGAAGGTGTTTGATGAAATGTCTGAGAGAGGTCTTATCCCTGATGTTACTTGTTATAATATTTTGATTGATGGGTATATAAAATCTGGCCTTGTTGATGAAGCTAAAGAAATTTTTCAAAGGCTGATAACTGATTCTGAGGTTTATCCAAGTGTGGTGACCTACAATGTTATGATCAATGGTCTAAGCAAATGTGGTTATGTAAGTGAGAGTTTAGAGTTTTGGCGCCGGATGAAGGTGAATGAGAGAAAGTTAGATGTGTTTACTTAACAGTAGTTTGGTAGGTGGGCTATGCAAGTCTGGAAATGTCGCTGAGGCTTCAATGGTGTATGATGCGATGATTGAGAGCGGGCTTCAGCCTGATACTGTTATGTGCAATGTCATGCTTAATGGATACTGCAAAGCTGGGATGACTGAACAATTTTTCAACTTATGGGAGTTTATGAGGAAAGAAGATCTTGTCAGTACCATTAGTTTCAATATTTTCATTAGGGGCTTACTTGAAAATGGTAAGGTGGATGAAGCACTGTCTACCTGGGAATTGATGTCGAAGAGCCATTGTAATAGTGATTCAACAACTTATGGAGTCTTGATTCATGGGTTGTGTAGAAATGGACATGTAAACAAGGCACTATCAATTTTGAAAAGTGCAGAGGATGGAGGTAGATTGGATTTTTATGCCTATACACCATTGATTAATGCACTGTGTAACAATGGTAGACTTAGTGAAGCAGTGGGTCTGCTAGGTGAAATGGCTAGACATGGACACACTTTAACTTCCTATACTTTCAATGCTGTAATAAATGGGTACATTGGAGAATCCAAAATGGAGAAAGCCATAACAATATTCAAGGAAATGGTCAGTATGGGTTGCCTGCCAACTCCTGTTACATATATACATGTAAAGGAGATGCTGGAGAAAGGTTTTGAGCTAGATGTAGTTTCCTACAGTTTGTTGATAGATGGTCTTTGTCGAAGTGGAAAGATTAGCAAGGCTCTTCAGTTGTGGGGTCAGATTCTAGGAGAAGGTCTTACGCCTGATGTGATCATGCATAATATTATTATTAACGGACTTTGCTCTGTTGGAAGACTAGACAATGCAGTGCAATTATTCTCAAATATGAGATGCATGGACTGCATGCCAAATCATACTACCTACAATACGCTTATGGAAGGATTTTATAAAATTGGCGACTGTGATATGGCAGCTGCAATCTGGGCATGCATTCTAAAAATAGGACTCCATCCAGATATTATCTCATACAATATTATCTTGCATGGACTTTGCTCTAGCCACAGAATATCTGATTGCATGGGATTTTTACATCATGCCATTAGCAGTGGAGTAATTCCCTCTGTTGTTACATGGAATATCCTTGTGAGAGCTGTTACTAGTAACGGGATTCCAATTTCTTAATTATGGATGTTGCAAATTTAGGGATGTTTGCTGCTTCATATATGAACTTTGTGACAAAACTTTGTCACAAAGGCAAGAGAGTTACAAGTGTTGTGGCAATCTTCAACCGTGTCCAATCTATTTCTGCATTTGGAGCAAACCATGGCACAGTACTTGACGCGACGGGATATCGGCAATCTTCAACCGTGTCCAATCTATTTCTGCATTTG
The DNA here is from genome assembly GCF_001683475.1 of Chenopodium quinoa. NCBI lineage: Eukaryota > Viridiplantae > Streptophyta > Magnoliopsida > Caryophyllales > Amaranthaceae > Chenopodium > Chenopodium quinoa. The sequence goes on from NW_018745566.1 coordinate 1,664,435, forward strand.
GAGCATACCGTGGCACAGTACCTGACGTGACGGGATATCTTCAACATGAAAGATTATGGATGGAGATTGTCACATATGGAAGTCCACTTTCCATACACAATAAGCTTTTTTTTTTTTTTATTTATTTTTTTTTTTTTTATTTTTTTTTTTAAAAAAAAAAAATTAATGCACAGCAAGATTACTCGCTTGTCTTTTTATTTTTAATTGTGTGTTGATTTGGTTATATATATACATATACACACACACTTAGGGGGTGTTTGATATCAAATTAATAAAGGGAACGGATTGGAAACAAAATAGGGGGAAAAGGGTAATATGTAGTGTTACCCTTACTAGTTGTTTGGTATCACTAAGGAAACGTAAACGATTACAACCAATCGGTTTCCTCTTGTTTGTTATAAATAACTTGGAAAGAAATAGTTTTCCTTTCATTTTTTGTTGTGAGCAACACTAATTACTATATAATGTCATATGCTAGATATAGGCAAAGTCACATAAATTATTGATTGCAAAAGAATTGAAATTCTTACATTTCAAAAAAAAAAAAAAGCATTCAAAATTCATTGAAACTTTAACTCCTATAACTTGACTTGTAGAATTCTTCACATCATCTTCTTCATCACTCTCGACATTCAATGGTTTCTTATCGATATCTTGATCCATATCTTCTATAGCATCAACGAATGGCTCACTTGCATTTCTGGTAGCTTTGTGTCACAGTCCGGGAGTTTGGGCTCCGAAACGTGCGGTGCGCTCTAGCCTTTTGGCGGCAAGAATGCTAGCCTTGTGCGGAAGAGGGGCTTGTGAGCACGAAGCAACACAAGCGGGCAATTGAATCTCAGCAGCACTCTCGTCTATTTGGGCGATGAAGTGCGGGTGGTCGGGGCTTGTGACGGCCGATACTTCAAGGTGGGCACAAGCGGGTCCGAATCACGAGTTCTTAGTGCATCAAGTTGGTGTGGAGGGGAGCTATTATGCAAGTAAGACACAATATCTATAAAGGTCTAACAACAAACAAGCATAAAAGCAAGGCAACACTTGGTTGAAGGCTTTATGATTTCATTAATCATTCGCCTTCTATCGAGCGTAAAGTAGTACATGCATAGAATCCCTCGTGAACATTAAAATGAAAACATAAACTAAACTCTAGTAAAGTAACATATAAAGGAGTTGGATTCTAACATCCTCCCCCACTTAAGCTGTCGACGACTTACAAGAGTTACAATTAAAATTTAAATTCCCTAATCTATCTGGAGTCTCTGGTGCGCCGTTGATGCAGTTGGTTTGTTGAATCTTCGTCGACTCTGGATCTTCGTTGTTGCCAAGGAGTTTGTCTCTGGGGTGGCTCTTCTCGAACAACTTGTTGAGAGCTTCATCTCTGAATTTCCCCCCGAGAGTTACATCTTGTGGTTTCTAATAGAGAGTTGCTTCCTCGATCATCTGTTGGGGAGCTGCTTCCTTGAGATTATGGTGGTGAGCTTGAAGGTGTGGCTGGTGCCTCTTAGGTATCCATTCTCTTTGTGATCCCCTACACATGACCTCCGTTGTTTGCTCGACCACGGGCTCCCTTTCTCTTGGGAGGTTCCTCTTTTGTGCCTCCTCGGTGTCTCTGGGCTCATTGCAGCTTGTTTCGAGCAGTGTTTCTGATTCTTGTTTTGGCGGGGGTGTATCTTCGATGTTGCCGGCTCATTGGGCTTCGTCTCCCGCTTCTTAGGGTCTCTGGTGCGAGCTTGTTTCTTTAATGTTGCTGTCCTCTCTGGCTCCATCACTCACATTGCCAACAGATGTTGGACTTCTAGGGCAATCAATCTCATAGAGCTCATTCTATTGATTGCACCCATTCTTTGGACTAGACTATTGTCTTTGCTGGTCTCTTTCTTCCTTGGGGGCTCTCGAACCGATATGGATGACAATCACTTTTGGATCTTGTCAAGCTCTTCTTTATGCTCACACTCCCACCATTTTGTGGGCCTTAACAAGTATGCAGTTCAGCGACCTTGTGTTTGTCGAAGACGTGCTGGCCTTGGAGTTTCCGGAGTTGTGGGAGGGGGTCGATGTGGATTTCTGAGCATCACCTCCCCACTTCTTCTCTGATAAGTATCAATAGTGTTGGACGATACTCGAGAGCCGACCTCCGTACCCTTTGGAGAGCTTGGAGTCGGGCTATCGTAACGTGTGGACGTTCCACTTGAATCATTGTCAGATTGACGGGACTTCTCGAGAGTAGTCCATCAATCTCTCAGCACCACACATGGCAGCAACGAGGGTGCCAATCTTCTGCCTTAAAATCTCTCGCTGCGCCCATTCCCTTAAACCATTGACAAAGTTGAACACACGATCTTTTTCATTCATGTTAGTGATGTCCAGCATTATCGCCGAGTATTCCTTCACATAGTCGCGAAGAGAGCCCTTCTGGCGGCACTCTTGCAACTTCATCCGAGCAACAAAGTGCGTGTTGTCGGGGTAGAATTGTTCTTTGAGTTCCTCTTTGAACTCCGCCCATGTATAAATCTTTATCTTCCTGCATCGATGTATGCGTGCTTGGTGCGCCACCGACAAGTACATGATAGCATTATCCACCTTCTGATCGTCACTCAATTGACATATTTGGAAGTACTGCTCCATGTCGAAGAGGAAGTTGTTAACTTCTTTGGCATCTCTAGCACCACTATAGTCGCGAGGTTTGGGCAGCTTAATCTTTACTGCAACAACACCTAGTGCGTCTCTGCCCCCACATCGCGCATTAGGGTAGCACATTTCTCAAGTGCTTCATCAGCTTGCCTTGAACAAAGTTCAATTGTTCGCGGAGAGCATCTCTGTCCTCCATTAATTTCACAATTTGCTCGGCTTGCTCGCGTACAATGACATGGAGCTGAGACCATTCGTCCGCTTTTGTCTCGAGCTAATCGAGTCTTTCTTCAACGAATTCCATTTTTGTGTAGCCCTCCTTGGTGCCTGCACGGGATCCTTGCGACGAGGTTTGAACTTGGCTGATACCAACTGTCACAGTCCAGGAGTTTGGGCCCTGAAACGTGCGGCGCGCTCTACCCTTTTGGCGGCAAGAACGCTAGCCTTGTGCGGAAGAGGGGCTTGTGAGCACGAAGCAACACAAGCGGGCAATTGAATTTGAGGAACACTCTCGTCTATTTGGGCGACGGAGTGCGGGTGGTCGGGACTTGTGACGGCCGATACTTCAAGGCGGGCATAAGCGGATCTGAACCACTAGTTCTTAGTGCATCAAGTTGGTGTGGAGGGGAGCTATTATGCAAGTAAGACACAATATCTATAAAGGTCTAACAATAAACAAGCATAAAAGCAAGGCAACACTTGGTAGAAGGCTTTAAGATTTCATTAATCATTCGCCCTCTAAAGAGCATAAAGTAGTACATGCATAGAATCCCATAGTGAACATTGAACTGACAGAAACACAATAATGGGATCTAAGGCCTAGAAAACATAAACTAAACTCCAGGAAAGCATTTAAATGGCATCTAATACATCGAAAGGAGTTGGATTCTAACACTTTGTCTTTTGCGTATATTTCCGCAAGAGTATCATCGTGATTGAATGGAACTCCAAACAACCCCTTAGCTTTCTTATGAGTCTGCCAGATAAGATAAAATGCAACAATATAATGAGACAGTCTAAAATGATTAATTCTTAAAAAGTTTCTGTATAGCAATAGTGGTAGCCTGGTAGAAACTGCAGAGTTTACCCACCAACTATTTAGATCAGCTCAATAATAGGACATAAAGGAGGACAAAATAGAATCTATCTTTCAAAACTTCAGAAGTAATTTTGTCAAAAAAATGATGCCATTTATGAAACTGACTGAACTTATTATGTAGTCAGACAAATGTTAGAATAGAACTGTAAGACGCTAGTTTAATATCAAAACTGCTGCTATTGCAGTGACTGGAGTCGGTTTGTACTGCATAATGAGTCAGCGATGATGATGCGCTTCTATTCTTCTGATACTCAAGTGAAGCAAAATATGACAATTATCCTGACTCAACGACTGCAGAAGACACTTCAAACTAACAGCTAACACCTTGAGAAGAAAATCTTTAATTCAAATATTATGATTCAGGCCAAGATATTCAATAATAAAAACAGAACATATGAGAAGCGGTCAATAATGTTCCGGTAAGTTTATAAAGATGTCATCAGGCATAACATAGAATACATGAAATAATTTACAATCAATCTTTTATACGCATACTTTCATGTATATATTTTCACATGACAATCAGTACCACACCTGAAACGGAATACATTCATACATCAGAAACCATTGGCATACATCAGAAAGCTGTAATTTTCCTATTTGCCAAGACACTGCTAAAAGGAAATGAGCAAGATAGCAAAATGCACAACATGAAACACAAAACTAGGCCATATTAGCACCAGTGAACTTTTTCGACCCTTTTCCCTCATAAACAGTAAATGAACTCCATCAATCCTAAAAAGTAATACCCTCTAATTCTATATGATAAAAGTTAGTCCTAACAAGTTCAAATACTATGCAAGACAAATAACACCCCCAAGTTATTTAGTGAAGGTGTTACCTCTAGGGTTTCTCCCTTGGGAGGGTTTTTCTAGCCTCCATTGCTAGATTTTTTCTGTTTTTTTTAAGGTATTCCTTCACTCTTCTTCCTTTCTCTACTCTTCTATCTCTTTTCATTTTGGTCTCAATTATGAATCTATGTAGGAACTTCCGCTGGTATTCTTACTAGTGGTAAGCCTCAAATTTTTTTTTAATCGCTTTCAATAAATAGATCCCATCTTTAGGATGGTGATTATTCTATTAGATTCAATTTCTTTGTTTGTTCGCCTGGCGAGGATTGAAGATATAGGGTTTCATAACCTCCGGAAGTATCTAAAAGAACATATGAGTATTTTCACTCAAACAACTATGCATAAGTGGAATTCAAGCCGAATTAGTGCTAACTCACAGATTGTATTGCTTCAGATGAAGTCTTTTATTAAGGCAATCGTTGATTGAATATGCGATGTAATTAAGTCTAAGGTGATATGTACTTTTGTTGGAATTTTAGATTTCTTAGGAATTGTTTGTAAGTCTTTTGGCTATCGCTTATTTAAGTAACCCTTTTTCTTCTTGTAAAAAAAAAGGTGTTGATCTGTTGAGTGACTTAAATTTGAGCCAGGTTAGTTCAGGTGAAACAAATTTGTAGTGTGAGTAAAGTCAGAGTCTTAGAACCAATTAGTTATCTGATTTCATTCCATCAGCTTAATTTACTAGCAAATTTATTCAAGAAGAAAAACTTAACTATCATCGACATAGTTTGAAGAAATCTGGCAACCAACAACAGGATACCCTTAAAAAAGCATATGCCTCTCATATATTATCTAAGCTTTGTATAAACAAAAAATTAACTAGCAAACTAAAGTATGATTCTTAGGATTATTTATATGTATACACTTTTCTTTAAAAAGCAACTATACTAGCAAATCATGAGAATAGAACACTATTGAAACTAGCCTTTTTATAGCCTCTTGATATCAAATCACTTAAAACTTTAAGGACACCATCCCCAAAATCTTCACCAGCTTCTACAGAAAAAGAAACAAATTTTGAAGATTGGCTTCAGCTAACCTCTGGGCTACATGATCTAGATTAGTATATTTTATGTATTTATGTATAACTGTCACATAGTTGACAAAGTATATTTAATGCATGTAGTATATCTAAGGCTTATTATCTTAATCTTAATTGTATAAAGTGGCTTTGATTATATCAACCAACCTTTGAATGAACAACAAGAAGTGATTTTCTACCCCACTATTGTAACAGGGTGCTGCCGCAGTGCCCTCCATTCTCAGGTCATATGAAATTCTAGCAAAAGTTCTACAGATTGGCCTAGTTGGCTCAACATCTTCTGTCTAATGCTCTTTCCTGGCACATGTTCATATGACAACTACCCATTTACACATAGGCATAAATCCATAATTAGAATAATTTAAGACCCACAAAAAGGTTTTGTTTTTTTTTGTTTTTTTTTAATTTTTTTTTCTTTTATAAATTATAATCAGTAGTAGTAATCTATGTCCAATTTGTGGAGCTGAAGTTTTACCAATATTTGGCCTTAAAATATAATGAACTAATTCATTCAATATTTTCTATCGTTTCTATAACTTCATAAATATCAGAAAGACTTCTATATTTCTTTGGTCCTTCACTTGAACGAGATGAATCTCCACAAGATGTATGGGGAGATGAAGGTGGGGTGGCCAAAGGTGTTTCCAATGCACAGTTAACTTCTTCTTCTTCTTCTTCTTCTTCTTCTTCTTCTTCTTCTTCTTCTTCTTCTTCTTCTTCTTCTTCTTCTTCTTCTTCTTCTTCTTCTTCTTCTTCTTCTTCTTCTTCTTCTTCTTCTTCTTCTTCTTCTTCTTCTTCTTCTTCTTCTTCTTCTTCTTCTTCTTCTTCTTCTTCTTCTTTCTTCTTCTTCTTCTTCTTCTTCTTCTTCTTCTTCTTTCTTCTTCTTCTTCTTCTTCTTCTTCTTCTTCTTCTTCTTCTTCTTCTTCTTCTTCTTCTTCTTTCTTCTTCTTCTTCTTCTTCTTCTTCTTCTTCTTCTTCTTCTTCTTCTTCTTCTTCTTCTTCTTCTTCTTCTTCTTCTTCTTCTTCTTCTTCTTCTTCTTCTTCTTCTTCTTCTTCTTCTTTCTTCTTCTTCTTCTTCTTCTTCTTCTTCTTCTTCTTCTTCTTCTTCTTCTTCTTCTTCTTCTTCTTCTTCTTCTTGTAAATAAATGAAGATGATCAACACACGGTAATCTTTGTACCATTTCCTGTATCATAGCCCTTTAGTCCTTAAAAATTGAGGTGACCAAATCTCATATGCCACTTCCAAGAAAGATCTTTAACACATGTCTTCAAACACATCGGTCAAATTGTTTGTAAGTTTATCTAAGAACATTCTATTCGTTGTCATGGAGACTATGGCTGTAAGCTTTAGAGTATCTATCACGTTATTCACGTAGCCACAACTTTTCTCCCTTCATTATTAGTTTACATCCATTAATATCCAAGACCCACACTTAAAATATTACTTCCTAAGTAAGAAAAATAGTAGACATGTGGAATTAATTTATGACTTGAATCTTTTAATTCAATCATGATCGTACCTTTCTCCTCAATCTTTACTTTTGAGCTATCACCAAAAGTTACATTATCAGTCACACTCGATCAACAAATTTTGTTTTATCTCCTGTCATATGGTTATTGCTCTATTATCATGATACCTAGTACAACTTTTATCTCTCTTGTCATCATTTGTGAGAGTTAATAGCATGGTTGAATCTTTTACGTGTTCTTTATCTTCAATAAGAATTGTTTCTTTTTGCACCGTTTTAAGTTACATTTCCATGCAAATTAGCCATATCTATTATAATGTATAGTTTTGTTCGTAGAAGTTTCACCTTTATAAAAATTATTGGTGTTTTGTTCATCTCTCCCTCTTCCTTAGCCACGCCCATTGCCGCAAGCACATCATCGTAGGCTGCTTCTATCGCTTGATTGAAACGTTTGTAATCACATGTATCTCAATTATTATTAAAAGAGATTTTAGCTTGCAACACTTCTTGTTCATCTTCCTTTTTCCTTTTTTTTTAACTATTCTTTGTTCATGGGCTTAGACCCATTTAATTCATCAATCGTCATGGAATCCGAGTCCTTATTAGCCTCTTTGATAGCAACTACTAAATGGTTTAAATAAAAAATAAGATAACATTTTTACTTTTTAACTACATAGTCTGTCATTGACTCACCCACCTCTTCATTTGATTCACAACGTTGAAACTCTTCCGAAATAATTTGAGATGGATTCTTAATCAAACATCTCAAGGTGTTCTAACTCTCCTCTTAGTTTGAAGGCGAACCTTCTTTACTTACTGCTTCGAAGAATTTTAAAGAATATCCCATGCTTGGCTGGATCTTGTTGCATTAACAACTTTTTCAAACATATCATCATCCAAACTTTGATGGGTGACTATAAGTGCACTTTGATTTTTTTTTTCCTCTTGTTTTCTAAAATTTATTTCTCCATTTGGTTTAATTTAGACTCATACAATATCTACTTAGTCTTTCTCAACAACCTCCTGAGCTCCTAGTACACCAAGAATTGTTTTCATATGAAGAGACCATATGTCATAATTTTCTTTTGTGAGTCTAGTATATTGAAAAGGTAGGACATAATTTTTTGTTGCCATATATCACAAACTGGCTCTAATACCATTTTGTTGGAAGCATGGTGGACAAATAATTTCACACAATAATATAGATAGGAAAACAAATGTACTTAATTTTGTCTCTTATAATCTCTTAAAAGTGTGTGTTCTACAAATTAAATTTGCATTTCAAGCATTTACATGATGCTACTACCTAAACCTTTTGATAGACATCAATTATTTCTCCTTAACATTGTCTATTCCTCTTATAATAATAGCATGCCTAATTTCATTATTCATGAATTAACTAAGCTATTTGTTGTTAATATCAAGTGTATCTAATTTTTAACAAATTGAGCTTGTTTAGGGAATTGAGTGATTAATGCATAGTGATTAAAGTGATTAGATAAAGTTTACATGTTTCTTGACTTGATTGGCTTAGCTACCCTTGATTGTAAGCATGATCTAAGTTTGGCATGGAAATGTGTGCTAAGGTTGTTTTAATTGATTGCATGTCGGGCTTCTAAAAAGGAGCACATCAAAATGATGGAGGTTACGAAATGCGCATGTTAAGGTGGATGTGCGGGAACAGTCTAAGAGATAGAATTAGAAATGAGGTTATTCGCAAGAAAGTAGGTGTGGTAGCGTTGCAGACAAACTAAGGGAAAATCGCCTGCGTTGGTTTGGGCATGTAAGACAGTGACCTAAGGGCGTACCGGTACGAAGAGTGGGACCATGGAGGGTTTAAACGAGGGAGACTAAAAATGACTTTGTTGGAAGGAGTTAGGAAGGATATAAAGTATATGGATTTGCATGAAGATGAGGCATTGGATCGTAAGAGGGAGGAGGAAGATTTTTGTCGCTGGTTACACGGAATAATAAAATTTGGTGCATTTAGCCGACCTTACTTAAGCGATTTAGGATTTGATTGATTAGGCCTAGGAGGGATCAAAGCTTAAGAGTTGGAGAATTGGTTTTGTATACTGTTGATTGCTCTCTACGTTCTAGTCTTTGCTAAGCTTTAGTTAATTAATTGCTTTCTACATAGTCATGGCTAAGCTTTAGTTGATAAATACCCAAATTATCTTGATTGCCATGAATTTGTGTGGATCCCCATTCCCTACTGCTTTAAGTTTGATAGAACTTACCTAAGTTTGTTGCTAGGCTTTGCTTAGTTGTTAGACCAAACCATTTCTCCCAACTTCGAATTATCTTGATACACAACCTTTGCATTTCATCTCGCTTTTCCTCGTGGCTTGACCCTTCACTTGCCACTACTTGTTAGTAGCTTGTTAAGGTATAATAATCAGCAACACCCAAATCTTGGATAGTTTAACTTATCATCTTCAATGTAGAGAAGAATGTTTTGATACAAGAACAACAATAGAACCAAAGACTTATTATTGTTTGACATGAGACGATCGAAAATATTCTTTATCCAACCACCCCCCCCCCTTTTTTTTTATAGAATTTTTGTTCTTGAAAACAAATTTCACCTAAAACATTTAGCTTTGGTATATCATCTTTGACTATAGAAAAGCCCATATCATCTTCAAAAGTTTGAAACCACTTTAAGTTCAAGGGTTTTGGACTCTTCTTTAAAGTTTATCTTATTTACTAGAATGGCTAAAATAACACAGATGGATAAATTTGAAAGATCCATTTTATTGTATTAAAAATATAATTTTATGAGGCTTATAATTTATCTTAAATCCACTAAGATATAATTTCTACGGGGCTTGTAATTTATCTTACATTCACTGAGATACAATTCTTAGAATTGTCATAAGTTGTTCTCACTAAGTCTGCTAAATATATGGAACAATTAGTTATCTTATTTAGCTACTTGTTCATCAATGTTGTATTAGCTTTGTCAAAGATAAATAAAACTTTGTCAAATGATGTACCCTGTTATCCCTGCATCAATTTGCATACTCATACTATTACATATAATGGTGTAGTATATATTTTGCCTATTTGGTGTTGTTCTAATTTATGTCAGTTGGAAAGCCAGGGATTTCTTAAAATTCTTATTCCAATCAATCAATCAAAGTCTTAATTCCATAAGTGAGGTCGGCTAACATGAAGCAAATTTGATTATTTCGTGTAGTCATCAACATAAATCTTCCTCCTCTATCCCTTGCGATCCAATGCTTCATCCTCATGTAAATCCATACACTTCATATCCTTCCTAACTCCTTCCAACCAAGTCATTTTCGGTCTCCCTCTCCCTCGTTTAACCCGTCCATGATCCCACTCTTCCACACTTCGCACAGGTGTACCCTCGGGTCTCCGTCTTACATGCCCAAACCAACGTAGGCGATTTTCCCTTAGTTTATCTGTAATGCCTACCACACCTACTTTCTTGCAAATAACCTCATTTCTGATTCTATCTCTTAGAGTGTTCCCACACATCCACCTTAACATGCGCATTTTCGTGACCTCCATCTTTTTAATGTGCTCCTTCTTAGAAACCTAACATTCTGTACCATAGAGCAACACTGGTCTTATGGCAGTCCTGTAGAATTTTCCCTTCAATTGTAAGGGAATGCTTCGGTCACATAACACTGCTGTGGCCGCTCTCCATTTAAGCCACCCCTGATTAAGGGATTTTTCCCCGCCACGTGGACCAATGATATCCTGCCACGTGTCATCCACGTGGACCAATCAGAGTCCACCACGTGTCACCTCGTGAGAGGTCTAAGGTGGACCAATCAGGTCACGACACGTGGCAGGCAGAATTGCCAACTGAGCAAGTGGCCTCTTACGGCCCAAAGTTCCAGGCAAAGCCCAATCAGCCCTAGGTTTACTAAAACCTAGTATTGGGCACGTTTTCCAAGACCCTATAAATGGGAGATGTTTCCCTCATAGGAACGGTTATTCAGAAATATTCAATATACATTAACTCTACATCAGAGAAAGTCAGACACCTGACACCCCAAACCGAGCAATTATACATTGCAGATCCTCTCTTGGAATCCAACAGAGACCCTTTACTTTACGCATTTTACTCCTTAAACATGTTCTAACTTGATCGTCGGAGGCGGAGCTCCCACCCACCGAAATCTCCGTTGTTTTGCAGGTACAGGAGTCCAGAGGTTAGTCTTGGAATTGTAACTCTCCCGAAGGACATCAAAAAACCCCGAAACATTTGGCGCCGTCTGTGGGGAGAGTACTTCAAAGATGACTTCACAAGAACCTGTACCACCTCTTAATAAGAAGCGGCCTACGGCCGACGTCCAGGTCTTCTCAGACCAAGATACGGATGACAACTATGAAGTCGCCTCCCATACGGCCCCTGATGGGTCCCTTAGGACACGGCACATTCGTCCCACCAAAAGGAGGGAACGGAACAATGACCAGGCAAGCCTTAGTGAAACAGTCGGCCAGCCATGGGGTCAGCCTCAGGCGGCCGAAGGATCTACCCCCATCACTAGAAATGAGCTCATGACCCTCATGACAAGTTTCAAAGGGGAGATAAAGGACCTTATTGATAAACGGACGACTGTCCCTACTAAGGAACAGTCGGCTAAGAAACCCTCTTATTTTGGGATGAAGAAGTTGGTCAAAGATCGAGAAGCCACTCTTTACCCTAAATCCAGAGAGGGATGTAAGCCCTTTGATAAACCTGGCTGGAATGTTGTTCCTAGAGCCAGGGGCAGAGGAAGGCCATCCGGCATATACAACCGGATTGTTCCAAGAAAACATATTCCAATGCTCGGATGATAATCCAGCAAAAGAAGAATATGCAACTGTCAGAGTCGGCCTCCACGTCAAACTTCAATGACAGTTTTCAGAATGCCTTGCTGAGGTATCAGTCAAACCAAGAAGACCGGACAGGCGGTCTGTCCGCCCATTCTAGTCCTCAGATGTTGTTCCAGGCGGCCCCGTATGTGCCTCAACAGCCATACATGCCGTATGGACCACATTACATGCAGCCTACCCTCTTCGGGGGCAGGCGACACCCAACATCCAGCCTTTGGATTGGCAGCTCCGACTTGGGGAACAACCTTCAGCTTTAACCAAGGAAATAACTGAGGCCGCACAGCCGGCCAAGGTGAAGAATGTGTTGGTAGGCACTTATGATGGTACCTCCAACCCTGAAGACCACCAGATGGCATACACCAACCTTATGTATCTACAAGGGTTGGATGATGCTACTTGGTGTAGATGTTTCCTGGCCACATTGATGGGCGTCGCCCAGCAATGGTTCGACAACCTGCCAGCTGGATGCATCAATAACTTTAAGACGCTGACATACCTGTTCTCGTCAAACTTCTCAATGAATATCCTTGCAAAGAAGACAAGTCTTGACTTGGGTGCCATACAACAGGGAGAGAAGGAGGGGCTGCGCTCATACATCAGGCGCTTCAATCTGATGAAAATTCAGATTCAAGGGATGTCCGATGAGGTAGCTTACACAGACGTTTTTAAAGGTTTGAAGGACGGGTCGACCTTCAAGTTCGACCTCGTCATGAAGAGGGTGGCTACCCTCCAAGAGGCACTGATGGAGGCGGACGCCTATATACAGGCGACCAAACTCTGCAACATCAGTAAACAGTCGGACTCAAAGAGGTTCGACAAAAAAAAGAGTCGGCCATCAAGGCTGGCTAAGAAAGAAGAAAAGAAAAGAAAACAAGTCTGGGTGGCTGAATCCTCTGAACAGTCGTTCCAGAAGAAAAAGAGAGAATCAAAGACGTACTCCTCAAAGTACGAGTTTAATAAAGACTGTTACTCCATCCTCATGGAGATTAAGGACCGGGTCTCTATTGACAAGCCGGCTCCTATGAAGGGTTTCGCCAAGAATTGGAACTAAAACAAATGCTGCCACTACCATGAGGATATTGGCCACGACACCAACGAATGCTATAGCCTCAAGCGGCTGTTGGACCGTCTGGCTGATAAAGGAGTCCTCAAGTCTTACATCTTGAGGTCCAAGGTTACCTTGCACACTAACCTTGGACAGTCGTCCAAGAAGAAGCCCCACTCTGCTAATAGCTCGGATACGGATGAAACTCCGATCTATACAATAGCAGGCGGCTTCGCTGGAGGCGGCCCTACCATCCGGGGCATAAAGACTATGTCAGGCGCCTCTATGTTAACTCAGTCGACGAGGGACAGGCGTCCAAGGACTACTCCCCCGAAGTGGTTATTACTGAGGAGGACAAGGGCAAGATCAAGAGGCCGCATGATGATCCCATTGTCATCGAATGCAAAGTAGCCAACCAAAGAGTTGGCCGAATCCTCATTGACACCGGGAGTTCGTCTGATCTCATCAATCACAAGTGCTTGGCCAAGCTCAGGCACAAGCCCGAGAGTATGCACCAGGTCTCTCATCCCTTAGTAGGATTTGGGGGTGGTGTGGTACATCCGGTAGGTCGAATCCATTCGTCTGGGTGAGAAGGGGGAGGAACGCCACATGTTGGTCCGGTTCTTAGTTGTTGAAGAACTGACGGCCTACAACATGATTTTGGGGCGCCCTACCCTGAATGAATCCAAAGTTGTTATCATCCCTTCTCTTATGCTTCTTAAGTTTGAGAGGGATGATGGAACAGTCGGCTCCCTACGGGGAGACCAGAAGATGGCCAGGGAGTGCTACCTCTCTGATGTCAAGCCCCAGTGGAGAAACTACTGACCTTGATGGCCGACAAGAAGAGAAAGGCCAACCAAATGATGGCCGAGAAAAAAGATAGGCAATAGCAATCACTGACCGGTCAAAGGCCGAATGAACTCCGTCCTCAGCCGGCTGGTGAACCCATGGACATTGTCCTAGATGACTTCCGTCCCGACCGGACTGTTAAGGTCGGGACGACTGCTTTTGTTGAACTTGGTGCGGACTTGCACCACTTGCTGAAAGAATTCAAAGACATCTTTGCCTTTGAAGTGGACGAGATGCTAGACCTCAGCCCGGATTTAGACGAGATCCTAAAAAGAAGATGGTAAGGCAAAAGAAGAGGAACCATGGTGAAGAAAGAAGCCAGGCGGCAGCCGCCGAGGTGAAAAAATTGTTGGATGCAGGTTTCATTCGGCAATGCTACTTCCTTGATTGGGTTGCCAATGTTGTGCTTGTAAAAAAGCCAAATGGAACTTGGTGCATGTGTGTAGACTACACAGACTTGAACAAGGCATGTCCGAAGGATAGTTATCCTCTCCCAAAGATCGATAGTTTGGTCAACTCTACAGCCGGCCATGCCTTGATGAGCTTCATGGATGCCTATTCAGGCTTTCACCAGATACCCCTGTGGAAGAAAGATCAAGAAAAGACGACATTCGTCACTGATCAGGGGCTGTTCTGCTATAATGTGATGCCGTTTGGTTTGAAGAATGCGCCTGCCACCTTCCAAAGAATGATTAATACAGTTTTCGTTAATCAAATATGAAGGAATGTGGAGGCATATATTGATGATATGATTGTAAAATCCAAGCACCAGACGGACCATCTTACAGATCTCCGAGAAACATTCGCCACACTCAGGCGGCACCAAGTCATGCTAAATCCCAAGAAATGTGTTTTTGGTGTTGAGTCTGGGAAGTTCCTCGGATTTCTGATTGATCAAAGGGAGATAGAGGCCAATCCGAAAAAAATTCAGGCGGTCATAGACATGCAGTCGCCCCGCACTGTAAAGGAAGTTCAAAAACTAACAGGTTGTCTGGCGGCATTGGGGAGATTCCTCAGTTGGTCAGGCGACAAGTGCCTCTATTTCTTCCAAGCAATCAAGAAGAAGACTATGTTTGAGTGGGGGCCGGATGCAGAGGCGGCCTTCCAAAAGTTGAAGGAACACTTGCACTCTTTGCCAAGGCTCGTCAGCCCTCTGTCGAAGGAAGTGTTGTACATGTACTTGGCCGTCTCTGATCATGCTCTCAGTGCCGTCCTCCTTGCTGAAAGAGACGGCTGCCAGCTCTCCGTTTATTTCATCAGCCATGTTCTAAAGAATGCTGAGTTACGGTACCTCATGGTTGAAAAATTTGGCTTGGCCCTCTACATGGCAGTTAAGAAGTTGAAGCCTTACTTCTTGGCACATCTAGTCACGGTGTACACTGACCAGCCGATCAAGCGGCCATTGACAACCATGGAATCATCCGGCCGAATGATTAAGTGGGCAATTGAAATGCAAAGCCTAGAAATTACTTTTGAGCCAAGGAAAGCAGTGAAGGGGCAAGCACTTGCCGACTTCATTGTTGAAATGACTAGGCCGGCTGATCCGGAAAATCCAGACCAAGTCTGGAAAGTATATGTGGACGGGAGCTCCACAATGAATGGTTGTGGTGCAGGCGTCATATGTCAGTCAGTCTCCTGAGGGAGATAAGTATGAGTATGCACTGCGTTTTAAGTTCCAAGCCTCAAACAATGAGGCAGAGTATGAAGCCTTACTAGCCGGTATCCGTATGTGCAAGGCGGCCAGGGCAAAGAAAGTGGACGCCTGTTCTGACTCACAACTGATCGTTAGCCAATATTATGGTGACTATGAAGCCTTACATCCGACTATGATCAAGTATCTACAGGCGGTCAAAGAAGAGGCCGGGACACTTGAAGAATTTCACCTAAGTCAAGTGCCCAGGTCCGAGAATAACCAGGCGGATGCCCTCTCCAAATTAGCGTCATCCGCCTCTTGTGATACACCAAGATCTGTTTTCTGGGAAGTTATGGAGAAAAGGAGCATTGAGGAGGAACCTATTGGAGTACTTGATCGAAGCTCAACTTGGATGGATGGCATCCTGGCATACTTAACAGACGGCACCTTGCCGGATACTTACCCAGAGATGATTGTAATGAAAAAGCGTGCGTCTGAGATTCACATAGGGGAACTTTTCAAGAAAGGTTATCTACAACCTCTTTTGAAGTGTGTTACCCCAGAGAAGGGCCGAGAGGTCCTCGAAGATTTGCATTCAGGATTCTGTGCCTCCCATATAGGCGACAGGACACTAGCAAAGAGAGCTAGGCGGCAAGGCTACTTTTGGCCTACCCTTAAAGCAGACGCCATGGAGATGGTTAAAAAATGTGACAAGTGTCAAAAGTTTGGCAAGCTCATCCATCGTCTGGCCACTGACCTGACGGCTATCCATAGCCCAGTACCATTCGCTAAATGGGGCATGGACATTCTGGGTCCCTATACGCCTGCTACAGGCGGACGGAGATGTATTTTGGTAGTAGTCGACTACTTCATCAAGTGGGTAGAAGCAGAGGCAGTCAAAGGCATCAAAACCAAAGATGTCAACTCCTTCATTTGGAGAAATGTCATCACTCGGTATGGGGTACCCATGTCTATGGTTTTTTACAATGGACCTCGAGACGCCTGCTCTCAAGAACTGGTTGGGAGACCAAGGGATCTCTCATTGTTTTGCATCAGTCAACCGCCCCCAAGCAAACGACTAGGTTGTTAAAGCATTCAACAAGTTAATCTCTGATGGCATCAAAAAGAAAATTGAAAGAGTCGGCGGCCTATGGGCTGACGAGCTACCGCATGTTCTGTGGGCCATCAGGACGACTGAAAAAGGGGCGACTGGTGAAACGCCATTTCTCATGGTTTATGGGGCAGAGGCTGTTCTGCCTATTGAGCATTATTGTCGACTCTTTGCGTCATGCTGTATGACAAAGAGGCCAACTGGGAAGCCATGCGGCTAGCACTAGATCCACTTCCAGAACGCAAGGGCAATGCAACCTTGTGCCATGAGATCTATCGTCTGAGAATGACGAGAGCTTACAATAAAAGAGTGCACAAGCGGCCCCTAAAGGTAGGGTACTTTGTGTTACGAAAGATGGAAGCAGTCGGTAGGGCCAACAAACAGGGAAAGCTGACTCCTAACTGGGATGGCCCCTACCAAATTTATGAGGAAGTTAAAGGTGGCACCTACTGACTGGAAACACTAGACGATAGGCAGCTAGCCAGAACTTGGAATGTAGACAACTTAAAAAAGTACTACTTCTGAGATTTGTAAATTATTTGTAAACATATCAATAAAAGTTTGCAATTTATTTCAATTATTGTACCAGTCTCCTCAGTGGGGCAAGCCGCTTGTGCTGAACATAGTCGGCCTTATTTCATTACTTAGCAATTTGTTCTTTTTTGAACAACCTAATGAGGCCACATGCTGGATGATCAACCTTAGGCCCATGACCGAATGATCTTTTTAAAATTAAACTAATACGTCTGTCCCAAAACTTGAGCAGGCGTCCGGCGACATCCATCCAGGTGTATTCGTCGCAGAGAGCATCTCCCATTTGGGTGGCACATTGCTCTATAAACCTAAAACAAACGGCCCAACCGAGTGTCCACTTGACAACCTTGTAGCCGTTTGACCAGAGACAAAGATAAACGTACCGCTTCCCAAACAAGCGGTAGACAATTCAAATCTGAGTCTGAAACCGCCTTTCATTACTTGGGATAAATGTAGCTGACACCCTTTGAGTTAATAGCCAAGCAAAAATTGGCGAATAAAGGGGATCAACCGGCCTAAGCCGACTGATTCCTCTACTACTCAAACCAAAAGACGGAGACTGGGTAACACCAAGGTTAACTCATAGTCACTGTCAACCTAGTACGGAACCTAAAAGGTATGAGAAAACCGCCTGTTTTTTGGGCAAACAGAGGTACTCAACCACTATTCTTACTAGAATATACTAAGCTACCACCGGTAACCCAACAGGCGTAGCTACTTCGGCTGGACATCCCGTTTGACGCCTGCTTCTATGCAGCCACCATAGCAAACGACCAGCTAACATTCAACAAAATAAACTAAGTACCAAACTTAGTACATTGAAGTTCATATGAGGAACCATGCGGCCAAAGCCGCCTGTTTTCTTCTACTCGGTCAAATTAGTGGCAAATAAATTAACCTAAAGGGTCAACTCATGGCCACTTGCAAACTTAAGATGGAGCCTAAACGGTGCGAATCAAGCCGCCTGTTTTTTGGAAAACAGACGACATTCGGCCCCTATCCCTTTAAGTTGCAACATAACAGACGGCAACAACCGACTATTTCTTTTCATCACTGAAATAAAAGTGAAATATTGATCAACCTACAAAGTTCATGGAAACTCAAAAGAATCTACATTTGGAATCTAAAAGGTACGAACGGAACCACCTGTTTTTTGACAAACAGACGGCCTTCGGCCATTGCTCCTATTTTTGCTAAGCACCATGAAGCTACCTTGATCAAGAACGTCCCGATTGGCACCTGTTCTATACAAGCACCAAACAGATAGACTACTTATAATAAATAAAATACATTAAGTACAAAGCCAAGGTTCATAAAAAATTTAGTTGAGGCCGAGAGCCGAGAAATGCTAAGTGTTCGCCTGGGCAATGACCGACTACCGCCTGGTTTGGGGCAATCACCATAGTGATTGATTGACCTAGAATTAGTAATATAGACAAAGTATCAAAAATTCTAAGTCAATCAACTTACCTTTGAAAACCAGGCGCCAGTCGCCCAGGGGCAAGAACAGTCGGTATATAATGCATTCATGAAAACAAAAAGCAAGCTACATACACTTAGCAAAATTCATGAAAAGCAAAATTCAAAAAATTCAAAATTTGAAGAAAAACGGCAAAAATAGCCGAATGGTTAATATAAATAGTCGGCCAGATGACTGACTGGAAATGTTGAAGTAAAAAATTGTATATGAAACTCGACCCCTTGGTCGGGTAAAGATACAAAACAAACGGCACGCAGGCCGAAGAAAGTTGACATAAAAATTGAATTTAAGCAGCTTGAGGAGGATCTTTAGTGTTGGCAGCCGCTTGATTTGGATCATCAACCGACGCCTGTTTTGTGTCGGCATTCACCTCCTCCTGCGGCGGCTCCTCGTCACCGTCCGCCTCCTCCTGGTCCGACTCCCCGGAAGTGGAGTCGGACGCCTCCTCATCCGCCTCCTCATCACCGTCCGTCTGCCCCATGATTTTCTTGTTGTATTGGTCAGTACAGACGGCGAATTGGCCCCCCCACTTTTCATAGCCGGTATCAGGGAAGAGGGCCGCCCAAGTCATCTTCATGATGGCGTTTGTGTCCTCCATCATGTCCTGAACTATGGCCATCTTCTCTTCATCAGCTTTTTGGTTAAGTTTCTGGGTGAGGTCAGCCTCTTGATTCTGCAGGCGGCCCTTGAGCTTGTTCACCCGGTTGCGGAGTCCCTTGGCCTCTTTGTCCTTTACGGGCTTCTCCAGCTCTAGGATCTTTTTCCTGGCCGCCTCTAAGTCATTCTTCACATGCAAAGTGGCGTTCGCCTGGTTATACAGTATGTCAGTTGTCAGAATCTCGTTTTGAGCTATGTGGAACATAGCTTTATCAGAATCGGAGGCGGTCATGGCCTTCGCAGCTTTTACCTCTTTGTTCTTCTCGGTGATGGGCTTGCGAAGACCATATACTCGTAGCATAGACTGTAGCCGGCTTAAAACAGTTGTCAGTTACAGGCGACCAGGCAAACGTTTGAAATGAAAATAGAGAACTTTTTACTAAGTTTACCTCGGCGAGGAGAGCCAGGATGGCTTCAAGGTTAAGGGTGCCGACTCCCTTAACATAGTCCCTGTCCTCAGCAGGGATGGCCTTCAGCATGGCCTTGGTCATCTGGACCAGGTCTGGCTCTTGAGGGGCGTCTGCAAAGAAAACTGATTAAGTGCGTGGCATAAAAACAGAAAGCCAGCCGCCTGAAATCAGAGAAGTCGGTAGTTGGATCAAACTTCGAAAATTTGAGCAAGTTATACCTGTGGCCGCCTCCTTTTCCCATGGGGGCCGACTGCTCCCAGGGGTGGCTGGAGTCCTCGCCCCACTTTGGGGAGTCCTACCTTGCCTCCCAGCCGTTTGTCTCCTGGCACTGCCAGGAGTTAGCGTTTCCCCAGCCGTCTGTTTTTGACGTTTGGGGTCCGACTGAGTTGAGGAGGAGGGTCTGACAGTGTCGCTCTGCAACGAGACAATGAATAAAAAACAAGCGACAAAAATGATCGCCAAATTAAAAAGAAGGGAAATTGTGTTAAGTGAAGAAGCTCACCTTAGGCGCCTGTTTGGCAGGCGACTCCTCTGTAGACCGCTTGCCAAGAACGGCTGTGCGGAGTTAGGCGGCTATCTTTTTGGAGGCGAGATCTTTTCCATAGCTTTATTTGCAAAAGATTAATCAGATGGTTAGACACAAAAATCAATCAAGTCTATCAAGACACGCTAAACAGGTGGTCCTCTACCTCTCGGCATCTCCTCGCTAAGGCCGTAGGCGGCCAGGTACTTCCCATCGTATAACCATTTATACTTTGGGATGTAATTTTGAGGGACGAACTCCCTCACCCCAGTCTCGGGGTTCGCCTGTATGTATACTTTGAAGAGCCCTCTATCCAGGATCTCTTCCCTTGCTTGATGTGGAACAGGCGGCAGATCAGAGCCGCCTGTTAGGTAAGGTGGATCCCTGTTCCAACTATTGTATTTTTTGTTCTTGATCTTATCAGGGTTGGAGACTATGTATTCCTCCGGTCCTTCCACTTGTTCTCCTTGCGCATTGTCATCATATAGCCTTTATGGCTAGACAACTGGTACCAGGCGGTACCGCTTGTTTTTGGGGTCTTGCTAAGGTAGTTCATGTGAGCAAAAGCTTCGAAGCTTGGTTCTACCCCATACATCTCGCAGCCGGCAATATAGCCTAAGATGTTGAACCATGAGTTTGGGGCCAGTTGCCAGAGACCCAGCTGGTACCCATCTAAAATCCTCTCTACAGCCGGATGTGGAGAAAATATTAAACCAGCTTTAATGGCCGCCTTATAGCAGCCAAAACACTCGTCCCTATAACTGGACGACTCTGGCCAGACTACCATATCCTCGGCATCCGGCAAAGTTAGAATGTAACCATGTCCCATCACATGGTCAGCCCTAAAGCTCCCTATTTTTTTATACATGACCTTGCGCCTTGGGAACATGGCAGAAATAAGGAGTGTACATTTCCCTTTGGGTGGCAGCCGGTTCTACCCATCTCTCCCCCTTCTCCACCTCATGGCTCTCTCTCGATGTATGTAGCCGAGAGTGCTTCTCCTCTGAGTCGTCAGAGTGCCGGCTGGAGGTGCTCAGCTTAGAGTTGTCATCCCAGCTCTTGGGCAAAGCAGTTGCCTGTCCGGACAGATCAATAATGAGGGGTTCATTCTGAACCTCCTCCCCTAATTCCGCCAAAATGGAATCACTTGGGGTGCTTATAGGCGCGTAAAATGAGGAGCCGTCTGAATTTGTTATCCTGGCCGTTCTCTTTGTTCTTGCCATGGTATCCTGCACAGACTCTGGGCAGTTCGCAAAGGATGGTCCAGCATGGGGCAGGCGGCACTCCTAGTTCTAGATTCAGCCGTCCCCGGTGACTGGCTGATCACTAACCTAGATCGTGCCTGGTGCTTTTGGGCTACCATTTTTGAAAACAGAAAAAACAAAGAGAAAGTGAAAAAGGAAACAGGCGGTTACCTTGGAGGAAGAGAAGTCTTGGAACCCTTGAAAACTTAAACACTTGAAGAAGCAGGCGGTAAAGGAAACATGCGGTCTGTAAAAACAAGCGGCAATAGTCTAAAGAGTAAAAGCAGTCGTCCAAAATCCTATCTTAAAGTTTCTAGAATGTCCAAATGATTTGGACACCCCCTATTTATAGGGGGGAATTTCAAGGGTCACCAAAAAAAAAAAAAAATAAACGGTAAGAACCGTTCTCCAATCATGGCATGACACCTGTCACAGGCGCCACGTGGCATGCCACGTCACCCCTGTGAGGGGCAAATGATTGGGGATTTCCCCCCGCCACGTGGACCAATGATATCCTGCCACGTGTCATCCACGTGGACCAATCAGAGTCCGCCACATGTCATCTCATGAGAGGTCCAAGATGGACCAATCAGGTCACGACACGTGGCAGGCAGAATTGCAAACTGAGCAAGTGGCCTCTTACGGCCAAGGCAAAGCCCAATCAGCCCTAGGTTTACTAAAACCTAGTATTGGGCACGTTTTCCAAGACCCTATAAAAGGGAGATGTTTCCTCATGGGAACGATTATTCAGAAATATTCAATACACATTAACTCTACATCAGAGAAAGACACCTGACACCCCAAACCGAGCAATTATACATTGCAGATCCTCTCTTGGAATCCAAGAGAGACCCTTTACTTTACGCATTTTACTCCTCAAACACGTTCTAACTTGGTCGTCGGAGGCGGAGCTCCCACCCACCGGAGTCTCCGTTGTTTTGCAGGTACAGGCGTCCAGAGGTTAGTCTTGGAATTGTAACTCTCCCGAAGGACATCAAAAAACCCGAAACAACCCCGACTTAATCCTGTGGGCCACGTCTTGATCAATGTCACCATCCTTCTGGATGATCGACCCAAGATACTTTAAACATTCACTCATGGTCAAATCCTTTCCATCCAAACTCACCACTTCATTGCTCTTCCTCCTCTGGTTACCAAAACGACATACCAAATATTCAGTCTTACTCTGACTTAGCTTAACCCTCTAGATTCCAACCTCTGCCTCCATTGCTACAACTTGGCATTAATCCCATCCTTAGTTTCATCCACCAAAACGATATCATTTGCGAACAACATACACCATGGAACCTCATCTTGAAATGGTTTAGTTACTTCATCTAGAACCGTTGTAAAAAGAAAAGGGCTTAATGCAGACCCTTGATGCAATCCGATTGTAATAGGGAAATTGATAAGCCTTATTATCATGGGTTGAGAGAAGCATTTTAGGGTGTGTTTTGATGCTTTATATGTACTTTTGTTAGCTTTTGTGAGTTTTGGGCTGTGATCTCACTTATGTGCAAAAGGCGGGATTTATGAGTATAAGTGAGTGAGTGAGCTCGGGAACCAATGAAGAGTTATGTAAGAAGGATGGACCTTGGCTCGTGATTTGAGAGTTGTGATGGAGCATGGAAGAGCAAGGAAGAAAGCTTGAGGAAAAGGTGAAGCAAAGCAAGAAGAAGAAGCAAGGAAAGAAGGCGAAAACAGCAAGAACCGCTGCCAGGGCCGCTGGCAGCTGGCCAGAGCCGCTGGCAGCGGGTATACCAGAGTGAGGGGCTGCCAGAGCAGTGCCAGCGGGTCCAGAGCAGCTGGCAGCGGCTCTGGCAGAAATTCGGGCTGTTTTGGTTAATTTTCAGCAATTTGGCTTTGTTTTGGCTCGTGTTTTGGATATTATTTTATTATTATTATTGTGTTATGTTATTAAAATATAGAAACATATAAATAGCTTAGTTTTAATTAAGTTTGAAGTTAGAAAAGGAGAATTAAGTTTTGAGAAAAAAAAGCTTTCTAGGGTTTTCTTGGAATTTTCAGAATTCTTTGTTTTGGAATTAGAATCCATGGAAGCTTAATCTTCCGGATTCTTGGTTAAAGATTGAAGCTTTTAGCTACGAATTGTGAGATCTTTCTTCTCTTAATATCTATTGAATATATATTGTTCCTTGAATTAATTTCATGATTTGCTTTAATCAATTGCTAGGTTAGAATTATTGGATTCGCTTGCATCTAATTAATCTTTCCAAAGTAGCAACTTTAGGTTATTGATGCATGCTTTTGGTTGATAACTTGAAGAGGGAATAATATTATTGAAGAAATTAGACCGCTTGTGTTAATTTATTCAATCCTTGTTGATTTCTCCGTTTATTTTCTTCTTGTGGATAATTTAGAGCGCTTGTATTGAATTGTGCATTGGAAAGGGTTAGAAAGGAGCGCTTTGCTATTTCTAACTATTTATGAGAATTTAGAATCTAGGAATTCTACAACAAGGTGTTCAATAGAGCTTGATTGAGGAGACTTCTATGATCAATTTGTATGTTCATTAGTGGATTTCGCATAACCAAGACCGTTCTTCTCATTGATTACCTATTCATTACGTTCGTTGTTCTTACTTAGTTCATTTATCATCATTGCTTGTGAAAACCCCCCTCGTTACTTAGGTTACTACCGTCCTAGAGTATTTCCACTTAGGTTTCCAGTTATTAGTCCCTTTTTCCCTGTGGATTCGAACTCGACTTCCCTAACTACGTTTATTTGCAGTTAGCTTAGTTGTGATATTTTTGGTTGCATACGACTGAGGCACACCAAATTTTGGCGCCGTTGCCGGGGACTTAGGCGTTACCGTTTAATTGTTTATCTTAGTAGAATTTATTTTAGGATTGTTCTTAGCTATTTTTTTCTTTGTTTGTTCGCTAGGGTATGATAAGTACCCGTTCTGCTAACAAAGAAGTTTTGCAGTTTGATCCAGAAATTGAAAGAAATATTTCCAGGTTGCGAAGAGAGGCAAGAACAACCCCCAGTGAATCAACATACTCCTTCAATATTCAAGAAGAAGAGGAGATGGCTGACAATTGAACTCTAAGGGAACTCACAGCTCCCAACTTGAACCAACAACCGCTGTGCATTGCATACCAGCAGTTGGAGGAAGGTACTAATGTTGAGATCAAATCCGGTTTAATTCATCTATTGCCGGCATTCCATGGCATGAAAGGCGAAGATCCGAATAAACATCTGGCAGAATTTCATGTGGTATGTACTAGCATGAAACCGATTGGGATGACTGATGAGCAAATTCAGTTGAGAGCATTTCCTTTTTCTCTCAAAGATGCAGCGAAGGATTGGTTTTACTATCTTCCCCCAGGGAGCATAACAAATTGGGCAGGTTTGAAGAAGTGTTTCTTAGAGAAGTATTACCCAGCCACTATTTCTGCAAGCCTTAAGAAAGCTATCAGCAATGTGGATCAGAAGGAAGATGAGTCCTTGTATGAGTATTGGGAGAGATTCAAGAGATTGTGTGCTAGTTGTCCGTACCATGGGTATTCCGATCAAGACCTCATCCTATACTTCTATGGAGGTCTAACAGATGATGATTTGAGGATGGTGAATGCAGCAAGTGGTGGAGGGCTAGTGAATAAGACTCCAGGAGATGCAACTAGGCTGATTGCAGAGCTAGCAGAGAATTCTAGGCAGTTCAGTCAGAGAACTCCCACGCGCCGGGTGAATGCAGCAAATTCAAATACAACTGAGTTAGAGAGTCAAGTAGCTGATTTGACTTCTATGATGCGTGAGTTCATGGTGAACTCAAGGAATCCACAGCAACTGAATGCTTGTGGTTTATGCACCTCCACAGGACATCCCACTGATACATGTCCTCAATTACAAGAGGAGCAGAATGAGCAGGCCAACGCCTTAGGTTTTCAAGGGCAAGGTCCGCAAAGAAGATATGATCCCTTTTCAAATACCTACAACCCAGGATGGAGAGATCATCCAAATTTGAGATATGGGAATTCCCAAGGAAACCAACAACATCAGCATGCTCAAGGTCAACAACAGTTTCAGCAATATAGGGCACCGTTCCTAACACCTCAAGGCCAAAGCTCTAATTCAGGTAATATGTCAACTGAAGAAATGATTAGATCACTAACTTCTAATGTTTCTACCATGCAGCAGAATATGATGCAGTTTCAACAAGAAACCAGATCAAGTATTCAAAACCTGGAGAATCAAGTCAGTCAAATCTCAAGTGCAGTAAGCCGACTTGAAGCTAAGGACTCTGGAAAGCTTCCATCCCAAACGGAGCTGAACCCTAAGCAACAAGTTAATGCAATAACATTGAGAAGTGGCAAAAAGTTGCAAGAAACTGTAGTTGCACCTAAGAAGGCTAAAGACTTGATTGGAGTTGAGGAGGAGGAAGTAGAACAAGAAACTAAGGCGAATCCTCCAACCTTTACCTCTTATGAGCCTGTGCCACCTTTCCCAGAAGCCTTGCAAGATACTCGAAGGTATGAGAAAGACAAGGATATTTATGAGACTTTCAGCAAATGTGAGGTAAATATGCCCCTCTTGAATGTGATTAAAAGTGTTCCTCGTTTTGCTAAGTTTATGAAGGAACTGTGTACGATCAAGAGAAAGCACAGGTTGAGAGGAAAAGAAAAAGTAAAGGTGAGTGCTCATGTTTCTGCGGTTTTCCAAAAGAAAATCCCAGAAAAATGTGGTGATCCTGGTATGTTTATTGTTCCTATTACAATAGGAGACACCACATTGCACCGAGCTATGTTGGACCTAGGTGCATCAATCAATGTCATTCCCTACTCCCTGTTTAAATCTTTAAAACTTGGACCTTTACATGGAACTGGGGTAGTGATTTAGTTAGCGGATAGGTCTAATGTGTATCCTAAGGGGGTGGTGGAAGATGTGTTGGTTAAGGTTGATGGTTTGATTTTTCCTGCTGACTTTTATGTGCTTGACATGGAACATGACAAACAAGCAGTCCCCATCTTGTTAGGAAGACCTTTCTTGAAGACTGCTAAAACAAAAATCGATGTGTCTACCGGTTCCTTGACTATGGAGGTTGATGGGAAAGCAATTGGGTATAACATTTATGATTCCATAAAGTATCCTGTCAACACTCATTCTTTATGTTCTCTTAATGTTGTCGATCCAATGGTGCATGATGTTCCTAACAATGATCGTGGGGATGAGTTCCTCACACCTATAACTAATGTTGTATCTGGTGATTGCTTGGATTTCTCTATGCCTACTAATGTGCAGGTGAAGGTGGGGGAATTGAATGAACATTCCAAGCTTCCACCTATACCACCAGGTTCAACAATCGGCCCGTCTGCAATTCCGAGCAAGAAATTGTCCCATTTATACCACAAAGCAAAGAATAGGTTGTGGCATGACAAGATAATTTCTAGGAAGAAGGTTAAAGTCGGTGAAAAAGTACTCCTATATCAATCCCGACTTAGATTATTTCCGGGAAAACTTCGGTCCCGTTGGGAGGGCCCTTTTCAAGTGGTGAATGTATATCCGCATGGAGCAGTTGAAATTCAAAGCCTCGAGACCGATAAGATTTACAAAGTCAATGGCCAAAGGCTCAAACCCTACTTCGAGGGTTTCAAAACCGAGAACGTGGAGTGCATCGATCTCTACGAGCCATCAATGGAGTAGCGAAGTGGGATGAGCCGCGTCGAGCCAACGACGTAAAACAAAGGCGCTAATCGGGAGGCAACCCGATCGAAAACTCTTCCCCATTACTTTTCGTAGTTTAGTTTTTATTTTTTTCGTGTGATGTGAAGAGTGTTTTTATTGTTTTTGTGTAGGTGGAGGCCTTGGGAGCAATTTTTATGCGCGAAACGCAGCAAAAACAGAGCAAAACAGAGACAAGGGGGGCCTTCCCTGCAGAAGCCGCTGGCAGCTGCTCTGCAGCCGCTACCAGCGGGTCTTCTTGCAGCCCAAACCCCTTTGTTTCTGTCCCAGCCGCTGGTAGCTGCTCCTGAGCCGCTGCCAGCGGGCCCCCCCTCTACGTTTTGTTAACTTGAAAAAAAAAAAAAAAAAAAAAAAAAAATCACCAAAATCTGCCAGAGCCGCTGGCAGCGGGCCTCAAGCCGCTACCAGCGGCTCCTACAGCTCTCCCCGATTTTTTTTCCCTTATTTCCCCTTTTACAACTCCAACTTCATTATCCCCCAATTCACATAAACCCTTACTCCTTTTCTTCTCCTTCTCTCTACTCATTCATTCCCCTACTCCAATTATACCAAATTCCTACCAATTTCCCTTTCCCAAATCTTCATCTTTCATCAAATTCTCAATTCCCATCACAATTTCACCTAGGGTTTACCATTTTTCTTGATTTCAATTGTGAAATTGAGTTGGTTGTGTGGAATTGCAAGCTTAATTTATTTTCATTGAAGGTGAAGGTGAAGGTGCAAGTGAACATATTCCTTTTTATAGCCATGGGTAGAGACAACAAGAGGTCTAAAGAATCATCTCCATCAAGACCCTCAAGGGGCAAGAAGCAAGGGGCTTCTTCAAGTCAAGGGGAGGCACCTCCATTGCCTCAAGGGGATGGTTTCATGGGTGTTCGGTTGCATTCCAAGGAGAAGGGTGTATGGACTAAGCTTCAACAACCCCGACGAACGGTGCAATGCACCAAGTTCTTTGACTTAGAAGCTCTACAAGAGCTAGAGATGGAGGAAGTAGTGCGGCTCTTGCTACGGAAAGTGGGTCTGGAGAATTTCATGACCAAATGCGCCCCCACCTATGTCAGGTATACATATGAATTCCTTTCAACGCTTACTAAAGGACGTGAACAAATATCCTTTAATTTGAACAATAGGAATTATGTTGTGTCTTATGATGATATGCGAATGGCATTTGGTTGGGATGCACCCCCATTGGTGAACCGTTGGGGTGATCATAGCTCATACTCGTCCCGAGTATTTTGGAGGGCTATAACTGGTTGTGAGGTTGATCCTCACGGTGATCATAGCTTCAAAATCACCCACCCATGCCTTAGACTGGTGCATAGGTTTATATCGTCCACTATTCTATGCCAAGGGGAGGCCACTAAGGTCCCCAAAGTCACATTGTCGTATTTGTGGGCGATGACCCCTGAAGGTGTCGGTACGCCCAATTGGGTGGAGATTTTTGTTGATAGTTGTGTAAAGGTGAAGTCCAACTCCAGTGGCCATATTAGTATGGGTAGCATGGTCTCTTTGCTAGCCTGTTATTTGAATGTTCCACCCCCTGAGGATCTTGTGCTAGTAGACTCGACATACTTGACATATAACATCATGACTCTGGTCAAGATCGGTTTATTATCGCGTTCCCCCGTCGCCGGTAGTTATTTCTGGCGATACGGACCGCAGGGTTTGAACTATTTGAGACTTCCTCGTCCCGAGGGACGAGCATTACCTTTTGGCCCTACTGCTGCAGACTTTTTCCTTCCACCCGACCCGGATGTTGCTCCTTATTTGGGAGATGCTGAAATCATAGTTGAGAACATGGGAGAGGAGAATCCCGATGTTCATATGGGCGGAGAGTTTGTTGATGAGGAAGGGGGTGAGGATGCTGCTGGAGTGCAGCACGATGATTGGCCTCAATGGAGGGCTGATGTGGATGATAGACTAGAGGAGGTGTGCGATGGGATGCACGAGCTGCTTGCATATCAAAGAAGCATGAGTCGGTTTTACACCACTCAGTATCCGCAGTATGAGCCTCCAACTGAGGCGTTCATGGATCATTTGGCATCCCGTGCTTTGCGTCGTTCCGAGAGGCGTGCTTCTCGGGGCGATGCCGGCTCTTCTGGCTCTGGAGGTCCCTCTCATTGAGATGGTAACGATTTTCTTCCTTTTCCCTTACTTTTGGTTTCATTGTAGTTGTTCTTGCATCGAGGACAATGCTTCATTCAAGTAGGGGGGGGGGGAAGAAATTCTTGCATATATTCTTTGAATTTTGTATAGTTATCTTGATTTCATGTTTTGTATAACTATCTTAATTGTGGTTCAATGAAGCAAGCTTGAAAAAAAAAAAAAACAGAAAAAAGTAAAAAAAAAAAAAAGAAAGAAAGAAAAAAAGAAAAAGAAACCCGCTAAGTCGAAAACCTGAAAAGGCGGCTTAGGCAAAAATGGGGGCCCGGTTAGGTTGAAAACCCGAAAGGGCGACCTAAGCAAAAAAGTGGCTAATGAGTGGGTGAGAAAGTGAGATTTGGAAAAAGATGAGAGGCTAGGATGAAAACCCGAAAGGGCTCCTAGGCAAAATGAGAGAAAAAAGAGAGAAATGTTCATGAATTTGATTTTTCAAGGAAATTTCGCATCTATTTTCCGGAGTCGGTGTCATAAGGGGAGGAGATATAAGGAGGTGTCGGGGTAGGTTTCATCTTGGTGATTTTGGGAGATAGTTGAGATTTTGGGGGAATTTGTTGATCATCTTAGGAATTTGAGAGCATGAGTTGTTTGTTTTCACTCTTGAATGTGGAAGTGTTTTTATGAGATTTTTGGTTAAGTTGAGTTTTTGTTTGCCCAATTTTATCAAAAATTTCATTTCTTTAGGCGATTGAGAATATTCATACTCATGGCTATGCGTTTATCGTTCCAAGTTGATTTTGGGGATGAATTGATAAATAAGAAAAAAGGGAGATTTAAAGTGTGAAGTATGGGGGAGTGTGATTGTGATTGGTTGATAAGTACTAGGATGTTTTGTTGAGTTTGAGTGCGTAGAGCTAGTTTGATTCCACCATCTTCTGTTTTGAACCTTAGTGAGGAGGATGTGTTTTATTCTCTAAGTTTACTCGAGGGCGAGTAAAGGTTCAAGCATGGGGGAATTTGATAAGCCTTATTATCATGGGTTGAGAGAAGCATTTTAGGGTGTGTTTTGATGCTTTATATGTACTTTTGTTAGCTTTTGTGAGTTTTGGGCTGTGATCTCACTTATGTGCAAAAGGCGGGATTTATGAGTATAAGTGAGTGAGTGAGCTCGGGAACCAATGAAGAGTTATGTAAGAAGGATGGACCTTGGCTCGTGATTTGAGAGTTGTGATGGAGCATGGAAGAGCAAGGAAGAAAGCTTGAGGAAAAGGTGAAGCAAAGCAAGAAGAAGAAGCAAGGAAAGAAGGCGAAAACAGCAAGAACCGCTGCCAGGGCCGCTGGCAGCTGGCCAGAGCCGCTGGCAGCGGGTATACCAGAGTGAGGGGCTGCCAGAGCAGCTGCCAGCGGGTCCAGAGCAGCTGGCAGCGGCTCTAGCAGAAATTCGGGCTGTTTTGGTTAATTTTCAGCAATTTGGCTTTGTTTTGGCTCGTGTTTTGGATATTATTTTATTATTATTATTGTGTTATGTTATTAAAATATAGAAAGATATAAATAGCTTAGTTTTAATTAAGTTTGAAGTTAGAAAAGGAGAATTAAGTTTTGAGAAAAAAAAGTTTCTAGGGTTTTCTTGGAATTTTCAGAATTCTTTGTTTTGGAATTAGAATCCATGGAAGCTTAATCTTCCGGATTCTTGGTTAAAGATTGAAGCTTTTAGCTACGAATTGTGAGATCTTTCTTCTCTTAATATCTATTGAATATATATTGTTCCTTGAATTAATTTCATGATTTGCTTTAATTAATTGCTAGGTTAGAATTATTGGATTCGCTTGCATCTAATTAATCTTTCCAAAGTAGCAACTTTAGGTTATTGATGCATGCTTTTGGTTGATAACTTGAAGAGGGAATAATATTATTGAAGAAATTAGACCGCTTGTGTTAATTTATTCAATCCTTGTTGATTTCTCCGTTTATTTTCTTCTTGTGGATAATTTAGAGCGCTTGTCTTGAATTGTGCATTGGAAAGGGTTAGAAAGGAGCGCTTTGCTATTTCTAACTATTTATGAGAATTTAGAATCTAGGAATTCTACAACAAGGTGTTCAATAGAGCTTGATTGAGGAGACTTCTATGATCAATTTGTATGTTCATTAGTGGATTTCGCATAACCAAGACCGTTCTTCTCATTGATTACCTATTCATTACGTTCGTTGTTCTTACTTAGTTCATTTATCATCATTGCTCGTGAAAACCCCCCTCGTTACTTAGGTTACTACCGTCCTAGAGTATTTCCACTTAGGTTTCCAGTTATTAGTCCCTTTTTCCCTGTGGATTCGAACTCGACTTCCCTAACTACGTTTATTTGCAGTTAGCTTAGTTGTGATATTTTTGGTTGCATACGACTGAGGCACACCAGAAATCTTTTGTCAACCCTCCACATGTCCCCACATTTGTTAACACATCCCGATACATATCCTTAATCAGGTCCACGCATCTTCGTGGGATATCATTTGTTTTTATAGACCGGGACTAAGGTGCTCTTCCTCTAATTTTGCTGGATCCTTGTAGCCCTCCATATCTTGTTGAAAAGGTTTGTTAACCAATCAATACCAATCTTACCCAAACACCTCCACACCTCTATCGGTACACCATCAGGACCAACCGCCTTCTTAGGCTTCATCTTTTTCAGTGCAATCTCCACCTCTACTCTCCTAATCCTCTGCACGTACTCCATGTTGATTTATTCATCACTCACGGAGGTATCTCCTGTCACAACTCCATTACTTTCATTAAACAATTCATCGAAGTACCCCTTCCGCCTGTCCTCCTCTTGTACAAGGACCATTTGGTTCTTATCTTTGACACACTTCACCATGCCAATATCCTTCGTTGCCTCTTGTCTTCTCTTTGCCATCTTATAAATGATCTTTTCTCCTTCCTTGGAGTCAAGCTTTTCATAAACCTCCTGATAAGCCTTTTTTTTTTACTAGGCGAACAACTTCCTTTGCCTTACTCTTAGCCTCCTTATATGCTGCAAAGGTTTCTTCACTCCTACATTTTCCCAAGGCTTGATATCAATCCCTTTTTTGCTTAATTACTGCTTTAACCTCTTCATCCCACCACGAGGTATCTCTCTGTATCGAAGATCTTCCTCTTGATTCCCCTAAGACCTCTTTGGCCACTCTCAGGAAACAGTTCTTCATTCGTAACCAAGACATGTCTGGATCCACCTCTCCATCCCAATCCGCTTCCTTAATTACCTTTTCTGTAAAAACCTTAGCCTTTGCATCCCTTAGAGTCCACCACCTTATCCTTGGCTCCTCTTGTCTTCCTTTTCTCTCCGCCTTCTCTTTCAAACGAATAGTCATTACCAAAAGCCGGTGTTGGGTGACCACACTCTCTCCTGGGATGACCTTGTAGTTTAAGCAACCTTGTCTACCCGTGCTCCTTGTGCAGGAAGTCTATTTGTGTTGCATTTGCTCCACTCCGAAAAGTTATCAAGTGTGAATCTCGCTTCTTAAACCAAGTATTAGCCAAAATTAAATTATATGATTGGGTAAAATCCATAATAGCTTCACCACCTGCGTCCCCTGCCTATACCTTAAGCCTCCATGGACACTCTCATAGCCATCTCCACTCGCCCCAACGTGCCCATTTAAATCACCTCCAATATATAACTTCTCTGAGTGGTGGACACCCTGTACCACCTCGTCTAAATCCTCCCAAAATTGTTGTTTCTCTTCTGCATCCAAACCAACTTGGGGAGCATAAGCACTAATAACATTCACAATCTTTTTGCCACATAGCAACTTCACCCTTATCAACCTATCATTCTTCCGATAGACCTCGATTACCTCTTTTGACAACCTCTCATCGAGAATCACACCAACTCCGTTCCTAGTTTCACCATTTCTAGTCCTGAGGCTTGCTTCTTGTCCAACGTACCACACCTTATACCCCAAAACCAAGCCTCGAGCTCCTTCTCCTGTCCACCTTGTCTCTTAGAGGCACATGATGTTTTCGCGTCTTCTTTTAATCACTTCTACCACTTGTGCTGATTTCCCTGTAAGAGACTCCACATTCCAAGAACCAATCCGCAAACTAGAGTCCTTTCTCCCACGCTCCCTCATCCCACGAGCACTCGTACCACGCTCCCTCCTGTTCCCAACTGCAAGCCCTTGATCATTTGACACCAAACTTGGGCAATGTGGCGCGTCACTTCGGGGCGACGACCTAGCAACCCTTGCATACTTATCACCGCACCCAGGTTTGGGAAGTGCAGCGCGTCGCTCAGTCGGGAGCGCTCCAATGGCACGCCCTTGCTCATTTGACACCACACTCGGGCAATGTGGCGCATCGCTTCCGGGCGACGACCTAGCAACCCTTGCATACTTATCACTACACCTGGGTCTAGGAAGTGCAGCGCGTCGCTGAGTAGGGAACGCCCCCACGAAAATATCAGTTTGGTTCATGTCATGGGATGTGACAAAGTTTATACTGGCTGTCACTGGCCTTTACTAAAAATAGTCGACCTCTTGTTTTTAAGGACTTTTGACTTTAATACCATTTTGGATAAATCTTGAATTTATGTTGTATTTTTTTTCTTTTCTTTTGTGAGTATAGTTTGACATAATTGCAATTTGATTGCTGTGGGGCTGCCCTCAAACATAAATTCTTCTGACATTACTTGACTAACTTGATTGTTCTGCGGTCTATTTGATCAGAGAGCTCAATTTGAGAATCAGTTCATAAAATTGATAAAATTCTCCAATTTTATGTTTGGATGAAGAAACTATCTTATATACAACTTAATTGTAATAATATAAGTTGACTGCCTGAATCAGTTGTAAATACACTCTCATATTGTCCTGAGTGCAATTGATAGTTGAAAACTAGTAATACATGGTAGTGATGCACGATTTCACCTTATCATTGGACTTCACAACAATATTTCTACTAATGTAGTAGTGCTGATGTATCCAAATAAATTTTTTACCTGTAAACAAATTTGGGAATTTGGTTCTGAATGCAATTTCTTTAACTCAATTCTGACAGGTTATCTTTCTTTTTAAAATGAACTTGGTCTGTTAGAAATCTGATGGAGCTTTTCAGAATTAGTTGATGTATTTGTTTATTAAAGGTTAACAGTGTTGGACCCATTAATATATTTTTGATGACATAGTGCCTCTTAACTAGAACAATTATCATGATTATCTTTGTAAAGTTATTTTGACATGCATTACTCACTGGTTGCTTTCCCAGAAGCACAATTTTTAGGTTTATACTTGTACTCAGTTATATTAATAGCTTGTAGCAAAGTGCAACTGGAACCAAATTTCATTATTGATTATCTGCATATTATGCAGTTCACAGCATTATACATTTTGAAGCATCAACTACGCTAGACTTAATTTGTTGGCGTCAGAATTCTCAGAAAATCACTGAAACGGGGAAACCAATGAACGATGCAAACGCAGCAACTAGTACGACAGTATTAAATCTAAGTGATGTGCAATGTTTGGGTCTATGAAGTTATGCTGTATAGCCTGTATTTACTAGTTACAACATTTTAGCACATAATATCGGTAATTTTTAAATAGCTGAATGGAAGAATAAATAATCGCCTTCACTTTCTTTCATCATCTATATCCTGTATATCATCCTTCTCACTATCTTTTAGCAAATTTTGCTCGTAGATGAATTGGCTGAGCAAACCAATAAATATTGCTCCAAGAACAGCTATTTTTCGCCAGTCTGGTGAGGAAGCAATATATGAATCAGCAATACCGACAGCCATGAGACCCATCAATGCAAGGTATATGTTTCTCCTGACCTTGGATGCAGCAGTATCTTTAGTAACAGCAGCAAGTTTCTTTGTTTCCTCTTTGGCTTTTTCTTTATCCACTGGTGTCTTTTCCTGCAGGCTCTGGAAGAACAATCCTTCATTTCGGCCCTTTTCGATATCACCTTCAAAGTCTGCCAACTCCTTATCCCTCTTTGCAATCTCCTCCTTGCTCATCTCTGATGATTCCTCAAAGGCTTGCATCTTGCTTTCGATATTCTCCATTATCTGCTTATCATAAATCGGATCAAGTACTGTGTTACAAAATATTAAAATTTCAAATACGAGGAAGAAGAATTAAATTGATGAGCAGACCCGAGCACTGGCTTCATCTAGATCTTTTAACGCGTTTTCACCGATTGCATCAATCTCAATGTTGGCTTCTTCAGCAAATTGAGTCAGATAAGCAGACCGCTCGTCCAAGTAATCTGTAAGTCGATACTTTTGAGCTTGAAGCATTGCTATTCTGGCCAGTAATTCTTGTTTCTTTGGGTCTCCTTGTGGTTGGGAACCCTCTGAGTTCGAGTCCTTGGGTACGGAACGGCAAAGAGGGAGTGAGCACAGCTTCCATAAGGTCCTTGGATGGAAGGTCGGATGCAGGATATTGCTGGTGTTGTTAAATGGGGTTTGAATGATCTTTACTCCAGCCATTTTCTTTTTTTTGTTGTTGAATGATGGCGAGGTCGAATATTGTCGACCTCTCGCTAGAGTGCCGTATGTTATCTGTTTTGTCCCAAACTATAGGTGTCTAGTGTCTACGCTATGTGGGGTTGCTTGTTTATATTGTGGCCGAAGTTCATGTCGTTTTGCACATTTACCAAGAGCTATCTAAATTTGCATACGATTTGATATAATATAGCTGCCTTCTCTACCTAAAATAAAAAAATCTAAATTTGTATACGCCGTATTTTCTTAAAAAAAAAAAACAGTAATTTGAAAAGGTTACGCTAGAGATGTCAATTCGGGTATTCAAGTCGGGTTCGGGTCGGGTCAAATCATGCCTCGAGTTAAATTAGGATCAAATTATGTCGGTCAATCTAGCCTCATATCAAGTTTAGGTTCGGGTCGGGTCAATTTCGGTTCAGGTTATTCCGAGTCGTACACCCTTTTAGGTGTAGGTCAAGTTTAATTCGAGTCAAATTTAGATCGGGTTCTGTTTGGGGTAAATATTACCCCTGCCTCGTGGCCCAATGAGGGCCTGACACGTATCACCTTCTTACAGGCCTAAGGGGATCCTATCAGAGGATGCCACGTGGCATTAAACCCCCAATGGGGGAGCAGATTCTCATTTGCTATAAATAGAGGAATCCTCCTTATTTATTGGACATTCATAAATGCATACACAAAACCCGAGCAATATTAATTGCGGAATCTCTCTGAATCAGTGAGAAATACCTATTTACTTTCCGTATGTTTACCCATCCGAAAATCATACTAACTTGATCGTTGGAGGCGGAACTCCACCCAACCGGAGTTTCGTGGTTTTGCAGGTACAGAAGTCAGGCGTGCATACTCCGTATTGTAACTCTCCCGAGGGACTAAAAACACCCGAAACATTTGGCGCCGTCAGTGGGGATAGTACTACTGAGATGGCATCTGATGCTGTACCGAATGCAGAGGGCAGCCGACCTCCAGCTGACCCTGAGGTCCATACGGACCATGAGAGTGGCAGTGGGGACGACTATGACGTCGAAACCTACATGGCCCCAGACGGGTCATTCCATTCTAGGCGCACCCGTTCCAAGGAAATAAGGGAACAGGGTCACGACAAAGTTGGTCCCAACAACCCAGGCGGCAAGCCTGTGGGACAACCCCAGGCGGCGGAGGGTGCTGCCCCCGTCACCAGAGACGAACTCATGAACCTCATGACTAGTTTTAAGGGGGAAATCAAGGATATAATCAAGAAGTCAGCTGGCTCCAGCAAGGGTCAGTCGGCAAAGAAGCCTTCTCCCTCCGGAAAGAAGCAAATCAAAGACCGGGTGCCTACTCCGCATCCCAAACCCAAGGGGACGGATGGGCCCCTGATCGACCTTTAGAAACTTCGTTTCCCCGAATCGGGGCAACGGAAGGCCATCCGGCATACACAGCCAGATGGGTCAAAGAAGACTTTCTCTGACGCCCGGTTGTTCATCCAGGAGAAGAGAAATCAGAGCATGTCTCAGACGTCCTCAACGTCGACCTACTCAGACAGTTTCCGAAATGCTTCAATGAAGCATTCAGACACGCAACAGGGGAGTCAGTCACGCAGCATGTCTGCACGTACTGGCTCTCATGTGATCCAGCAGCAGTCCCCGTATGTGCCCCAACAGGCATACGTCCCGTATGGATCTCCATTCATGCAGTCGGCACCCTTTAGGGGTCAGGCGGCCTACCAGGTCCAGCCCATGGACTGACAGCTCCGACTGCTAAACCTTGGGGAATAGCCTTCGGCTTTCTCCCATGAGATAACCGAGGCGGCACAGCCGGCCAAGGTTAAGAATGTGTTGGTTGGTGCCTACGACGGTACCACCAACCCAGAAGACCACCTAATGGCATACACCAACCTCATGTACCTACAGGGGTTGGATGACGCCGCCTGGTGTAGATGCTTCCGGCTACATTGAAGGGCATAGCCCAGCGATGGTTCAGCAACTTGCCGGCTGGGTGCATCAATAACTTTAAGACGCTTGCATACATGTTTGCCTCCAACTTTTCCATGAATATCCCTGCTAAAAAGACAAGTCTCGACCTAGGGGCTATCCAGCAGGGTGACAAGGAGGGACTTCGGTCCTATGTCAGGCGGTTCAATCTGATGAGAATTCCGATTCAGGGGCTGTCTGACGAAGTTGCATATACAGACTTCTTCAAGGGTCTGAAGGATGGGTTAGCTTTCAAATTTGACCTGGTCTGCAAGAGGGTAGCCACCCTCCAAGAGGCGCTGATGGAGGCGGAGGCCTATATATAGGAAACTGAGCTCTGCTCTATCAAGCATCCGTCGGAACCCAAGCTGTCCGACAGGAGAGACAGCCGGCCTAACCAGCAGGCCGAAAAAGAAGAAAAGAAAAGAAAAGAAGTCTGGGCAGCTGACCGCCCAGGTCAGTCGTCCTAGAAGAAGCAAAGGAAGTTGGAACCGTACGTCCCCAAGTACGAGTTTTACAAAGACTGCTCTTCCATCCTCGTGGAGATAAAAGACCGGTTGACTCTTGAAAAACCGGCTGCAATGAAGAGCTTTGTCAAGAACAGAGACAAGAGTAAGTACTGTCAGTTCCATGAGGATGTTGGCCATGACACCTGTTTCGGGGTTTTCTGATGTCCTGCGGGAGAGTTACAATTCCGAGACTGGAACCGGACGCCTGTACCTGCAAAACAAACGGATGCTCCGGATGATTGGAGATCCGCCTCCGACGGTCAAGTTAGTACTTGATTAAGGAGTAATTAATGCAGAAATTAAAGTGATTGGGTCTCTCTAGGTGAGAGTTTTTAATGTGTGTAATCTGCGTCATCCCCCTTAATGAGGATTAAGGGAGGTATCTATAACCTCGGGAAACGTGCCAATCCTAGGTTTAGGTTAACCTTGGGCTCATTGGGCTTCCCTCGGAAGTTGGGCCTAGGTGGCCGACTTCTCCATTAGGCATGGAGTATGCCACGTGTCATGACATAATAGGTCCAGGGTGGACGAATAAGCGTGTGCCACGTGGCAAGCCCTGAGAGGTCCAACTGGGGGACACTTGGCAGGACCTGATTGGCCCACGTGGCGCATTCCGATTGGTGGAAGCAAAATCCCCTAATCATTTGCCCCTCACAGGTGGCACGTGACTGGTCACGTGTTACCTGTGAAAGGTGTCGCCCTGTAACAGGCGACGGCCTGCTACAGGTGTCACTCGGCGAAAGGCCAAGAGATTCTCCCGCCCAAATTTTGAATTCCAGAAGTGACCCTTCGCCTTCTCACTTCGCCTATATAAGGGAGTGTTGCCTTCGGTCATTTTCACACTTGAGAACTTTGTGAGAGAACATTCGGACCCCTAAACTTGCTCTGACATTTTGGACCCTTTCTGCCTACCGCCTGCTCTGACAAGCCGACTGCAAAGGATTTTCAGAACTTCATCAATCGTCACTCGTTCAGGTAACCGTCGGTTCTCTTACTCTTAATTTTCTCTTTACTTTATTCTTTTTTGAAATGGCACCACGGAAGCATACGACACGACCTAGGTTAGCGATCAGCCGGTATCGGGGACGGCTGAATCTAGGACTTGGAGTGTCGCCTGCCCTTTTCTGGACCCATCTTTTCCCTTTATACAAAGTCCGACTGTACCTGTGTCTATGAAGAACATGATGGCCAGAACAAAAAAGACTTCTAGGATCTCGAACTCAGACGGCTCCTCCCACAGGGTGCCGATTAGTGAAACATCTGACCAGGCGCCAGATGTGGAAGTGAAACAAAGCGGCTTGAAAGCCGGCAGTTCTGAGGGAGGAGTCAAAGTGACCCCTTCCCATTTTACAGTTGACAATTCTACATTCTCTCCTACTCCTTTTAAAGGAGAGGAGGCGGGCCCCTCTGGGAGAGGGGAGGAGTCGTCCTCTTCGGACTCGTCAGAGGACGAATCCGAGTCTAGCTCTTCTGGCCATGCATCTCTGGACACAGAAGAGAAAAATAGTCGCCTACAAGAGGCGAGGCTTTCTCACGCAGTTGAGAAGGGGGACAATTGGGCGGAGCCATCCGCCTCTCACCGAGAGCAAAATACCCCCTACTACTGCACGGTACCTCGAGGCCGGATCACGTCCATGCAAGAGAAAGTGGGGAGCTTTATCGCAAACCACACAATGGGCCCCGACTTTTTAGTGTTCGTGTCGGATCTAGAAGACACAGTCGTCTGGCCGGCTGGTACTAGTTATGATGGCGCCTGCTTTGGCTGCTACGAGGCGGCCATCAAGGCTGGGCTGCGCTTCCCACTACATCCGGCTGTTCAGCGGATCTTGGATGGGTATGAGTTGGGGTTATGGCAGTTAGCCCCGAACTCCTGGGTCAACGTACTCGACTATGTGGCCGGGTGCGAACTGCACGGGGTGGAGCCGAACTTCGAGGCTTTCGCCCACATGAACTACCTCAGCCGGACCCCTAAGGCAGGCGGTACTGGCTGGTATCAATCGACGAGCCACAGGGGCTACCTCATGACAAGAAGTAAAGCAAACAAATGGAAGGACTGGCGGAGCACCTTCCTTATCATTGAGAGTTCAGACACAAAGCTGAACAAGCGCTTCAACAGGTGGAACAGGAATCCGCCCCTTCTTGCAGGCGGCCGCAACATGCCGCCTGTTCCCCCCAAGGCTAAGAAAGAGATCCTAGATAAAGGACTCTTCAAAGTAGAGTCGAAGGTGAACTCTACTTCAGGGGTACGAGAGCAAGTACCCCTGCACTGCGTCCCGAGCTTCAAATGGCTCTACGACGAGTACTTTTTGGCCGCTTGTGGCCTCAGCAGTCGGTGCTCAAGAGCTAGCCGGCCTGTCAAATACTCTGTTGTTCCATGCATTTCTGTTATGACTTTTATTAACTTTGCTATTTGTTTTTGCAGCGGACGCCATGAGGAAAATTACCGCCTCCAAGACTGCGGCGACCATGTTGCGGGCCTCTATCATGCAACAGTCTTCAACCGACTCCCCCAACAAGGGGGCACCCTAGGTGGGCTTCGAACCTTTCACTCTCTTTTTGGAGTTGTGTTTATGCATATACTGACTCTTTTCTTCTTTTTTAGACGGGCGCTCCAAGAGCTTCTTCTTCCCAACAGCCGGACTCCAAGGCCTGGAGGACGACTGTTGCGAGCTCTCCTGGTTCTGCCAGGAAACATGTGGCGGCTAAGAAACAGCCGGCCACTCCTTCCAAAGCTCCCTTCTTTACTAGGTCTAATCCGTTTGTCTATGCTTAATACAGCCGGCCCTCAGGAGCCTGACATGGTCGAGGTGGCCAAGTCTATGATCAAGGCCAATCCTCCAGCTAAAAGGGAGGCGGTCAGGGGTGTCGGCACCGTTGACCTAGACGGGATTGCAGGAGTCCTTGCTGAGGTATACTTAACATATTTTTGAGTATTTGAATTCCAAGACGCCTTTTTTTTTTTTTTTTTTTTTTTTTGTTTGGAAACTGACGCCTGTTCCCCCGTTTTACTTAGGTCCTGCTCCGAGTAAACGGCCTCCGTAAGCCGCTTGATAGGAAAAACAAAGAGGTAAAGGCTGCAAAAGCTATGGCCGCCTCTGACTGTGATAAGGCAATGTTTCAAATTGCCCAAAATGAGGTTCTGACAATTGATATTCTTTATTATCAGGCGCAGGCTACCGCCGCTATCCGGGCTCAGTTAGAGGCGGCCCAAAAGAGGAATAGCGAGGTGGAGGCGACAATCAACAATCTCAAGGCCGAGCTGAGACCTCTTCGCCAAAAGATGTCCTCATACGACACCTTGGAGAAATCCTTGGCGGCTGTTAAGGAACGCCTGGTGACCCAGGAGAAGAGTCTTACTCAGGAGCTCTCGGAAAAGGCCGAGCAAGAAAAGAAAGAGCTGGTCCGGGAGATGATGGAAGACTCTGCTCAAATCCAGCGCATGACTTGGGGCCGCCTCTTCCCCAATGCCGACTTTGCCTCCTGGGAAAAAACGTACCGCCAGTGTTCTGATAGATATAATCAAGAGATCCTGGCGGCTGCTGAGGACAAGGCGTTGGAGGAGGAGGAGCTGCCGGTAGTGGCGCTTGTGCCGCTTGGGGGTAATGCATCAAAGAAGGATGCAGCTAAAGCCGAGTCCAGCAAAAAGAGTGCTGACCAGGCGGCAGCTGCTAATATTGAAGATCTGCCCCCTTCTTAAGCTTTATGTCTTCTTTCCACGGCCTGCGTGCCGTTTGTTTGTATTTACCCGGCCAGGGGGCCGGGGCTCTGAATATTTGGCCGGTCTTTAATGACCGGCTTCCTTTTAATGAATATTTTTGTTTTGCTTCAAATTTGTTTAAGTATTGAATATTCTGATATCCAATTGCACACTATACCGACTGTTTTACATGGCCGATAGTTGCAGACAGGTACGGATAGTTAGTCACGCCGCCTATGCCCCTGGACGACTAGTTGTCTGTTTCCAGGCTAGGCGATCAGTCGGCCATTTATCCAATCGGTATTCGACCCATTTTAAAGACTGGATCCCTTTTAGGCAGGCGGTCCCGTCATTTGTAAAATTAACCAAGTAGGAAAGTGGTTTCCTACCTGTCATGTTTTTAGGCTAGAGACTTTAGGCAATCTAGGCCGACTGTTCCCCGCCACATTTAATCTAGTGTGAACAGGTGCTGTATGAACACCTTTTTAGTTTCTTACTAAATTTTTAAGGAGTGACCAAGTAAACATGATTGTTACCTAGTCGCCGAGTGACTGAGTAGTAGAGGTTTCAAGCGATGGGTACCGGTTGCTCCCCTTTATTCGCCAATGTTTTTTGGCTATCAACTCATAAGATACCGACTGTTCTTATCCCAAGTAGTCCGATCGGTTGGTTGACACAGATGGTTACTGCGAACACTTGTTTGACCTGATTAGTCAGTTAAGTGAGAGGTATCCTTGTTCGGGAAACAGCTACGTGGTTGTCTTGTTTAGACAGTCGTATAGGTGCCGTGTAATGATTTTATAGAACAATGTTCCACCCAAAAAGGAGCTGCTCTCTGCGACGAATTTCATCCGGATGGATGCCGTCGGACGCCTGCTATAACGCTGGGACAGGTTGAATTGAAGTTTTATATTTTGATCAGTTGGCTTGACGCCTGGTCTGATCATTTTAGCCATGAGCCTTTGATAG
This sequence comes from Chenopodium quinoa, assembly GCF_001683475.1. Lineage (NCBI taxonomy): Eukaryota > Viridiplantae > Streptophyta > Magnoliopsida > Caryophyllales > Amaranthaceae > Chenopodium > Chenopodium quinoa. Next base: position 1,707,300 of record NW_018745566.1, read on the forward strand.
TTCTTGGTGAACTGTATTATGGGAGAGTAGCCGGTTGAGTGAAACAAGCGGCGTGCCCCTCTTAAGTAAGAATAAAAATTAAACATGGAGAGTAGCCGACTGTTTGTCAGTAGGCATGCCCCACTTAGGTAAAAATGAAAACTAAATATGGAGAGTAGCCGACTGTTTGTTAGTAGGCGTGCCCCTCTTAGTACAAAATTGAATGAAACAACAAACTTTTATTAAGTAGCCCTTGACTATTTACATCATTCAAAAGAAATATTTCTTCAGATTATCTACATTCCAAGTTCGAGGCAACGGTTGGCCGTCTGGTGTTTCCAGACGGTAGGTACCGTCCCTGACCTCTTCACAGATTCGGTAGGGTCCTTCCCAGTTGGGAGTTAGTTTGCCAGACTCATTAGCCCTACCAACTCCTTCCATTTTTCTAAGTACAAAGTCCCCCACTTTGAGTGGACGCCTGTGTACTTTTTTGTTGTATGATCTAGTCATTCTCAGACGGTAAATTTCATGGCGCAAGACAGCATTGCCCCTCCTTTCAGGGAGTGAGTCTAATGCCAGGCGCATGGCTTCCCAGTTTGCCTCTTCGTCATATAGCATTACTCGAAGAGTCGGCTCGTAGTGTTCTATTGAAAGAACAACTTCCACACCATAAGTTAGGAGGAATGGAGTTTCTCCAGTTGACCCTTTTTCAGTCGTCCTAACGGCCCAGAGAACATGTGGTAATTCATCCGCCCATAGGCCGCCTGCTCTTTCAATCTTTTTCTTGAGACCGTCTGAGATGATTTTATTAAAGGCTTCTACATGGCCGTTTGCTTGTGGACGGCCGACAGATGCAAAGTAGTGTGCAATTCCTTGGTCACCCAACCAGCTTTTGAGAACAGGCGTCTCAAATTGGGGACCATTATCAAAAACCATAGACATGGGAACCCCGAACCGAGTGATGACATTTTTCCAAATGAATGAAATTACATCCTTCGTCTTGATTCCCTTTACAGCCTCCGCCTCTACCCATTTAGTGAAGTAGTCGACTGCAACAAGTATGTACCTCCTTCCGCCTGTAGCAGGCGTATATGGAACCAGAATATCCATGCCCCACTTAGAAAACGGTAGTGGGCTATGAATGGTAGTGAGGTCAGTAGGCGGACGGTGAATTAGTTTGCCAAACCTTTGGCACTTGTCACTTTTTTTCACCATCTCCATTGCATCTGCTTCTAAAGTAGGCCAAAAGTAGCCCTGCCGCCTTGCCCGTTGAGCAAGCGTCCTACCGCCTATATGGGAAGCACAATAACCAGAGTGAAGATCGTCTAGTATCTCTCTCCCCTTTTCTGGAGTAACACACTTCAAGAAGGGTTGAAGGTACCCCCTTTTGTGAAGTTCTCCCTTTATCATTTCAAAACTGGTTGTCGTTTTTTCAGTGCTGCCGCCTGTTGATGATCATCCGGTAGGGTACCGTTTGTCAGATATGCCCTGATTGGATCTATCCAGGTTGAGCTTCTGTCTAGGATTCCAATAGGGTCTTCCTCGATGCTTCTCTTCTCCATTACTTCCCAAAAAATAGTTCGAGGAGTATCACAAGAAGCGGATGATGCTAATTTTGAAAGTGCATCCTCCTGGTTGTTTTCTGATCTCGGCACTTGAGTCAGACGAAAATCTTCAAGGGATCCGACCGCCTGTCGTACCGCCTGTAAATACTTGATCATGGCCGGATGGGTTGCTTCGTATTTTCCATTATACTGACTCACTATCAATTGTGAATCGGAACAGGCGTCTATCTTTCGTGCCCCTGCCGCCTTGCACATGCGGATTCCAGCTAGTAAAGCTTCATATTCTGCCTCATTGTTTGAGGCCTGAAAACTGAAGCGTAGAGCATACTCGTACCTGTCGCCCTCTGGCGACTGACATATGATGCCTGCTCCACAACCATTTGATGTAGAGCTTCCATCCACATATACCTTCCAGACTTGGTCTGGATCTCGAGAATCAGGGGGACGAGTCATCTCAACAATAAAGTCAGCAAAGGCTTGCCCCTTCACTGCTTTTCTAGGCTCGAAAGTAACTTCGAGGCTCTGTATTTCTATGGCCCATTTGATCATTCGGCCTGAAGACTCCATGGTGGTCAGTGGCCGCTTGATAGGTTGATCTGTATACACGACGACTGCATGTGCCAAAAAGTAGGGCTTCAATATTTTAACAACCATGAAGAGTGCAAGACCAAATTTCTCCACTAAGGGATACCTCAACTCGGCATTTTTCAGTACATGACTGACAAAGTAGACCGGGAGCTGACAGCCGTCTCTTTCAGCAAGAAGAACAGCGCTTAACGCATGATCAGTGACGGCCAGGTACATGTAAAGTACTTCTTTGGGTAAAGGGCTGACCAGCCTCGGCAAGGAATGCAAGTGAACTTTCAATTTCTAGAAGGCCACCTCAGCATCCGGCCCCCATTCAAACCTTGCCTTCTTCTTAATTGCCTGGAAAAAGTATAGGCATTTGTCGCCTGATCGGCTTAGAAATCTTCCCAAGGCCGCCAGACAACCTGTTCACTTCTGAACCTCTCGGATGGTACGAGGCGACTGCATGTCCATGACCGCCTGCACCTTCTCAGGGTTCGCCTCTATTCCTCTCTGATTGATAAGGAATCCGAGAAATTTCCCAGACTCAACTCCAAAGACACATTTCTTGGGATTGAGCATGACATGGTGCCGCCTGAGTGTGGCAAAAGTTTCTCGGAGGTCCGACAAATGATCTTTCTAAAGTTTAGACTTGACAATCATATCATCAATATATGCCTCGACATTTCTCCCAATCTGATCAAAGAACACAGTGTTTATCATTCGCTGGAAAGTGGCCGGGTCATTCTTAAGACCAAACGGCATGACCGTGTAACAGTATAACCCTTGATCAGTGACGAAGGTCGTCTTCTCCTGATCTTTCTTCCATAAAGGAATTTGATGGAAACCAGAGTAGGAGTCCATAAAGCTCATCAAAGCATGGCCGGCTGTTGAGTCGACCAGGTTATCAATTTTAGGCAGAGGGTAACTGTCTTTGGGGCACGCCTTGTTTAAGTCTGTGTATTCTACACACATTCGCCAGGTGCCATTCGGGTTTTTAACAAGCACCACATTTGCAACCCAGTCTGGGAAGTAACATTGCCGGATAAACCCTGCATCAAGTAATTTTTTAACTTCGGCGGCTGCCGCCTGACTTCTTTCTTCGCCATGGTTCCGCTTCTTCTGCCTTACCGGCTTCTTTTTCGGATCCACGACCAGTTTATGTACCGCCAGATCAGGACTAATGCCTGGCATTTCATGGACTTCGAATGCAAAGATGTCCTTGTATTCTTTCAATAGTTTGTGAAAGTCGTCACCCAGGACCCTTAGAGCAGTCGTCCCAACTTTGACTGTTCTATCAGGACGCGAGTCATCTAAGATCAGGTCCGTATGCTCACCAGCAGGCTGAGGGCGGAATTCATCCGACCGCTCCTCTGCAAATGATTGCTATTTTCTGTCTTTTCTTGCGGCCCCCGTCTGGGATGCCTTTCTCTTCTTGCCGCCTGCTTCTTGAACAGGCGCACTCTCCTTGACATTGTCAAGGTCTATTTTTCCACCACTCGACCCAGCGGCCATAACAGTGGGCTTGACATCCGAGAGATAGCACTCTTGGGCCATCCTCTGATCTCCCCTTAGGGACCCGACTGTTCCATTATCCCTCTCAAACTTGAGCAACATAAGAGATGGGATTATAACAGCCTTGGAATTATTCAGGGTTGGTCGTCCCAGAATCATGTTGTAGGCCGAGAGTTCTTCTACTACCAGGAACCGGACTACCATGTGTCGTCCTTCCCCTTTTTCACCCAAGCGGATGGGTAAATCCACTCGTCCCACTGGGTGGACGACTCCTCCTCCAAACCCTACTAAAGGGTGGGATGCCGGATGTATGCAATCACTTTGATATTTTAGTTTCGACAGACATTTGCTACTGATGAGATCTGAGGAGCTTCCGGTATCTATGAGGATTCGGCTAACTCTCTGGTTGGCCACTTTACATTCAATAACGATAGGGTCGTCATGCGGCCCTCTTACCCCTCCTAGATCTTCTTCAGTGATGACAATCTCAGAAAATGAATATTTGGAGGGCCGTTCTTGGTGAACGGAATTTACATCTAGCCGTCTGAAATTGTCTTTGTTGCCCCTAATAGTGGGGCCGCCTCCTGAGAAGCCGCCTGCAATGGTGTAGACGACTGCATCATCTGTATCGGAGCTGTCGGCCTGTTGATTCTTTTTGGCCGACTGCTTTTTCGAGGAAGTGTTCCCCGTAGATTTCTTGACATAAGTGTCAAGATCACCTTGCTCAGCCAGGCGGTGCAGATACCGCATGAGACTGATGCATTCATTGGTGTGATGACCAACATCTTCATGATAATCACATAATTTTTCTTGGTTCCGGTTGTTTGTAGAACCCTTCATGGGGACCGGCTTCTCAATTGAGATCCGTCCCTTGATTTCCTTTAGGATAAATTTGATATCCTTGTTAAACGCATACTTTGGGGAGTATGGTTTGAATTATTTTTTCTTCTTCTGGGCCAGCAATTTAGAGGAATCAGCCGCCCAGACCTCTTTTCTCTTCTCATCTTTGTTTGACGACTGTTTCTGTCGTCCTTCTCTTTTGTCGGACCTTTTCCCGTCTGACTGTTTTACCGTACTAGAAAGATCAGTCGCCTGTATATAGGCTTCCGCTTCAATCAAGGCCTCTTGAAGAGTCGCCACCCTCTTTCGGACCAAATCAAATTTGAAGGTCGACCCGTCTTTGAGACCTCTGAAAAAGTCAGTATAGGCTACTTCATCCGGTAACCCTTGAATCTGTATTCTCATCAGGTTAAACCGCCTGATATAAGAACGAAGCCCCTCCTTCTCGCCTTGCTGAATCGTTCCTAAATCAAGGGTCGTCTTCTTCGCAGGGATGTTCATGGAGAAGTTGGAGGTGAATAAGTAAGCAAGCGTCCTGAAGTTATTTACACAACCAGTCGGCAGGTTGCCGAACCATTGTTGTGCGATTCCCTTGAGAGTCGCTGGGAAACACTTGCACCAAGTGGGATCATCCAACCCTTGAAGGTACATCAGGTTGGTGAATGCCATCAGATGGTCTTCTGGGTTAGTAATGCCGTCATAGGCGCCTACTAATACATTTTTCACTTTGGCCGGCTGAGCGGCTTCAGTAATTTCCTTGGAGAAGGTCGACGGCTGTTCGCCAAGTCTAAGCAACCGTAGCTGTCAGTCCATAGGTTGGACATTTTTTGCTGCATGCCCACCAAACGGAGGTGGCTGCAAAAAATACTGTTGTTGTGGTACAAACGGTAAGTTTGGTACCGCCTGGTCGCTATGAAAGTCGGACTGATGGGAGGTGCCGCCTGACTAACTCTCATGATACGACTGAGTATGCCTCATCGAGGTATTGGGCAGACTGTCTTGGAAGTTTGAAGTAGAGGCCGACTCTGACAATCAGTCACCCTTCTTCTGCTCTAGCAGTAGCCGAGCATCTGTGTATGTTTTCCTCGACCCGTCCGCCTGAATATGACGAACAGGTTTCCTCTTTCCTGGAGTAGGAAAACGGTATTTTGTGAAATCAAGGGCAGGCGGCTCCCACTTCCTAGATTTTGGATGAGGGGTCGCCTCTCGCCCTTGAACTGGCTTCCTCTTCCATGAATTGGAGGGTTTCTTAGCCGACTTCTCCTTGTCTAGAGCAGGCGGCTTCTTGTTGATCAACTCTTGAATTTCTCCCTTGAAGTCCCTCATGAAGGTCATGAGTTCGTTCCTTGTGATGGGAGCAGACCCATCAGTCGGCTGCTGCCGAACAGGCGGTGCGCCTGCTGGCTCACTTCAAGTTTGAAGATGTTCCCGTTCCCTCCTTTCGGTATGACGGGTACGTCGGGCCCTTACGGTCCCGTCTGAAGCTGTGTGAGCTTCAACTTCAAATTCATTCTCAGTATCGTGGTCCGACTGAACTAGAGGGTCGTCCAGGGGACGTCTTCAGGAGCCGGTACAAACATGGATTCCATCTCAGAAGTACTCTCCCCACATACGGCGCCAAAAATGTTTCGGGGTTTTCTGATGTCCTGCGGGAGAGTTACAATTCCGAGACTGGAACCGGGCGCCTGTACCTGCAAAACAAACGGATGCTCCGGATGATTGGAGATCCGCCTCCGACGGTCAAGTTAGTACTTGATTAAGGAGTAATTAATGCAGAAATTAAAGTGATTGGGTCACTCTAGGTGAGAGTGTTTAGTGTGTGTAATCTGCATCATCCCCCTTAATGAGGATTAAGGGAGGTATTTATAACCTCGGGAAACGTGCCAATCCTAGGTTTAGGTTAACCTTGGGCTGATTGGGCTTCCCTCGGAAGTTGGGCCTAGGTGGCCGACTTCTCCATTAGGCATGGAGTATGCCACGTGTCATGACATAATAGGTCCAGGGTGGACGAATAAGAGTGTGCCACGTGGCAAGCCCTAAGAGGTCCAATTGGGGGACACTTGGCAGGATCTGCTTGGCCCACGTGGCGCATTCCGATTGGTGGGAGCAAAATCCCCTAATCAACACCAATGGTTGCTATAGCCTCAGGCGGCTATTGGACCGTCTGGCTGATGAAGGGGTTCTGGAGTCCTATCTGGTGAAGTCCAAAGGCAACCCCAAACCAGGCGGGGGGCAACCGTCCAAGAAACTGGTTGCTAGCTCTGAAACAGATGAAGATCATATCTTCACTACAGCAGGCGGCTTCGCAAGCGGAGGTCCTACCATCCGGGGTACCAAGGATAACATCCGGAAATTATCCAACCCAGAAGATGAGGCCCAGGCGTCGAAAGACACCTTCCCTGAGGTCTTCATCTCTGAGAAGGATAGGGGCATGGTCAGGCAGCCTCACGATGACCCCCTTGACATCGAATGCAAAGTTGCCAATCAACGAGTTGGTCGGATCTTAATCGATACCGGGAGCTCGTCTAACCTGATCAGCTATCAGTGCTTGACAAAGCTCAAGTACAAACCTAGCAGCATGCACAAGGCCCCCCATCCCCTAGTTGGCTTTGGGGGAAGGGTAGTGCATCCGGTGGGGAGTATTGACCTACCCATCCGGCTAAGAGGGAAAGGGGAAGGGCGGCACATGGTCGTCAAGTTTTTGGTGGTCGAGGAATTGACCCCCTACAATCTTATTCTGGGCCGCCCCACCCTCAACGAGTCCAAGGCTGTCATCATCCCCTCTCTTATGATGATCAAGTTTTAGAGAGATGACGGATCAGTAGGTACCCTAAGCGGGGACCAGAAGACGGCTAGGGAGTGTTACCTCTTAGACATCAAGCTGATTGTTATTGCAGCCGGTCATAACGAGGAACCTGCTGACCTCGAAGAAGCCGCGTCTATCATCAAGGCAGCCGGGGAAAAGCGAAAGGCGGACCAATTGGCCCCCACCAGAAAAATAAAATAGGAATCACTAGCCAGGGAAAGGCCAGATGACTCCCGACCCCAGCCGGCTGGTGAGAGCATTGACGTAGTGCTGGACGACAGCCGCCCTGACAGAATAGTCAAAATTGGGACGGTTGCTTTTGAAAGGTTGGGGGCAGACTTGCTCCAACTTCTAAAAGAATTCAAAGACATCTTTGCCTTTGAAGTGGAAGAGATGCCAGGCGTCAGCCCGAATCTAGCTGTCCACAAGTTAGCTGTTGATCCCAAAAGAAAGCCCGTTAGGAAAAAGAAGAGGGATCATGGTGAAGAGAGGTCTAAGGCGGCATCCGCTGAGGTCAAAAAGCTCCTGGATGCCGGGTTCATTAGGCAATGCTTCTACCCGGATTGGGTAGCAAATGTTGTCCTTGTCAAGAAGCCGAATGGTACCTGGCGGATGTGTGTAAATTACACAGATCTGAACAAGGCATGTCCGAAGGATAGTTATCCCCTTCCAAAGATCGACAGCCGGCCATGCCCTGATGAGTTTTATGGATGCCTACTCAGGCTTCCACCAGATTCCTCTATGGAAGAAGGATCAGGAAAAGACGGCCTTCGTCACCGATCAGGGGTTTTACTGCTACACGGTGATGCTGTTTGGGTTGAAAAATGCGCCTGCTACCTTCCAACGAATGATAAACACGGTTTTCATCAATCAAATCGGAACAAATGTAGAGGCGTATATTGATGACATGATTTTCAAATCCAAGCTTCAGGCGGATCACATAGCCGACCTCCGTGAAACCTTCACCACCCTCAGGCGGCACAAGGTCATGCTTAATCCCAAGAAGTGTGTCTTTGGTGTTGATTCTGGAAGTTTCTCGGATTTCTTATTGATCAAAGAGGCATAGAAGCCAATCCGGAAAAGGTGCAGGCGGTGATTGACATGCAGTCACCTCGCACTGTCAGGGAGGCCCAGAAGCTAACAGGTTGCCTGACAGCATTAGGAAGATTCCTCAGCCGGTCAGGTGACAAGTGCCTTTACTTCTTCCAAGAAATCAGGAAAAGGTCTAGATTTGAACGGGGAGAAGAAGCTGAGGCGGCATTTCAGAGGCTGAAGCAACACTTGCACTCTTTTCCAAGGCTAGTGAGCCCCCTACCTAAGGAAGTTCTTTACATGTACCTAGCCATCTCAGATCACTCCCACAGTGTCGTTCTCCTTGCCGAGAGAGACGACAAGCAGCTCCTGGTGTATTTCATCAGCCATATACTCAGGAATGCTGAGCTCCGGTACCCAATGATCGAAAAATTTGGGTTGCCTCTTTACAAAGCTGTCAAGCGGTTGAAGCCCTACTTCTTGGCTCATCCTGTGACTGTCTATACTGATCAGCCACTCAAGCGTCCAATGACTACCATAGAGTCATCTGGCAGAATGATCAAGTGGGTTGTTGAAATGCAAAGCCTGGAAATAACTTTTGAACCTAGGCGGGCAGTGAAAGGTCAGGCGTTTTCCGACTTCATTGTTGAAATGACTAGGCCGGCACAGCCGGAGAATACCGATCAGGTTTGGAAGTTATTCGTAGACGGAAGCTCTACCTTGAACGGCTGTGGTGCAGGCGTAATTTGCAAATCTCCGGAAGGAGATACTTATGAATATGCACTACGGTTCAAGTTTCAAGCTTCAAACAATGAAGTTGAGTATGAAGCCCTGCTAGCCGGAATACGCATGTGTAAGGCGGTAGGGGCAAGAAAAGTTGACGCCTGTTCTGACTCTCAATTAATTGTTAGCCAATTCAATGGTGACTATGAGGCCACCAATCCGGCAATGATCAAATACCTTCAGGCAGTTAAAGATGAGGCGGCGACACTTGACGAATTCCATCTAAGTCAAGTGCCCCGGTCAGAAAATAACCAAGCGGATGCTCTGTCCAAATTGGCCTCATCCGCCACCTGTGATACGCCTAGGTCAGTCTTCTAGGAGGTCATGGAAAAAAGAAGTATTGAGCATGACCCCATTGGAATTCTTGACCGAAGCTCTACCTGGATGGACCCCATCTGGGATTATTTGGTAGACAGCACTTTGCCGGATGTCTCTTCAGAAGCGGCAGCGCTTAAAAAACGAGCTTTGAGCTTTAAAATGTACAAGGGAGAACTCTTCAGAAAGGGTTACCTCCAGCCGTTACTGAAGTGTGTTACCCCAGAATGGGGAAAAGAGGTGCTAGAGGATCTGCATGCGGGCTTTTGTGCTTCACATATAGGCGGCAGATCTCTAGCAAAGATGGCTAGGCGGCAAGGTTACTTTTGGCCCACCCTTGAGGCAGACGCCATGGAATTGGTGAAGAAATGTGACAAGTGCCAGAGATTTGGCCGGCTCATACACCGTCCGGCAACAGATCTTACGGCTATCTACAGCCCGGTTCCATTTGCAAAATGGGGCATGGACATCCTGGGTCCTTATACGCCTGCCACAGACCGCAGAAGATACATTCTGGTGGTTGTAGACTACTTCACCAAATGGGTCGAGGCAGAGGCGGGCAAAGGCATCAAAACAAAGGATGTCATCTCCTTTATTTGGTGAAACATCATCACCCGGTTTGGGGTTCCTATGTCTATGGTGTTTGACAATGGTCCTCAATTTGAAACGCCTACCCTCAAGATTTGGTTGGGAGATCAGGGGATCTCACATTGTTTTGCATCTGTTGGCCGGCCCCAAGCAAACGGCTAAGTTGAAGCCTTCAACAAGCTCATCTCTACCGGCATAAAAAAGAAGATTAAAAGAGCCGGTGGACTTTGGGCGGATGAGTTACCTCACGTCCCTTGGTCCATCAGAACAACTGAAAAGGGGGCAACCGGTGAAACCCCGTTTCTCATTACATATGGCACTGAAGCCGTCTTGCCAATTAAGCTTTATGAGCCAACACTCTGAGTCATGCTCTGTGACGAAGAGGCTAATTGGGAGGCCATGTGTCTTGCATTGGATTCTCTCCCGGAGCGCAGGGGCAACGCTGCCTTGCGTCATGAGATGTACCGTCTGAGAATGACGAGGGCTTATAACAGAAGAGTACACAAGCGGCCCCTCAAAGTGGGGGACTTTGTGCTACGAAAAATGGAGTCAACGGGTAGGGCAAATGAGCAAGGAAAGCTAACCCCAAATTGGGAAGGCCTCTACCGGATTTTTGAAGAAGTTAGAGGCGGCACCTACCGCCTGGAAACACCAGACGGAAATCAGTTAGCCAGAACCTGGAATGTAGACAACTTGAAAAAGTACTACTTCTAGGGAAATTGTAATTATTTTTTGTAAATAGAGTAAATGAACAAAAGGATACTTTATTTCAATTTTTTGTATAAAGTCCCATGAGCAATGCACAACCGGGCACCTTTTAAAGTCCCATGTGCAAGGCACAACCGGGAACCTTTTAAAGTCCCATGTGCAATGCACAACCGGGCACCTCTTAAGTCCCCTGTGCAATGCACAACCGGACATGCATTTGCTCAAACGTTAAAATGCTAAGTACCTAACTTAGCCGTTTAAAGGCATAAAGCCAACATATTTTAAACCTCTTTCTTTAACCTTAAACAGGCATCCGGCGACGCCCATCCGGGTGAATTCGTTGAAGAGAACATCTCCCTTTCGGGCGGTACATTGTTCCACGCGTCATATTCTCAAACGGCTTTAACCGTCTAGGTTGAAGATAACCCATGTACGTTTGAATGACCTATTGCAAACAAGATAAATCCGGCTATTGCCCCAAGGCAATACAGACGGTGACTTAAATCTTGCTAAGCAGCCGGCTATGTCCAAAAGCACTACAGCCGGACTCCGCTTCTATCCCGAATTTCACTAAATCATCTTAAAATTGAAACTGGCTATTGCCCCAAGGCAATACAGCCGATATACTTTATCATATACTGAAACCGGCTATTGCCCCTAGGTAATACAGCCGGCCGTTGACAAAAGCGTCACAGCTATATTTGTGCCTGGTTATTGCTCAAAAGCAATACAGGCGGTAATCCACATATTTGTATGTATCCGGATACCATTCATAGCGAATACGTCCGGCTCAGTTGCGCCTGCATGCCACCATAGGCATTGAATTGAGCCGGCGCAGTCGGCAAATTCAACTTTAACCAATCCTATTGTACAACGGTCAAGGACGCCTAATCGTTCGTCCGGATGCTTATGGACGGCTGCCTGCTTAGAGTTGGTAACTGTAAGCAAACAACCATCCAGGAGCAAGCAGGGCTCACACATCCGGCATATCACATGATTTGATGCAAAGCAAAGTACAAAAAATGAAGAGAATTGAAAATATGCGAAGCAAACCGACATAGTCGGTATATACATATATTATAATATTAAATTCAAATGTTAACCGGACCCCCGTCCGGGAAAGTGATACAGAAATTCACGGCTCGCAGGCCGGTAAAAAAAGAGAGGAAAGAAAAATATATCCTACTGTTGCTGCTGCTGAGTTTGGTGTTGCTGCTGCTCCGGCTGCTAGTCGTGACCGGCATTAGGGGCGTCTTGGGTCTGCTGGGGTTGAGTTTCCTCACCCGGCACCTCTCCATCTGTCTGCTCCTCCCCAACGCCGGCCCACTCCTCGAACGGCACCGGTTGCTGAAGCCCGAGAACTTGAGCATCAAATACTTCTGTTTCGTATTTGTACCTCAAGTCGAAAAAGGCGTAGTCGGTCTACGGGTGGATCATGGACCACGCCATCTTCATGCGTGCTTCGCAGTCACGCTCGTTCTTGTTGACCAGCCGGGTCTGCTCAGCCGCCAGCTGGTCCAGAGCCTCCTTTTTGGACTAAACCAAATCATTTTTGGCTTTGTCCAGCTCCCCCTCCAGCCGGGTGACCTCGTCCTTCAACCCAGCTCTCTCCTTCTCCGCATCCTTCAGAGCTTGGATGTCAGTTTTGAGCTGGTTGATCTGGAGCTGTCGGTCAGCAGCCGTCTTGTTGGCAGTATCGGTAGCAGCCGTCAGCTGCTGGATGAGTTCCTCCTGTTTCCTCCCGGGCTTTAGTGTGGATTTCAAGCATTAGGGAGTTGTATTGACAGACATCAATTAATTCAGCTGCCTGTTTTTGGGCATCCCTTACCTCCTCTTGCTTCTTCCGCAAGGGGGCTTTGAACCCATCCACCCTCAGCATCGCCTGCAAGATCAACTGGTGATGGAGTTAGCAAAATTGAACTAAAAGGCATCAGCTAGCAAATCTTGCACAAAAATACAAAAAGGAATGGTGTCCTTCCAACAAGTGTATTCTTCCGATAGAGGGTTCAGAATTATGACAGAGCTAATACTTCAGTAAGATCAAGTGATTGGAATGCCTAGGTGGAGGCCGCTTCCGATCAGTAATATCGAGGTACAATTGATATTACAGCTTAATCTTAACTGAACCCTTTGGGTCGAACCCAATTGAATCACCGATCCGAGACGACGAATTAATCTGAAAGGATTTAATGAGTCGACAGAGTTTTACGAATACAGACGTCGGAAATCGAGCCTACGACGTCAGGACTGAGCGTCGCAAAATCACAAGCGACAAGTACGATTGTAGCCGTAGCACCACAATGGTCTAATCATGTGGATGCTAGGCTAGTTCAGGCTAGCAAGCACCTAGCATGGCTAGGCGCAAGCCTAAGCACACTAGGTGTGCTAAGGGCACCATCGCAGCCTAGGCGCACCATCACAAGCACTAGGCACCCCATCGCATCGTCACAGCACAAGCACAGCACCATCGCATGACTAGGCCAGTGCGCGTGTACGTGTGCTTCTGCCTTATCCTATCGCATCAACACAGTAAGCATGGCTGCACACATGCGTGCCTTCGCATGGCACTGCATCGCAGCATGCGTGCCAGGGTGCTAGGCACCATCGCAAGCTCCTCGGACAAGCACAGCACCATGGTAGGCCTTGTGTGCGTGTGCGTGTGCGAGGAAGGCATAGCAGCAGCAGCATGCGAGTGGTACGAGGCTAATGCGTGTGACTGGCTGTGCTAGCAATGGTGCGAGGTTTGTGCGTGATGCGTTGTGTGTGGTGCGTACATGGTGCGTAGCATGATGCCTGGTGCGTGGTGCGCAAGGTGTGTGCATGCTAGCATGTGCGTGGGCTACTGGGGGCCAGCGCCAGCACTATGTGCTAGCAGCGCTAGGCGCTAGCACACAGCACCAGCACCAGCATCGCCCAGCGCCAGCACGCATTGGCTTGCTAGGCTACTGGGGCTGCTGGGCATGTGCTAGCTGGCATGCTAGCTGGCTGCCAGCCCAGCAGCTGTGTGGTGGCATTGAGGAAGGGTGTGGGGACCAAAATCCAACCCCTTGGGGAGCAAGGCACATGGTCCCCCCCACCTAGCCTTGGGCACTACTTCTTTTCACATGATCAAGCTACTTGTCGCAATGTGATTTACTTAATTATTTATTTAATTTGGAAATTAAATAAATCATTGATATTAAACACTCCCACATTGGTGGAGGATGAAAAATCAAGGGTTCATTTCCCAATAAATACCAAGCTTGGGTATTGGGAAATAAACAACCTTGAGTGGAATTAAAAAGGCAACTCTAATTAAGAGTAAACCTTTGATTCGTAAAATTCATAGTTTTGTTTTGTTCGGGTCTTGACTAACCTTCAAGACTTAGGACGCTCGGGTCGGGTCGATGGTACGATCCGTCGGAGATCTCGTGGTTTCGGGATTTTAAAGTAAGAGCTCTTCGGGAGCGAAGCACGCAACAAAGGTATAATTCTTGTTCTTAGTCTTGTTTGATTAAGTTTATTATGCTTGTTAATTGCTTTAATTAACGGGCGGGTCTTGGGGGGTTTCCTTCCGCGTAGTATCGGGTCACTACGAAACCCTACAGCGGTATCGGAGCCACGTTCCTTTTAATTTTTGCAATTATTTTTAATTAAGGTGTTTTAAAGAATTTATTTTTCTGGTTCATGTTCTTCTAATTAGATTAGATGCTCGTTTTAATTAATTTTAAAACTCGATTTTATTCTCGATTTGGTTGTCGAACCCAGATTTTGGCTCTAAAATAGTGATTTTTTGGTGGAATCGACATTCTGGAACAGATTCACCCCTTTCAGCCTGTCCAGAAGCCAAATTCGAACCAGAAACCCATTTTTAAGGGGTTTTTCGTTTTTCAACGAAAATTTTAATTCTTTTTAAGCCTTTATTAATGCAAGCATTACAAGGTTAGATTAAATGCACATTTGCATCACTAATCTACTGATTTTAAAATATCCTTAAGCATAATAATGGAGTTTTAATTAGTGCTTAAGTTGATATACCATTTTTCACATTAACTTGTTTTTCACAATTTTTGCAAATAAATTGCAATAAAATGTGAAAGCTTGTTGTGATCTTGTAATTTTAAGTTCCTATAATGTTAAAGTTCTAATCTTTAAAGGTTTAAATGATTGGAACCCTAACCCTAAATTCCATGTTGAACGAAGTTTGGATTTTTCATGTTTGGTTGATTAAAATCCATCAAGTTAAATTACTTGAGAGTAAAATTTGATTAATCTTCATATTGGAAGATGTAATCTTGGTATTTTACACAAGTATGAAAGTTGGAAAATTTTATCATTGGATGGTTAATTTATTTTTCCAACTCCCATTTGTCAAACCCATTATTAATTTGCATATTGGCAAGATTAATTATGGACATAGCTCCTTTTATTTTAAGCATAAAGTAAGACCTAATTTTGTTCAAAATCAAATTTTTGGATAATTTAGGCTTGTGCACCAATAAGATTAATTTTATTTAAGTTGGACTCATTTTTATTTTATTTTATTTTTCCTAAAATTGATTCTAAAATGTAATTTAGAATTAATTATTGCCACACACAAATCGGAATTAAATTCCGAGAATTGGCACGCAAATCAAGGAAAGAACACCCAAGCGCCACCAAGGCTAGCTGGGCTGCCTAGCAGCCCACATGTGGCTGCCTATGGTGCGCACAGGGGTGTGCCATGATGATGCATGTGGCTGTGTGGCAGGGAGCTTGCTGGGCGCAGCATTGCGTGGGGCAATGGCTGGGCAGGGGCTGCCTATGCATGCTGGCTAGCATCAGTAGGCACCAGCCTAGCACGCAAGTTGCTCGCAAGCACCAGCATGCTAGCAAGCATGCGCAGCATGCTAGCAGGCAGCTGGGCTAGCAGCGATGCTTGCTGGGCATAGCAGGCCTCGCCCACGCACCATGGCGCCATGCCATGGGATGCCTAACAGCCATGGTGCGCACCCTCAAAGGGTTATGTTGGGGCATTTTGCTTAAAATTTGGGCTATGATTTTTGCATTATCCCGTCTTTAAAATATTTTATGTAATTATTTTAACGAGGCTAAAAACCTTGATTTCCGGTTTTGCAAAATTTTGACAAATTATGGGTTATGCCGACTTAATTAATCGGATTAATTAAGTATGGATGCGGAATTTAGTGGGAGCTTAATTAATTGCGTAAGCTTTTTGCGTTTAGAAATAATGGATTAAACAACTTTGACTAGTTTTAATTAGGCGCGTTAAATCGGATTAACCACCTAAGTTAGTTACTAGTTTTGTGTGTTTAATTATGTATTTCGTAAAATTGCATGGGCCATTCACGAATAGTGAATGGGTGAATGCAAGATTGTTATTCAATACAGGTCTTTGAATATGGCAACTAGTGGGGCCTGACTAGGATAGAAAATACAGACTGCATTCAGTCATGTATTTTTGTAAATCTAAATGCGGTCTGCGAACCGTTAAGTATTTTTGTACTATTAGATTAATCTTAATCGTTCTAGCTAGCTTTATTTTATTTTGGCCAAGATGTCTCAAGACGGCGTTTCGATGAAGACGAGCCAAAATGAAAAACCATGGAAATTGAAGATTTCAAGGGGTCATGCTAGTTGCCAAATGCATCTAATTTTATGCTTTATACATAATTTTATTATTTATATATTATTGCTAGATGCATGTCTAGGATTTCTATATGTTGCGACGATTAGTTAAGTTCACTTAAACCAACCAACATAGAAACCCTAGGTCCCTTAAAAATATTGAGCTAAAATTTGTCGTTCCAAGAACAACACTTACCGAACTAATGCGCGTACGTGATGGACTACGCCAAAGCGAGACATCACTACTTCCTTAGGAACGTAAGGTATACTAGGTATACAAGTTGTCTTGGTTAAGCTCAACGATATCAATAAGGAGTCCTTAGATGTCGTGGCAAAAGAGATAAAATGTCAAGGATGCATTAGATGCGACATTTTATCAAACCGAGAGTAGCTTGGAGCTATTAGCAATTGGATTTCTTACCTTAAGATATTTAATGATTAAGACAAGACAAAGCATGCTTATCCATTTCTTGATCTTTGGGATCTCGGAATCATTTTATTCTCGCCTAAAAGGGACAATTTTAAATGCGTGGATAAAATGCTCAATAAGATTGAAAATATGCATGAACGTTTTTAAATTTCAACTTATTGATTTATGAATGGTTTTTCACTTAAAATTCTTTCAATTGTAGAACAATGTCTGCAAGTAACTCAAACAACAACCATATGTGCCCGGAACTCCCCGAGAAGTTGGCCTTTTCCTTAAACTTGGTCAACTTCAAGGAATGGGAGGAGAAACTCAAGAGAACTCTCTGAAATTGTTCCTTGGAGTATACTCTTGATACTCCCATTCCAAGCTTCTTTGCCAAAGGAATCATGACTGATGAGGCTCATGAAGAATGGTCTCCCAATTGCAAAAAGGTCTCACGACTTATGCAAATTCCATCCCGGAAGATTGGAACGAAAGTCTTACCTCCTATCTCCCGGACATGTTCCTCAAAGCACTTGAGGACGTTGTCAATGTAAGAGTCACCAAGAGTGACAATGGCAACTTTGATGGCCTCGTGTTTGACTTGACTAGGTCACTTTCAAACATGAGGATAAAGCCACCAAACGTGGGTTGTCTTGCTAAGGAAAGGCGCCGGCTTTGGACAAAGGTCTACAATGTCAAATTGAGACCCGGCATGCCCCTCCGACCTCATGTGCTTGGAATGACTAGACTCTTCAAACACATGTAGCTTCTCGGAATCCCATTGGAAGATGAGATGGCGGGGCATATCTTGCTTGATTTACTCCACTCGGGCTATGATGCACTTAGAGTGCATATCGCTGCGGGAAAGGAGACACACTCTCTCAAGGAGGTGGTGCAACTTCTTAGCCAAGCCACCGCCTGTGGAATGACCAAAAGGCCATTGAGAGCTAAGAAGAAGGAGTTCAAGAAGGTCAAGGCAAAGATGAGATGCTTCCATTGTGGCATGCAAGGCC
Source organism: Chenopodium quinoa (assembly GCF_001683475.1). Taxonomy (NCBI): domain Eukaryota; kingdom Viridiplantae; phylum Streptophyta; class Magnoliopsida; order Caryophyllales; family Amaranthaceae; genus Chenopodium; species Chenopodium quinoa. The sequence goes on from NW_018745566.1 coordinate 1,725,030, forward strand.
ACTACAAGAGAGAATGCATGCTCTTCAAGGAAGAAGGGAACATTCCGACTACCTCAGGTATCTTCCTAAACACTTGTGAATTAAGCTTATCATAAGTATTGGATACCAAGTATGACTCACTTTATGTTGCCTTTTTCAGGGACCAAGTGAGAAGCTTATCAAGTGTTGGTGCAAGAGCAAGAAGACGACGAAGATGGTTTTTTCGGTCGTGCTTGCATGCACCATTTTGTCTGAGAGATATAATTAAAACTAATCCTAGTTTTGTCATGCTTTTGAACAATATTTTGATCAATGGTGTTGGACACTTAGATGTTTGAAATGAAAGACTTCTAACGTAGTTGTTTCAAAGATTGTCTTTCAAAACATATGTTCAAATTAAATTGCATGCTTTACACAAAGACAATAGGATTGATACCAAATGAACTAAGACCATCGAGTCGAATCAAACCTACTTGTGGCATTGTCGTCTTGGCCATATTAACATTAAGCGCATCAAGAAACTTCTTCAAGAAGGTGTTCTTGACTCATTCGACTTAGAGTCGTTTGAAAATTGCGAAGGATGCTTATTAGGCAAGATGATAAAACAGCCATTCTCCAAGTTGGGAGAAAGGGCAAGTGACTTATTAGGTCTAATACACACGGATGTATGTGGACCAATGAGCACACCTGCAAGACAAGGTTACCGATATTTCATCACTTTCACCGACGATTTTAGTAGATATGGCTATATCTACTTAATGTCGAACTAATCTGAATCTTTTGAGAAATTCAAAGAATTTCAGGAAGAAGTTGAAAATCAACTTGGCAAGAAAATTAAAGCACTTCGATCGGATCGAGGTGGCGAATATTTGAGCCATGAATTCGACGATCACTTGAAAGAAAATGGCATTCTTTCAGAGTTGACACCTCCCAAAACTCCTCAATGGAACGGAGGAATCGTACCTTATTAGACATGGTTCGATCAATGATGGGTCTTAGTGAACTCACTCTCTCTTTCTGGGGACATGCGCTACAAACTGCAGCACTAACACTAAACAGAGCTCCGTCAAAAGCTGTTTAAAAGACTCATATGAATTATGGACTAAGAAACCTCCTAGGTTGTCTTTTCTCAAGATTTGGGGATACGAAGCATATGTCAAGCGATTAATTTCGGATAAACTTCACCCCAAATCGGATAAGTGTTTCTTTGTGGGATACCCAAAAGAAACCAAAGGGAATTACTTCTACAATAAATCCGAGAACAAAGTATTTGTTCCTCGTGATGGTGTCTTTTTGTAGAAGGAACACCTTTCCAAAATGACAAGTGGGAGGAAAATCGAACTCGACGAAGTTCGAGAGGACGAGCAACAATGTCAACCTGACAAAACTGACAATCTAGATGCTTTGGAAGCATCTAATAAGATTGATCAGAATCAAACTGACAATGAAAATGCCCAACCGATTACCTTTCGTACGTTGCAACGGCAAAGATCTCAACCAGACAAATACCTCGGTATCGTCTTAACCGATGATCAGGACATCCTAGTCATGGATGGTGATTAGCCGGCGACATACAAGCAAGCTATGACGAGCCTCGACTCTGCAAAATGGCAAGAGGCCATGAGATCCGAGATGGACTCCATGTCTGAAAATCAAGTCTGGGACTTGGTGAATTTGCCCAAGGGTTATACACCCATTAGTTGCAAATGGATCTTCAAAGTGAAGACAGACAAGGATGGAAATGTATCGATATACAAAGCTAGACTGGTAGCAAAAGACTATAGACAAATCCACGGGATTGACTATGATGAAACCTTTTCACCGGTTGCAATGCTAAAATCCGTCCGGATCATCCTAGCGATTGCTGCATATTACGATTATGAAATATGGCAAATGGATGTCTAAACCGCCTTCCTTAATGGAATTTTGGAAGAAAATGTGTATATAACATAGCCAGAAGGTTTTGTCGATCCAGGCAACGTTGGAAAGGTTTGCAAGCTAAAGAAATCCATTTATGGACTTAAGCAAGCCAGCAGAAGTTGGAATCAGCGATTTGATGAAGCCATTAGCAAGTTTGGTTTTATCAAGAATCTAGATAAATCTTGTGTATACAAGAAGGTCGATGACATACTTCTCATTGGAAACAACACAAAATTACTGGAGTCCGTAAAGGGCTGGTTGGGAAAGTGCTTTTCAATGAAGGACTTAGGAGAGGCACAGTATATATATTGGGCATCAAGATCTACAGAGATAGATCTAACAGGATGATTGGATTAAGCCAGAGAACTTACATTGATAAGGTACTGGCTCGATTCAACATGGAGAATGCCAAGAGAGGGCATTTACCTATGTCCCATGGCATAACTCTCAGCAAGAAAAAGTGTCCACAGACATCTGTTGAGCGAAAAAGAATGAATCAGATCCCATATGCTTCGCTGATCGGATCGATCATGTATGCCGTGATATGTACAAGGCCAGATGTATCGTATGCCCTGAGTGCAACGAGCCGATACCAATCGAACCCAGGAGAGGCGCATTGGACTGCGGCCAAGAATATCCTAAAGTACCTGAATAGGAACAAGGATAAGTTCCTGGTGTGTGGAGGCCACAAAGAACTGGTTGTTGAAGGTTACACCGATGCTAGCTTCCAGACTGACAGAGACGACTTCAAGTCACAATCGGGGTACATATTCTGTCTGAATGGAGGAGCGTTTAGCTGGAGGAGTGCCAAGAAGAGAACCACTGCAGACTCTACAACTGAAGCCGAGTACTTGGCCGCTTTAGAAGCTTCCAAGGAAGCTGTTTGGATTCGCAAGTTCATCAACGAACTTGGTGTTGTACCCTCAATCAAGAGGTCGATAGACATCTATTGTGATAACAATGGAGCTATTGCTCAAGACAGGGAGCCCAAAGAACACCAGAAGGTCAAACACGTGCAAAGGCAATTTCACATGATAAGGAAATGGAAATCCGAAGGTGAAATCAGAATTTGTAAGATTGGCACAGATGATAATGTGGCCGATCCTTTGACTAAATCGCTGCCTCAGGTGAAACACAACAAGCACATTGAGGCGATGGGAATCAAGCATGTTGGAGACTGGCTTTGAAATTCCCTGTACATGTGTTTCAATTAAACTGGTAGTTTTAATGTAAAACACTGTATTGAAACCATTCATTTATGGAGTAACTAATTTTTGTGCAAAATTATCATTCACTCCATTACTTTTTAATTGTGGTTTAGAATTAAATAATGAGTCCATTCGATTTACGGAAATATTCAAAACAGGGTATCAAGACCATGTCTTGGATAAAGAAACACCTGTTAAGTGAACATTGAATGTTTAAATCGAAAATTTTCCCTAATTGAGGTCATCTAACAGATGGACGATTGATGACCGCCATAGATTAGTGTGTAGTATGATTTACAGCACCGTTTCTTGAGCTGTCAGGACGTGGCAGTCATAAATCATTTGCACAGGTAAAGTTTGGAATTGTACTGGATAAGACCTATGAGAGTACTTTAAGAAATTTCAAAATTGTCATAAGTACATTTCTCATTATGACTATCGGAACCTGTTTCCTCCGACCATGAGTATTGTGAAGTTTTCTTGTTTGAGTACTAGACTCTTGGATGTTTCCTAACGTCTGCCGTAACTGGGGATCATAACGGGAACACTCGGGAGCCTAAGTCCTCTTAGTAAGATGAACTTACAATGTATGACTGGGATTGTCCCCCTATTAACAATAGAGAAAATGTTTTGTTGTTTACAAGGCCGCTCGAAGAGCGAGACTATGAAAATGCATGGTCGTGCTCAGATGGATTTTAGAAATCATCTGCTTATTGACAGTCGAACTCGGAGATCGAGAAACACTTCTGAACGTAATAAGGATGACAATGAGTCTTACCTTATAGTTCACGAAGAAACATTAAGAGACATAGGAAATGGAATATACATTGTATGCACACTTGTCCGGAAGGACAAGTGGGAGATTGAAAGGAATGGTGTCCTTCAAACAAGTGTATTCTTCCGATAGAGGGTTCAGAATTATTACAGAGCTAATTCTTCAGTAAGATCAAGTGATCGGAATGCCTAGGTGGAGGCCGCTTCCGATCAGTAATATCGAGGTACAATTGATATTACAGCTTAATCTTAACTGAACCCTTCGGGTCGAACCCAATCGAATCACTGATCCGAGACGACGAATTAGTCCGAAAGAATTTAATGAGTCGATAGAGTTTTACGAATACAGACGTCGGAAATCGAGCCTAGGGCGTCGAGACCGAGCGTCGCAAAATCACAAGCGACAAGTACGAGTGTAGCCGTAGCACCACAATGGTCAAACCATGTGGATGCTAAGCTAGTTCAAGCTAGCATGCACCTAGCATGGCTAGGCGCAAGCCTAAGCACACTAGGTGTGCTAAGGGCACCATCGCAGCCTAGGCGCACCATCGCAAGCACTAGGCAGCCCATCGCATGGCTAGGCCAGTGCGCGTGTGCGTGTGCTTGTGCCTTATCCTATCGCATCAACACAGCAAGCATGGTTGCGCACACGCGTGCCTTCGCATGGCACTGCATCGCAACATGCGTGCCAGGGTGCTAGGCACCGTCGTAGGCTCCTCGCACAAGCACAGCACCATAGTAGGCCTTGTGTGCGTGTGCGTGTGTGAGGAAGGCATAGCAGCAGCAGCATGCGCGTGGTGCGAGGCTGATGCGTATGACTGGCTGTGCTAGCAATGGTGCGAGGTTAGTGCGTGATGCGTGGTGCGATGCGTGGTGCGTGGTGCGTAGCATGATGCGTGATGCGTGGTGCGTAGCATGATGCGTGGTGCATGGTGCATGGTGCGTAGCATGATGCCTTGTGCGTGGTGCGCAAGGTGTGTGCGTGTTAGCCTATGCGTGGGCTGCTAGGGGCCAACGCCAGCACTCATTGGCTTGCTAGGCTGCTGGGGCTGCTGGGCATGTGCTAGCTGGCAGCGCTAGCTGGCATGCTCGCTGGCTGCCAGCCCAGCAGCTGTGTGGCGGCATTGAGGAAGGGTGTGGGGACCAAAATCCAACCCCTTGGGGAGCAAGGCACATGGTCCCCCCCACCTAGCCTTGGGAACTACTTCTTTGCACATGATCATGCCACTTGTCGCAATGTGATTTACTTGATTATTTATTTAATTTGGAAATTAAATAAATCATTCATATTCAACACTCCCACATTGGTGGAGGATGAAAAATCAAGGGTTTATTTCCCTATAAATACCAAGCTTGGGTATTGGGAAATAAACAACCTTGAGTGGAATTAAAAAGGCAACTCTAATTAAGAGTAAACCTTTGATTCGTAAAACTCATAGTTTTGTTTTGTCCGGGTCTTGACTAACCTTCAAGACTTAGGACGCTCGGGTCGGGTCGAGGGTACGATCCGTCGGAGATCTCGTGGTTTAAGGATTTTGAAGTAAGAGCTCTTCGGGAGCGAAGCACGCAACAAAGGTATAATTCTTGTTCTTAGTCTTGTTTGATTAAGTTTATTATGCTTGTTAATTGCTTTAATTAAGGGGCGGGTCTTGCGGTGTTTCCTTCTGCGTAGTGTCGGGTCACTACGAAACCCTACAAATACCCCATCCGGTAAATAAGAAGATTGCACAAAACTACTACATCCGGTAACTTACCTAAGCCAGCAGTGAGGTAATCCGGTCAAGGTTGACCTGGCTAATGCCCGGCACAGCCTCCCTCTCGGACCTAGTCAGGGTCCTTATCATTCTCCTGGCATAGTTTTGCATGTCCGGCCAGCGAGAAGTGGTATCTGCAACATGAGATATATCGGTTAAGTGTTGGGAATAAACGGCTCCTACATTCAGCGGTTCCCGACCGAGTCTCCTGACTGAGAAGTATAAGACTTGACTCGAACTGGCCCAAGCGGCCAGGGGGTCAAAAGCGGAGTCCATACCTTGGTCATCAGGCTGAGGGGTGCCACCTCCCCCATCCGCATTGGAGCCGGAAGCAATAGCTGGCACCCGGCTAGAATAAGCAGGCTCCCTAGATCCAGCCTCAGTCGGCTCAGAGTTTAGGCCTCTCAGGAGCCTAGACTTTTGCCTGCTGTTGTGGGCCTCTCAGGAGCCGGTGTTCTGCCAACTGATGATGGTGCAGGGCCGCCTGAGACCCTGCGCCTCTGTGAAGGCGGTTGGGGAAGCTCCTCACCCGGCCTCCTTACCATCTGGCGAATGGAGCGGGGAATGTTCTTGCTTTCCGTCTATTAAAGACAATCAAAAAGTTAGTATCAAAGTTATTTGCAAGATATATAGACGACATACAGACAACCGGTGCTTACCCCACTGGCCCGGGTTGCAAGTTGGGCCCGTTTCTGTTCAAGCTGCTCTTTCCTGATCTCAGCGGCTGACTTAGCCGGCGTCATTTCAGGAGGAGTCATTTCTAGCCCTTTCTCTGCAAAATAGCAAGAAAATGTTAGCATCATTTAAACATCATACAAACGGCATAAATTGTCGGTTAAGCAGTAGAACTTTGTCCCAAAAAGTGTTGAGACCACAGGCGGAGAGGAACGCCTCGTTTTTGAACCAGTCCGGATGAGGGACCCAGAATAGAGGGACAATGATTTGTGTCCCATCAGCCAAAGGCTCGGTGGTTTTCTTAAATAGCCCCGGCTCCATTATGGCATCCCAAGCCTCAGCCGGAACCCTTGGTAGGGCGAACTTCTTTCCTAGAAGAGCCGGGTTCTTATTGTAACAGCGCATCCGGTGATTAGCAGCCATTGAAGGAGAAGAGACATAATAAAACTTGCTCTTCTAGCTCGTCCACTTGGAGGGCTTCTCCAAGGTCATCATATATTCCGGATGCGTGGTGAGAGTGTACCAGGCATTCCAGCCGCCTGGGGCACGACTTAAGTAGTGCATATGCGTGAACGCCTCCCAGCTAGGCGTCACGTCCTGCATCTCGCAGGCGGCAATATAACCAATGATGTTCGCCCAAGAGTTGGGTGTAAGCTGCCGGACCCCCAGGTCATAGCCTCTTAAAATGGCTTTTATGCATCTGTGAAGGGGGAACCGGAGGCCAGCTTTGAATGCCGCCTCATAGCAGCCAAAGTAATTGTCGACATGTGCCAAGTCATCCTCCCAGACGACTGACGAGCTCGCAGGCGGGACACCCAACTCCCAGCCGTCCCCTACCGGACGCTTTTTCAAAAATGCTGGGAGAGTTGCGTTTAATGTCACAACATCTCGGGCGCTCATGTGCACCTCCATTGGATCGTTTACTGAAGGCCAGTTGTATGCCTCCTCATTTTCTTGTGGGGCATCGGTGTCATGGTGAACTCTGAAGATCCGACTTCCTGATCGGTTTCTTCACCGCTTGAGCTCCCGGATTCTTCTAAAATCTCATCACCAGGCGTACTTGGAACGCCTGGTTGATCAAAGGGGACGTCTTCAACCGGTGTACCGGCTGAATCATCTGATTTGTACTCAGGGTCAACAGTCGTTTTCCTTGTCCGAGCTATTCTGTCCTGCACATGAACAGAGACGGTCGGATTCGCAGAAAAGTAAGGGTGTTCCATGCACCCCCATACGGCATCCCCAGTCCTAGATTCAGCCGTATCCGGTGACCGGTTGACAACTGCCCTAGGTCGTGCCGTGTGTGTATTGGGAGAGTCCATTGTTCTCTAACCTATACAACCGGTAAACTCAAGTGGTTACAAAAGGGGCAAGGGCGATACCTTGAATTTATGAGGACGGTTGAAGAAGACTTGATTGCTGGGTCTCCAAGTTGTGGCTTGAAGATGCCGCAGGCGGAGAAGTCCGTTTGTGTTTTAAAAACCTGAAGCACAAAGACAAAGTCAAGCATTTTTGAAACACCTCACCCAAATATACCCCAGGCGGTATCAAGTAAATTTGCTCAAAAAATACCCCAAGCGGTATCATAATAGCTTGCCTAAAGATACCCCAGGCGGTATCAAGGAAGCTTGTTCAAAGATACCCCAAAAAGTATCACAAAGTTTTATTCAAAGATACCCCATGCAGGATCAATGAAGATCATTCAGAAATGCCCTAGACGGGACATCCCCGTCTGAGGGTCCATTGAATGGTTATCAAAAACCAAGGATGCCTCAAGCGTTAATTGTTGAGGGTTGCTTAAAGACCCCCCAGGCGGTATAAGCCCGGCTAAGGGTGTGAAGGATCCAAGTCTTGAAGCATATCTTGCATATATCCCAGATGGACCACAACCGTCTATGGGTCCAGTTTCGAAAAGCAATTATCTGAAGACACCCCAGACGGTCCAAAACTAACTGGGTCCGGATTTGAAGAATTCTTTGTTTGAAGATACCCCAGGCGGCTCCTAGCTGTCTGAGGGTTTATGAAATGAGTTTTTGATATGCAATTGTTTGAAGATGACCCAGGCGGAATTTATCCGGTTGAGGGTCTATTGAATGCAAAATATTCAATACTTGTCTGAAGATGCCCCAGACGACATGTAACCGCCTGTGGGTCTTTTGAATGCAATTCCTTGAAGATCATTGATTAGAGATGCCACAGGCGGTATTTCACCGTTTGTGGGCCTATGGAATGCATTATTGAAGACCAAGGTTTGAAGATGTCCCAGGCAGAACATTTCCGGCCGAGGACTTGTAAAAAAAAAGGGGGGAAGAAAATGAAGACTATTGTCTGAAGATGCCCCAGACGGCATATAACCGTCTGGGGGTCTTTTGTGTGCAACTTGAAGATTAGTCTAAAGATGCACAGGCGGTATTTCACCATCTGTGGGCCTATGGGATGCATTCATTGGAAGGTTCATTGTTTGGAGATACCTCAGACGGTCCATAACCGTCTGAGGGTCCATTTTTGAAGATCGTGGTTTGAAGTTTCCCTAGACGGTTTAAATCGCCTGTGGGCCTACCAAATGTAAGGCTTGAAAGGGCTTAAGGTGCCCAAACGGTTTAAGACCGTCTGTAGTTCTAGTCAAATAAAAAATAAATCAAGATCCAGACGGTACCTGGGTAAGTTGGTTGAAGAAGCCTTCAATCGGTGTCCGGATGTGTTCAAACAAGGGAGCAGGGTACACAATTAAGCAGCCGGTGTTAGAGCTCTCAAGAGAATTTTTTGCAAAATGAGTAAAGTGAAGAGGAAAGAGGGGGTGCGTCTCTATTTATAGGCAAGCCCAGAAGGCGAATCGCCACCTTCTGCTTCAAATTTTCAAAGTTTGAATCCAAGAGAGAGAGGCGAGAAGCAACTCAATCTTCGCCACCCTAGTGCTTGACACATGTGAGGGGAAAATGTTTGGGGTAAAAATTACCCCTGCCTTGTGGCCCAATGAGGGCCTGACACGTGTCACCTTCTTACAGGCCCAAGGGGATCCTATCAGAGGATGCCACGTGGCATTAAACCCCCAATGGGGGAGCAGATTCTCATCTGCTATAAATAGAGGAATCCTTCTTATTTATTGGACATTCATAAATGCATACACAAAACCCGAGCAATATTAATTGCGGAATCTCTCTGAATCAGTGAGAAATACCTATTTACTTTCCGCACGTTTACCCATCCGAAAATTATACTAACTTGATCATTGGAGGCGAAACTCCACCTAACCGGAGTTTCGTGGTTTTGCAGGTACAGAAGTCAGGAGTGCATACTCCGTATTGTAACTCTCCCGAGGGACTAAAAACACCCGAAACAGGGTCAATTTTAGGTTCAGGTTGTGTTGAGTCGGGTTTGGGCGGGTTAATAGATGGTACATTCGGGTTTGGGCTAGGGTTGGGTCAAATTATTTGGTCAGATAATCTTAAAGTTGGATCATTCTTTGTTTTGGTTCAAGTTCAATTCGAATAAATATCGATGTGGTCAAGTTGAACCTATATATTACGTCTTCCATTCATTAATCAAGCATCATCAAGATTTCATTAAACCTATATGTGAAGTAATAGAGAACAAAAGGTACATAAGCTGAACAAATTATACCAATAACTTTCCATGACTCGGGTCAATAACAGGTTGTGTTGGGTTATAACCGTTTCAGGTTCTTTGGGTAGGGTACTAGTTCGGGTTCGGATTGTTATCGGGTCGGATTAAAATTGGTTGACGGTTATTATTAGATCGGGTGTAGGTTTGGGTTCAAGTCATAATGTATTGAATCAAATCGGTTGTCGGTTGAAAGCAGGTTATGTTTAAATTGGGTTACAGGTCACTAGTTTCACCCTATTGTTCTAGTATAGATCAGGTTCAGATCATTGTCGGTTCAGGTCGGGTTCTCGGGTCGGGTTAGTTTTTTACAGCTTTAAGTTACACTGATGGTCACATAGACAAGCAGTTCCAAGCAATTTGATTGGTCTATCTATTGGATCCTAAATTGGCCCGGGGATAAATTACAGTTATAATATATTTATCTTCTTATTTTGCATATAGAATGATATAAAACATGGAACATGTAGAGTCAATTATTTAATTGATTAAATTCAAATTTAATCTTAAACAATGTAAGTTGTTTCGGGGTATTTCAAACCCCCGATTATAGACATACAAGTGTATATATATTTTACCCCTTATTAATAGACGAATAACGAGTCTACAAGTGGGAAAGTCGAAAGACACATGACATCTATACTCAGCCAATCTGAGCATACCACATAGCATAAAGAGAGATATTAGATAAAAGAAGCTCAGAAGCCCATCAGGGTAAGACTCTTGTATCATTGAGATAACCCTAAACATGTGTCAACCACGTATAGGGCAGCCAATAAGGGCAAACCTATCTAGGCTGTTAAACCTTAGAAGCATGATCCTCCCAAGTCCTACAAATACCCAATAATTATATGATGGGAAGAGAAGCATATTCACACACAACTATGCAAGGTGCCATGCTAAAAATGCTCTCACTTCTCTCTACTTTCTCTCTCTAAAATTCTATTTTCGATCACCGTCTTAATCGTTAGAGGCAAGTCTCCGGGAAACCGAAGGTTCGTCGTTTTGCAAGTAGGATGTTGGTTGAGTGCATTTTATTGTCGTAGCCTTCCCGAGGGAATATACATCCTCTTTCGAGTGCTTCCAAAAATTCCAAAAACATTTGACGCCGTTTTTGGGGAAGGCACAACAGAAATGAATCAAGAAGACAAATATACCAACTAACATGAAAGAGACTGCTAGCTACAGGGTATGACCATAGAATCCTGTTACGCCCCAAACTTAAATTTTTACTTATCTTGACTTATGTATGTTAACAAGGGAGAAATTGACTTGAAAACAATGTCAAAGGCTTAGTCCAGTGATGAAGGTACGTATGACTGAATGGGCAAGGCCCAATTAGAAAGCCCAGGAAGTTAGATTGAGCCGGTTTAAGACAAGTAGAATACTTCGAATCTCAAGGAGGTTTGGCGCCAAGAGTCATAACCGTATGGAGATTGTTAGAATTAGTTGAGTAAATGGCACCGAGATTAAATAAAAGAGAACGCTTAAGAGAATGAAATCAACAAATCAATCAACAAAAGCATTTCATTTTCTTTAAGCTTTCTTTTTAGCTTTCTTAGATTTCCATGCCTTAGTAGCCAAGTGATAATTTAGTTCTTTAGCATTTATTGAAGATCAATCGTTTCTTCTAATTTTATGTGTTTGGTTTCGCGGTGTTCAACACCGCACGGAAATAAAACCCGCAAAATTGGATCGCATGCATAATAATTACAGCATAACAAAATAGCATGCAATAAAGATAACACAAACACATAAAGAGAGGAAAGAGGAAGAAGCTCACCCTTGACGCATGCTTCGCTCGCAACTCAAGCTCGGACTTGAAAAACTTCAAGCCCAGCAAATGCAAGACTTCCAACGTCTCACACCCTCGATCACCGAACCGGCCCCTACCCCGTAGCTTAGATGGGGCTAGACCAAAATTACTAGAGTTTTACGAACTTAAGGCTTTCTCACTTTATAGGAGATTCCTTTTGAGTTCTACTCAAGTGAGTTTTCCCATTACCCAAGGTGGGTATTTATAGGGAAAAGCTCCCAAGAGTTTGCATCAACTTTCCATGTGGGAGAGTTGGTGAAATGTAAAAAGAATGAATTAATTTAATTCTAAATTAAATTAAAATAACAATTCAATTAGCAAACAACAAGTGTCACAAGGAAAGCAAGGGTGTCCTTCGAACAAGTGTATTATTGCAATAGAGGGTTCAGAATTAATTAGGAAAGCTAATTATTCAGTGAGGTCAAGTGATTGGAATGCCTACCTGGAGGCTGCTTTCGATCAGTAATATTAATGTATAATTAATATTATAGCTTAATCTTGACTGAACCTTTCGGGTCACACCCAATCGTGTAGCTGAACAGAATCGACGAATTAATTTGAAGGATTAAATAAGTCGATAGAGATTTTACGAACTAAGACATCGGATTCTGAGCTTGCAGCGTCGAAGCCGAGCGTCAAGCGTCGAGTCGATTTTCGAAATCAGCAAAGACGAGAAAAATAATTTAAACGACACGAGGGTTAAAACCTTAGCCGTACCTTCGGATCGATCTAGCATGGTGTTGACCATGCGAGGATAGGCCAGGGATAGCTAGCCAATGGCAGTTAGGCCGGCTAGTCATGCGCGCAATATGGCAGCTAGCCCAGCACGCCATGAGGGGCGTGGCAACAACTGCACGCTGCGTGTGTGTGCTAGCCTGCACGCTAGCAGCTAGCTAGCAGGCCACTACGTACACCAGCTCACCAGCCAGCCGCGCGCCCTGGGCTAGGAGCAGCTAGCGGGCCCAGCAAAGGGGCCAGGACGCCAGCGTGGCATGCCTTGGAGCCCAAGGTCGGGGCTGCCAGTTGGCCGAGCCTCACGGGAGGCCGGTTATGCTTGATGAGCAAAGGAAGATAAAGTGGTCCTCTTCCCTTGTGGTCCTCCCACCTGCCCTCCTTATTCTTGTACCACTTGTCGTTTATTAATTGCTTGGATATTTAATTTAATCTTGTATTAAATTAAATCAGTTTTTTGTATTTTTACCAACTATCCCACATTAAAAGATGATGGGAAATCTTGGGAACATTTCCCTATAAATACAAATCATTGGGTATTGGGAAATTCACTTGAGTTGGTGAACTCTAAGGGATCTCCAAAAGCAAGAAAGCTATTGAAGCTTAAGAGTTTTGATGATGATGAATAAAAGCAAACTTCAACTAATGTGATTTCTCTAAGTGTTGTAGATGGAACAGGTGAAGTTGACTTTGGAAGTGGAAGAGTAATCTAACTATGAAGACATAAGGAGACACCAAGGAAAATTAAATAAAGTAAAAGAAGAGTTCCTCAGTGGAACTAACTGAGTTCCCTAAACAGGAACATAAAGAGAAGTTCCCTAACAGGGGCTTGACAACAATTTGAGAAGATTGACTTGGTTTGCGTTGAAGACAACAAGTTCTATAAGAACTTGGTCTGCGAAGTTCCAACAAGGAGCTGGAGAGTGAAGGACAACAGGAACTCAATCCTGGACTGCGTGAAGCCCAAGTATCCTTAACCTACAGCAATTGACGAGACAATTCCTACTAGAATATAAGTTTATGTTAAGTTTATTTTTCTAAGGATTGTTGTAAACATGTTAGGAAAGTTTTATGCATGGAATTATTAGAAGCGTGACAAAGCTTGAGAAGCTTTATATATGGAAAATTTATAAAAGATAAGTTTTAATTTATGAAAAGATTTTCTAAAGATTTTATTGTGTAAAATCTGGTTTTATAAAATATCATTCTTTTCATAAATTATATCTTTAATAAGTTTTCTAAAATGATTTTATTTACAAATGATATACATAAAAAACGTGCTTTTATGAAAATGGTAGTTTTATAATTTCTATCTTTTTGAAAACCCTACTTTACATAGGAGTACTTCTTGTATATAAAGTAGAATTCATAATTTACACAACTTGTGAGTTTATGCGTGAAGAATCTGAAGAGAGCTCTTAAGTGTAAGTTTTCTAATTCTAAACTTTGTCATATTAGTTTCGAATTCCATGTGTAGCTTTCCTATCATATATTAGAGTCAAGAGTTTGTATTGTTTTGGTTTGGGTGAGTGTTTAGTTTAGGGGCATACAGATTGTAGGCTTCAAGGTTGAAGCTGAGTGTGAGCATTTAAGGAGTGCCGAGTGAATCTAAGTCAGGGACTTAGGTTGGGTAGGATAGGGTCCTATTGAATAGCAAGTTCAGACAGGAACTTGTGAGAAAGGTCTGGATTATAATATGTTGTAACTAGGATTGATTTGGCCTATTATAGTGGATTGATTTGGTGTGTGAAATCCCTTGGAGGGTCGAGGCTTTACTTCCAGTTGGGCCCTTGAAGGTTTCCTCGTAAAATCTTGTATGCTTTGCTAAGCTCCTTTTATATTCTGTTTTAATTCTGCAAAAGTAGCCACTATGAACTCACCTCCAATTGACCCCCCCTCTCTTGTAGTGTTCGTCTCAACTAACAAAAACCTTAGTTCGTAAACTCTAAGTTTTTTGGTATAGCCTCGTCTAAGCTACGGGGTTGGGGCCGATTACGGTTTGGTAGCGAGGGTGTGAGTCGTCGGAGGTTTTTGCACTTGCAGAACTTGAAGCTTTCAAGTCTGAGCTCATCGGTTGAGCAAAGCACGCTTCTAGGGTGAGTATTCTTTCTCTCACTTCTCTTGTGTTTGTGTTTTTGTTTATTTGCATGCTTTTGTTTATGTTGTAATTATTATGCATGCCATCTGGTTATTAGGTTTTGTTTCCGCGTGGTGTTGGACACCGAAAAACCCAATAGGTATAGTTTGCTGTGCCACGAAAGTTGTACCGTGGAGCGGTACCCAGGTTTGATCACAGTCGGTCATATTTTGTTCCACCGTGCTTGTTTCTGTGGTTTGTGTGTCCCGTCTAGCATCATGTCTAGCTGTACGGTTATAACACGTATCTCATAACCTCACTTAATCACTCACGAGTAGAGTTAAGTTCCACACTTGCTATTTTATTCAAGTCATGCACCATGTAGTTCATGACCGTACATTAGGATAGTCTTATGTTGTTTTTTTCCGTCATTTCTACTATGAGTAAGTCGGATGGTATCCTCCCATACATACCTTTTCTAAAAAAAATAAAAAAAATAAACAATAATTTTGTTTTCGAAAACTCTTTTTATTTCCTTTTTCTTCTCCCTAGCTGGATGGTTCAAGGTTGAGTCAGGTCATTAAAGGTGTGTTTGTTTCAACATCGTAGCACTTGGTCAAGAAACATGTGTAGATATCGAGCTCATCACCGTCATATCTAGTCCACTTTCACTTTACTCTAATGGCTAGCAAGGAAGATATCGAGCAGCTCAACAAATCCATCGAGACACTCATCAGCATGATATAAGGCCTTGCCACTAAGGTCACTACCATAGAACAAAACAATGCCATTCTTGTTACATTTGACAAGCTGAAAGAAGAAGTGAGCAAAATTTCTAAAGGTTTCACCTACATGGCACAACCTTCCATCGCTTTTGTTGTGAATAACCAGCATGGCAATAACAACAACACTTGGAAAAACAAAAAGAACGACATTCCTTCTTCTTCGTCTTCGAAGGCCTAGCAACACCACCAATAATATAGGCCAGTGCAATCTCAATGAAGTACCAGCCCTTAACACTCCACTAGGAATGACTTATGATGCTGCTTTTGATTGCCTCTACAATTAAGGTTTGATTACACCCATTGGACCATTTCCAGAGCCAAAACCTGAATAGAGGAGCCTCAGGTGGAATTCCAAGGCTCATTACAAGTTTCATCAAGGAAGAGGCCACACTACCGAATAATGTTGGTATTTGAAAGTCGTTATTCAAGATCTAGTAGATGTAAACAAACTTCCCATTCCTCTAGGCGGCAAGAAGTGATACACAGCAATGAAGACAAGGCCAAGATGAGCACTTTGTGCAAGATTTCATGATTTTTTTCTATTTATCTTTCATTCTGCTTTCCCCTCTTTATGTCTAGCATAGGTTTTTCATTCCCAGACTCTATTATGTATTTATGTGTTCGTTTTATTCACCTTACCATTAAAAAATGAGCATTCTTTTTCCATTTACATCTCGATCATGCCACACTCTAGTTAAAAAAAAAAAATCAATTGTCGAACCAAACACGAGGTACACCAATGACTTGAGGCACCATTGCACCCCCTTCATTCCATTTAAACCATTCAAAAACATATTCCACTTTTTACTAACCACCTTGAGCCTCGTCTAACGCTTGGCCTTCCTTTATTCAGTGCACAATCACCTAACCTTGGGATGGGAAGGTGTGTAATTTGTGTAACATTCAAAATCAAGTTCAAAGCAAAAGTAAAACGATCAATAAGGACAAGTGTTCTAATGTCTTTGATAAGAACATGTCTCAAATTGCGTCACTGATCGAGTGCTTAGTACTGTGCCTGAGAAATATGAATGCTAAGTTAGTGATGGACCGCATGATCCAGGATTGCCCAGATTGATTAAAAAGAATTCAAAGCAAAAAAAACAAAAAAAAATAAAAAAAAAAAATAAAAAAAAAAAGTAATAAATAAAACTTGCAAAGTTCAAATCTCAAAAACACAATTACGCATCTTAAGGGAGCTTATCTTAGGTCTTGAGCCTTTAACCCCTTTCTTCTTCAAACCATCAGCCTCCAAAAGTGAGAAAACCTTTGTTCGTAAACTTTAAGTTATTTTGGTCTAGCCCCGTCTAAGGTACGGGGTAGGGGCTGTTTACGGTTCGGTAGTGAGGGTGTGAGCCGTCAGAAGTTTTCGCACTTGGAACTTGAAACTTTCAAGTCCGAGCTCATCGGTTGAGCGAAGCACGCTTCTAGGGTGAGTATTTTTTCTCTCTCTTCTCTTGTGTTTGTGTTTTTGTTTATTTGCATGCTTTTGTTTATATGTTGTAATTATTATGCATGCGATTAAGTTATCAGGTTTTGTTTCCGCGCGGTGTCGGACATCGCAAAACCCAATAGCGGTATAAGAGCCTCTTGCATTTAATTTTTCCAACTAAAAATTAATTAAGGTGATTTAAATGGATTTAAATTTTTGGTTTGCTTCCTAATTAGATTAGGAGCTCGTTTTTAATTGGATTAAAACCGTATTTATGCTATTTTTGGCCTATGAACTCCGATTTTGACTCAAAATTAGTGAATTTTGGGTGGAATCGACGTTCTAAATCATTTTTCACAAAAGTTGTTAAAAATGACCTTCTAACAGCTAAAATTCACCCAGAAAGTGGTTTTTCGAGGGGTTTTTCGTTTTTGACGAAAAATTTTAAATCTTTAAATCTTGATTAATTATTGCATGCAATTGTTGGATTATGTGTTTGATCATACCATTAATCTTTTGCAATGTTAACTCTTGTTAAGAATGTTTATGAAGTCATAATTGGTGCTTAATTTAGCTACTATTTTAACATAAACTTCTGGAAAAAATTCATGAGAATAATCCCACCTTTGGGCGGTTCATTTTTAATAATCCCACCTTTGGATTATTATTTAATAATCCGACCTTTACCCCCAATTCTTTTTTAATGGTCCTGGGCGACCATCAACCATTTGAAGAGGTAAATTTTTTTTTTATTGGTTTAAAAATACACGTGTCACTATACAATTTGTCTAAAATTTTAAAATTTAAAAACAAAATTAAAAAAAAATTAAACATAAAAAAGGAAACCCAGCCACCTCCTCCATTACCACCACCCCAAACCCCCATCCGCAACCTAGCCCCATCCCCACCATAACCACCACCCTAAACCCCCCACCCCGAACGTAACCACCACGAACCCCAAGCCCCCTTCGCGAATTCACCCACCTCGAACCTAGCCATCTCGAACCATAACCATAACCACACCTCCTCTCTTAGCCCACGCACCTCCACCCTGCACAATCAATTAGCCACAACCCTAAAACAAACAACAACCAATCAGCCACACCTTCACACGCACAACCTCAAAGACAGCAGCAGCCCCATTACCGCCACTTCCAAACCCCAGCTGCTGCTCTCTTCTCTCTCCACCTTGCCATCAGTCAGCAACAACAATTAATCCACCCACATCGAAACCCTAGAAACCCGAAACACTTAGCAAAGAGATGAGAAAGAGGTGGTAAAGCAGCGGTTTACGATTACAGGTAGTTTTTGGGTGTTTCGAGTGGGGTAGAAAGGTGGTAAAGCAGCAGTGGTTGGGGTTGAGTAGAGGGGGTGGTTGAGTTTCGGGTGGAGGTGAAGAATGAGGGTGGGTGGTCGTGGTTGGGGTGGCTAGGGAAGTTGGGAAGGGCAACAGGGTGGTTGGGGAAGGGCGGTGAAGGTGGCTAGGGTGGGTGGGAGTATGTCGGAATTCATGGAGGTGAGAAAGAGGGTAAGGGCAGGGGAAAGAGGAAAAGGGTGGCTGGGAGTATTTTTTTCTGTTTTTTTTAAAAAATTTGACCAATCATAGGCCGCCACGTGTCATGTAACCTATTATAACAGGTTACATGACGGTTGGGACCATTAAAAAAGAATTGGGGGTAAAGGTCGGATTATTAAATAATAATCCACATGTGGGATTATTAAAAAATGAACGGCCCAAAGGTGGGATTATTCCCATGAATATTTCCTAAACTTGCAATTTCACATTTTTGTAAATTAATTGCTTGGAGTTTGAATGTTTTATGGTGAATATATTTTTTTTGAAGCCCCTAAAATGTTAAAGATTCAATATTTAATTGTTTATGTGGTTGGAACTTAACTTGATAAAATCCATAATGAACTAATTTTTGGTTTTAATCATTTTTAAGTTGATTAAAATCTTAAATGTTCATACTTATGCTTAAAATATTATTGTTCATCATATTGGAAGATTACAATATTCAAATGTGCATAAGTAAGTGTTGGAAAATATTTTCATTGGATGATTATTTAATTTTTCCAAACCTTTTTTTTCAAATCTCATTGTTAATTAAAGAATTAAAGAATGGTTCTTGAATTAATTTTGGTTTGGTGCACTTAGATTGAATTTAATTAAGTTGGACTTGTTTTGTTTTCAATATTTGCTCAATATTAGTTCTAAAATCATTTTAGATATAATTTTTTATGTCACACAAAAAAATTCGGAATAAAATTCGGAAGCACCACGAGCACAAAATTGAAGCCGAAGCTTTCGCGTGCCTAGGCTCGGCCAGCAGGGCTCCTTATGGCAGCCCACATGTTGCTGCCGGAGTCAAAGCATGTGCGAGTGTGTGCAGGTGTGTGTGTGAGGGAGCGTACATGTGGTGCGTGGGTGCGACTGCCAGGCAGTGCCCAGCTTGCATAGCAGCGCCTGCGGGCCAGCATGAGCATGCGCGCAAGCACGCTGCTAGCGCCAGCGACACGCAAGCAAGTTGCGATGTTGCCTGTGCTAGCATGGTGCTGTGGCTGTGCAAGCATCACCCACGCACGATAGCAGGGCTTGGTGCCTAGAAAGCCTAACCTCATGGGTTTGGAATGCTAGGCACTCAGCATTGAGGGCTATTATTTTGCGGTTTTTACGATTTTGTTTTTATTAAAAGCTAGGCCTCGGTTTTTCCCGGCACTTGGAAAATTATTTGGCAAAATTTTAAGTAACCGGCTTATTTAATTTTAATTGGATTAATTTTAATTAAGTTAGATGTGGAATTTATTGGGAGCTTCATTAATCGTTTGAGCTATTATTATTGCGTAAATTCACATAATGGGATAACAACTTTGGCTAGTTTTAATTTGGCGCGTTAATCGGATTAACCACCTAAGTTAGTTACTAGTTTGCGCGTGTTTTGCATTGTTGCTTAATTTATTTTGTAAAATGCTTGGGCCATTCAATAAGAAGTGAATGGATGAATGGAATAGATATTCTAATGCAGGCTTTATAAAATGGAAACTAGTGGGGCTCGACTAGGATAGTAAATACGGACTGCGTTCTGTTATGTATTTTTGTAAATCTAAATACGGACTACGTGCCGTTGAGTATTTTTGTACCTTTATATTTAGATTAGTCCTAGTCATATTATTAGTAGTTACATCATTAGTGGTTATGTTTCGAAGATGGCGATTCTAAGAAGATGAAGAAGAAGATGCAATGAAGATCCTTAAAGATTTGAAAATTCAAGTTTCAAGGGGTCATGCTAGTTGCCAAATGCATCTTTATTTCTTCTTTATATATTTATGCTTATGCTTAAATATAATTGCAATGTTAGATGCATGTTTAGGATTTCGAATGTTGAATGATTAGTTTAGTTCACTTAAATCAACCAACATAGAAACCCTAGGTCCCTATAAAATTGAGTTAAAATTTGCCATTCCAAAGTAACATTTACCGAACTAATGAGAATAGTGATGGGCTATGCCAAAGCAAGGCATTACTACTTTCTTAGGAATGTAAAGTATACTAGGTATACACGTTGATTTTGGTTAAACTCAACGATATCGGTAAGGAGTTCTTAGATGTCGTGGCAATGGAGATAAACGTCACAGAAGCATTAGATGCGACGTTTATCGAACCAAAAATAGCTTAGGGATATTAGAAATTGGATTGTTTACCTTAAAGTATTAAGTTTAAAGACAAGCCAAAGCACGTTTAATCACTTTTTGATTTTTGAGGTCTTGGAATTATTTTATTCTCGCCTAAAAGGGACAAATTTTAATGTGTGGATAAAATGCTTATTAAGATTGAAAATTTGCATGCATTTCAAACTTATTGGTTTTATGAATGGTTTTTCATTACAAATTCTTTAAATTGTAGAAACATGTCTGCCTATAACACCAACAACAATCAATTTTCATTACGCTCAATTCTCGATAAGGAGAAATTTAGTTGGACAAACTTCCTCGATTGGCAAAGGAACTTGCGAATAGTTCTCATGCAAGAGTCAAAGGAATACGTCCTTGATGAGGAGATGCCTGACGCTTCTAATGAGGAGGTCACACAGGCTACCCTAAACCGATGGCACACTGCCAATCGAGATGTCAAATGCATCATGTTGGCCACAATGTCTCCGGATCTCCAAAAGACCTTCTTTGGAAAGGAGACGACTTTTGAGATCATTTTTGAACTTTAGAACATGTTCCAAGAGAAGGCTCGAACTGAGCGGTTTGAGACCCACAGGCATATCCTTGGGAACAAGCTCAAGAAAGGAGAGCCGGTCAGCCCACATGTACTTAAAATGATCGGATTATTTGAGAACATGGAAAGGCTTGATGCTAGGTATTCAACCGAGATGGAAATTGACATTATTCTCCACTCGCTGCACAAAGAATATGATCAGCTCAAGATGAACTATAATATGCATAGCATGGAGAAAACCCTCATTGAGCTTCATGGAATGTTGAAGCAAGCCGAGCAAACATTTAAGAATGAGGGGAAGCATAATATGGTAATGGTCAAGAAGGGCAAGCCATTTAAGCGCCTAGGCATGAAGAAAGGCTTTAACGGGAAGGGAAAGAAGATCTTTTTGCCTAAGTCAAAAGCTACCAAGGAAAACAAGGAAAAGAAGGTAGCCTCTTCTCAATCCGATTCCGATTGTTTCTACTGCAAGAAGAAGGGACATTGGAAACGAGATTGCCTCAAGTTCAAGGAAGATAAGAAGAACGACACCGTTACTTCTAGATCAAATATTTTGTTTTAGACGTTTACTATACTAGCAAAGCATCATGGTATTAGATACCAGATGTGGCTCACACCTTTGTTCCAATGCTCAGGAACTAAGGAAAAGTGGAAGGCTAGTGAAGGGAGAGGTGGCACTCCGGGTCGGCAATGGATCTAGAATTACAGCCGTATCCGTTGGGACTCTTAGTTTGTCTTTGCCCTCTAGGCTTGTTTTAGACCTTGAAGATTATTATCATGTTCCAAACATTACCAAAAACATTATTTCAATTTCGACGTTGGACGCCAAACGTTTTGAATTTCGGATAAAAGACAATAGTTGTTCATTTTATCTTAATAATGTTTTATATGGTACGACACATTCAAAAAATGGTCTTTATGTGCTTTCACTAGACAAACAGGTTTATAATGTTAATTATACCACCAAAGGGCTAAGACCGTGGTGTCGAATCAAACTTACTTGTGGCATTGTCGTTTAGGCCTCATTAAAATCAAACGCATCAAGAAACTTCTTTCATGAAAGGATTCTTGACTCATTTGACTTAGAGTCGTTTGAAAATTGCGAAGGATGCTTACTAGGCAAGATGATAAAGCAACCATTCTTCAAGTTCGGAGAAAGGGTTGGTGACTTATTGGACCTCATACACACGGATGTATTGTGGAACAATGAGCACAACCGTAAGAAATGGTTATCACTATTTTATCACATTCACGGACGACTATAGTAGATATAGCTATGTCTACCTTATGTCGCACAAATCTGAATCTTTTGAGAAATTCTTTTCAGATTGAAGTGGAAAATCAGCTTGGCAA